>NW_004524853.1:2014861-2025051 GCF_000260255.1 Octodon degus
TATAGTGTGAGGGAGGATTCAGTATTTTCTCCTAAGTCTAGTTGTCATTTAGGTACATAAAAGATAAGTTATAGACTTTAAAACCTTTAGTGTAAAATAATCTTGTTTAGGTTTTTAACTATCGCTTAGAGAACTTGGACAAACAGTGGTTATTCTGCCAGCTAGTAAATGCTCTTAGAACAGCTGCCACTCTTTGAAGCAGCGGACAAATTTCCCCAGCTGTTCTTTGGTGAATCCCCATTGAAGCCTATGACTGATGGAATGTAGACCAGAGAAACTGCTGGATTCCTTTCTGGAGACATCTCTGGTTGTGTGAGCCAATAGAAACTGAGAACACCTGAGGTTTCATGGCCAGGGCTACTCTCTGGCAGATACCTAAAGGTGCTTGATGGAAACTGACTCTTATGGATTGGGGATATGGCTCAGTAGAATAAGCACTTCCCTGACAAGTGCAAGGGTCTGAGTTCAATCCCTGGTTCAAAAAAAAAAAAAAAAAAAATGGCTCTTGACCACTGAAAGATCTCCACTTACCTATTGTACTTTTGCTCTCTTTTGCTAATAAAGTAGGAATTCTACTTGTGATTTTCAGTAAAACAAATTAATGAGTCACTCTTTCAGAAATAAGGTTGAGACAGCTTGCCAACAGTGGTTATCAGGGGAAGTTCACATCTGTGCCTTATGTGTTAACTAAGAGTAAGATTTTTGCTAGCTGTATTGTGTTTTTACCAGCATGTAAAATGTGATACTAGATGATTAAATATGAGTTTCACCTGTGAGCTTCAAATTTAAAGTTGTCCAGTTGCTAAAAATGTTTACCTAAGTGATTAGATGAAAAATATGTCTGGAGACTTGACTCAGTACACGGGGCCAAATCCCTCTAGTCAATGGTTCTATCTATCTCTAGGAGTGATCTTTATAGCTGGAGAATTGCTCACTTCTAATTGCCCTTTTATGCCATAGTTATGCTTCCTTCTGTACACATTCCTGTCACTGGGCCAATTGTAACTGTTAAATTACAAATAGTCAATAAGAGTAAGTAAAGGGTTTGTGAGATAGTCAAGAGATAGGACTCATGCACCAGTTCAAGGGTGGGTAGGCTGGTGAGATCTTGTCTCCCTTCTCTCTAACAGGAGTATTCACCTGCTCTGTAGAGGGCTACTCAGGGACACCTGGGTGGAGGAATCAGTTAGAAAAATGTGGAGATGCCCAAAAAGGTAATTTCTATTAAATTCCAGGTTATCTCACAAAGTCTCTTACTCCTTTAGAGTGCTTCGTTAAGCACCGAAAGATTTTTGAGCCTTACATGCTGAAAAAGTACTGTTTAATTCAAATGGAATACAGAGGAAAGTATCAATTATGATGCTATTTTATAACTAGAAAATGATGTAAAAAGAAAATGGTAAAAATGTCTTATGTTCAGATTTTGTTTGCATTAAGAAGGTTATTGTTATTTAAGTTTTTAAGTGTAGATGTGAGCAACAGGAGAACCAGGCAGTTCAGCCTCACCACATTACTGAAAGTAAGGGTTCCCCTATATTTGCCTTTCAAAAGGGTAGAATTTCAAAACAGCTGTAATTAAGGCCTCCACAAGGCTACACCCATTCTTAGCCAAATTTATGCAAGCTTTTCAAAGGCAATAACCTTTTAAAGAAATAAATAGACAATGTAAAACTTCCAGAGTTCCCACACTTTAGATGACCCTGATAAGTACATTGATGTATTTTAGAGGACTTATTTAGACTTATAAACTAGATTGGAAAGATATAATGTTAATCTTAAACCAAGCTTTGACTTGTACTAAAGGGCAGAATTACAAGCTGCTACTGCATTTAGAGAGGAATATAATATTGTTAATTTTAAAGAGTCATAAATAGACAACCAGTGGAACTACCTGTTTCCACTGGAGCCCAAGAGTCAGGGCCGTGTTGGCCTAATAGCCAGGTAGGAGACTAGAATAGACATTTTCTTTCAAGTGTGTATTCTTAAAGGTCTAAGAACTAGAACCAAACCTTCCAGTTATTTTAAATTTTATATATTTACCAGGAAAAATCAACACCCTCTGGTTTCTTAAAATGCTTAATAGAGGCACTGGTAAAGCATACTTCATGAGATGTTAATTCAATAGAGCAGCAAATAACTCTTACAAATAAGTTCATTACTCAGTCAGCTCCAGATATTAAAAAAGAGCGGCAAAAGATAGTTTTTACTCCAGACAACTCATTTGATACTTTGATAAAAACTGTTTAAGTATCCTATAATTGAAACTGGGAGAAAACCAGGGGGAAAAAGCAAAGAGATCAAAAAATGGCTGCCATTATTGAGGCAGCAAAACAAACCTTAAGTCTGATTCTTTTGGCTCCAAGAAGAGCTCAAAGATGATGAGGTCCATCTACTACTGCTGTCAGAAGCCAGGCCAGCATAAGAGTAACTGCCCTAAAAGGCCCACAAGCTATGCTATAACTGCTAAGGCAGCCACTAAAAGTGAGACTTCACCCGGAGGTAGAGGCCCCAGAGCTCAGACTTAGCTTCCCACGCGGTCCAGTAAGACTAAAGGGCCCTGGGCTTGCCTTCTCTCTCTGGCCAGACTGTTATCTTTACCTGTCATCTCCACAGAGGAGTCCTGAGTAATCATGACTAAAGAAAAACCCAGCCTATTGCTGGATATTGGCACAGGTCTCTTTGTCCTTCTCCAGCCCTGACTTTCCTTCCAGTCATCATAGCTCAAGAAAAAGACTTTAGAAGGCATCTTGTTTTAGCTATAACTGAGATACTGCAATATATTCAGGATGCTAACTAATCATAATTATGCTGAGACTATTTTCTACAAATGTAATACATATTGTTGTTCATGTACAAGGACTTAAAAGGTATTTCATTGGTTTAATCTGACTAAATGCTGTGTATTTAATGATCAGTGCATAAATTAATCTGGTTGATTTCTGATATAACTCAGGTATTTCATGCTCATAGTTAATACATGTGTGACCTCTTTTAACTAAAACCAGCGGGGTTTATATCAAATTTTCAGACTCCACAAATAAAGGATACCCTATTCTCACTTGGAAGTAAAGAGTGAAGCATAATGTATTCATTGATAAGAAAAAAACAGTAAATTCTCTAAACAGCTATAAAGTGGTGACCTGGAAGAATTGTCTAATTGCTTCAAAAAATTCTTCCAAAGACAAAATTTTAAGTTGTTACTTCATTCTCCTAGAATGGAAGAAAGCTTAAAGTAATCTATATCACTTTGTTTGCCAGATGGCCAGGGTTCTGCAAGGAGTATGATTAAAGAACTGCTTCCAAAATTATTGTGATTGGTTGCTTATTTAAGTGCTAGATGGGCGATGCTTTTATGATTAGTTAAGGATATCTCCATGCAGAACTGAAAATATGTATGATAAGAAATGTAAATGAAGGATAATGAAAAGGAATATAATGATAAAAAGCTTTTCCTTTACTGTCATTTTTTACTTCCATGACCACTGGTAAAACAATACAAGACTATGTTGCATCTATTCAAAAATAGGTGTACTTGAGTTTCAACTCTAATAAGAGTGAAGTTTTAATGTTAACAAGGAATAAAGTTTTCAATATCAAAATAGAAACACTAAATCTCCTGTAAGACAAAGTAACTAGAAATCTAGAGAATGTAAGGGTAGGCTGAGACTTCTTGAACAAAACAAAAGTATTTTTGTTTTGCACAGGAAGTATTTCAGAGAGTCAGCATCTCAGATCTCATCATATTAAATAGATATCACACACTGAAAGAAATCATCAACAGAGTAAAAATACAACCCAGAGAGTGGAAAATATTTTAGCCAACTGTCCTTCAGACAAAGAACTTCTATCTAAACATATAAAGAATTGAAAATTTTAAGTTCCCAAATTCAATACCAATTTCAAATAAAAAAATGGACATCTAAGGTACACATTTCTCAAATAAAGAACTACAAATGCAAAGTAAATATATGAAAACATGGTCAGCATGACCTCTCATTGGAGAGATTCAAATTAAAAGAATACAGAAATGGCACCTCACTCCAAAAGAAGGGCTATCATCAAGAAATCAAACAATAGCAGATACTGGAGAGACTGTGGGTAAAAAGGAACTCTTCTTCACTGTTGGTGGGGCCTTGTAGACTATTGCAAGCACTTTGGAAATCAGTTTGGAGAGTCTTCAAAAAAGTAAGATTAGCGCGCCCATTTCACTAAGATATTTCTCATCTGAATATTTTCCCAGAAGAACTGAAAATATCACATCACAGCTATATATGTGCGCCCATGTTGACTGCAGTTCAATTTATCATATCTAAATTAATACATTCACCACATATCCTGCTCCCTCTTGTAATTCTGTTTTGCTATGACACAGATTCATATTTTTACAGAAATGCATATTTAGTTTATTTTTTCGTTTCAATAGTGTATAAGTAGTATACTGTCATTAGTACTTAGAATCTAGAATATAAAATAGATCAGCACAATACATTAGCTAACAGATGAACATTACAAAAAGGTAATGGACTGTACTACATAGCACAACAGGAAGGATTCTGAGTAGCTGCTTAGACCAGAAAGGAAATGAATAGAAGCCCACTGAAAATTGCTGAGTCTTAAAAATGAAGGAAAACTTTCTATTTGGATACTTATGCCAAGTGAAATAAATCAAGAAAAGAAAAACAAATATTTCATGGTTTCACTTACATGAGAAATATAAAAAATTAAAACATAGAATAGGAAAGTAGAAGATTATATTCACAAGACTGAGAAGAGGTACATTAGGGAAATTTAGTTAAATGATGCAAAATTTCAGGTAAGAACAACAGTTTCAGAGATCTGTTGTAGAAAGGGTGGACTGCACTAAATGGATATACAAAGAAATATTTGGCAGATGTTTTTAAACAATTTATGTTATTATGATAAAGTCAACAGTTAAGCATTATATAACTTTAACATGTAAAATTCAATATTAAAATACATATACATTGTAAAAATAATAATCACAACCAAGGCAATTGATATATTTATCACATCACATAATTACCATTTCTTTTCACTTTTTATGAGGAAGGGAAGAATAACACTGAAGACCTGATTATATACAGAATAAATAATAAAGTCTAGAAGAAGAAATAGAACTAATAAACTAAGTTAGTAAACTTTCAGGAAATAAAACCAGCATAAAAATCATATTTTTACACAAAAAACAAACTATTCAAAAATGATTTTAAGAAATAATCTTAGTCATGATAACAAAAGGATTAAAAAAGGAAATGTTTATAGTATAGTTAACCAGAAGAAAAGAGAAAAAATGCCAACAAAACTTAGAAAAATTGCTTAAAGGAGTTAAGGAAGAACCTAGTAAATAGAAAATAATCCTGTGTTTGTGGCCTGTAAAAATTAAAATTGTGAACAGTACCTATGACCCAATGTTTGTATACATAATATCCAAACTTTGATGATTTTAAATGGAATATAAGAAACTATAGAGTATATCACTCAATAGTCATTCAATTCAGAAAATAAAATAATGGTTTTGAAAGCAATGAGAAAATCAAAACATTTTAATTATCCATAATTTCCATATATGACATTATGAAGGCAATAAGTATAGGATATGACATAGTGATGTATACATATATATTCAAATTCAATGGTCAATTGATTTTTAACTGTAATAGAATTATGTGGTTTGAAGAGAATTGCAATTTTTGTGAAAGCAGTGATTGGTTTTAGAATTTACCAAGACTGTTAAGCTATAAATAAGAGACACATTCTTAGTAAAGTCATTCTTTTTTAATTTAACTATTTCGTTCGATGGAAATATAATAGTCATTGTTCTTTAGAGTAATATTACTTTGGGCTATAATTTAGTGTTTAGTATATTGGTGTGAAAACATGACATAAGATAATGCTTTGAAAATGGGGGTATAGCTCATGATTCTGTACTAACACATTGCACAAACTTCATATAGGATTGATCTTACCTTGAAAACAAGTCCATTGAGGGCTTACTGGTATATGATGGCCTCCCAGGAGACAGTAGTAAGACCTAGGTTAACCAGTGCTCCTCTCCACTTTGTCTACCATCTTTCACAAAGCTGGTCTAAATTATTTACATGATCGTCACAGGATTCAGATGAACAAGTTTATAAGAGTTCTTGGTGTCTGGTTTAAAGTCATCAGAAAATAATTTCAATGCAATCACTTCCAATTCAACTAGAGTGAGTTCTAAGGCTACCAGACAAGGATCTAACTGTTGAATGAAGAGTAAAGGGCAATGTATTATGACCATTTTTTCTAAACTAACAAAACAGCACCTGAATCTCTAGGAAAGGTGTTAAACATATGCAAATGAATCAAGGAATATCTCAACTAGCCAAGAAAACTCAGTTTCTTTAAAATGTTTTGCATTTTAAAAGAATGTACACTTTTTTAGACATTGCTACTATCTTAAACAGATTAAGCAAATAAATTTTTGTTCATTTGTTTATTTCTTATTGTAAAGAAAATTTTAATGTCATCTAAGTAGGTAATTAAAGTCCTTAAGAAACTAAACAGTAAAGAAATACATGAGTTGTTACATGATTATATGACTATAGACTAGAGAAATTTTTAAAAGTATAAGTACTATAGGCACATATCCTTTGTATCTTCCAGTGTGAAAATCATAATGTAATGGTCTACTATTACTGAAAAACAAATTATACTAATTGAATTTAGTTATTTCAATTAATTTTTGAATTACATATAACTTAACAGAAGTTGAATGATGACAGAAGATGAATAGCTAGCAAGATAGAGCCCTAAATTATTGAAACTTAAGTAAAATAAATCAGATGCACAAGTTTAAAAATTACATGGCTTTTTTCATATTGGAAAATATGCAAAAATAGAATATAGACTTATGTAGTATTGATATGCTACTAATTTCTCTTAGTTCATAGAGAAGGTCCTTGCTATTATCTGTTTTTCTTCTTTGAAAGTGGAAGTAGCTACATGATTCTTATTCAGTGCATTTTGATCTTGCACAAGTTAATTAAGCTCTCTATGCTTTGGATTTATATTCTGTAAAAGGAAGAAAATAAAGTTTTCCCTCTACATTTTGTGAAAATTGCATAAAAAAAGCACAGAGTACTTACATCAATACATACCTGAAAATAATTTCATGTTAATTTTTACTTACAGTTATTTCACTTGAAGAGTCTTTGGTGGTATAGTTATTAGATGAAGGATACTAATTATTATGCATTGATGAAAGAATAATTCAACAATTGTGTAATTAATAGGATCTTTGGTTTCAACTACATTGTTCAATAAATGATACACAACAGAAAAACAATACTATAGTTCCCCTTCTCTAATGGGTATATTTCCAGATGTTACTTTATAGATATCTAAATCTACAGGTAGTGCTGAACATACGTACCATGGTACCGTTAAAAATAGGCACAGAGACTGACAGCATGTATGCATAGACATGATGAATAATTAAGGAGAAGGAAATGATAGTTAGCCTGATTTTATCAGTAATAATTCACATTTATGTAGAATTATACTGTGTACATGGAAAAACATAAACATGTAAAACATGTAAAAATACTATGTAATTAGAAAAGGTCATTGAAAATAATAACTAATAAAATATGTAACACTTATAGGATACTGTAATGAAAGAATTTTTTAGTTGATCAATTACTCATTTCTGGCAGTTTCCACTCATTTTCAGACTGTAGTTGAATGTAGATACTGAATCCATAGAAAATGAAACTTTCAATAAAGAAGTACTGTAAATATTTTCTCATTGCTATATAAATATTAATCAATAAAACGTATTAATTATGAACAGAGTTAGCATTTAATTTCTAAATAATACATAAATTTCTAATATTTTAATGAAAATCTATGCTATTTATTCCAAAAATTAGTGGCTTAATAGAAATGTACTATCATACATTTATACCCAAAGTCTTTCATGAATCTCATCAGTATCTTACAGGGATAAGATCAGGGAGTTGGCAGGACTGTATTTATGCATGGAAAATATGTTTTCTGGGCTTTTCCAGCTTCTTAGATGTCACACACAATATTTCCTTGTAACACATGTCTTCCATTATCAAACTCATCAAACTGTGTCACATTCTATCCAGCCCTAGTCATTTTCACTCCTCTTATGCCTCTATCCTTTCTTTTAGATAGTAGGTAACTACAAGGACCAATCCTACTGCCCTCCATCAGTCTAAGACAATCTCTTCATTCGAATGAAATTCCATGATTTAATCATATCTTTAGCCTCCTTTCGCACATCAGCTAAAGCTCTCTGGTTTTGCACATTAGAATATGAACACCTTTGAAGAGTCATACTTCTGCCTACAATGCAAGGAGATGTCACTATGTTGCAGACAGTCAGAGTTAGTTAGAAATATTATAGGAAGTCAGATAGGGTCAGACCCACAGAAGACAAGACACCTTACAACCGGGAGAGACCAAACAAATTCTGACCTCCATAAAGAATAGCATCTAGGATTGATCCTCACCCTGAGGAAGCCAGAAAGAATCCTTATCTGATTGCTACCAGATAAGGTCCTGTTTTACATCCATGCCTCCTTGCTATGTGAATCCCTTCCCCTTTTGGTCCTGGACTTAATCAATTTTACCTGAGCAATGGTGCTTATAATCACATTGGTTGACCATAGTTTTGTCCCACCCCACATCCACCTAAGCAAGTTCCCCCTTTCTTCACATTAGTCCCACATGGTTTTACACTATGATAGTCCCTGGAAGACACAGCTTCTGGGGGAACAACCCACTCAGGCCTCCCTCCTCTCCCTCTCTTGGACAGGAGCTTTCTTTCCTTCAATAAATATATTCTGCTCATAATCTCCATTTGTTCCTAAAATTCATTCTTCAGTTTTAGAGAACACGCACTTGTGCAGGTCAAATTGGGTGATCATTTTTGCCTATGTCATTTGGAGATTTCCTGTATTGTTTGGAGGTCACCCACCCATCAGTTTTTCTCCCTGTAACTATAAGATTTAGTTACCGATATCTCAGAAACAAATGAGCAAGGCTTCCTTTGTTTTTTAATCTGAAAGTAGAAATATATGTGAATTTCCTCTTCATAGGTAACAAATGAGTACAAATGGTAGTTTATTAAAATACCTATCATCTCATTTTTGTAAATTGGATATTGAAGACTAAATTATTGTGTAGGTTACACAGGGTCAATAAATTGTGAGTCAAAACAGTATTTTCATCTTTAGCTTAAGATTCTCTTCCAATTTTAATCAGTTCTTTGTTTTCTTGTCCTTATAAAATTCATGCCCTTTTTTTTCTGAATGTTGACTAGACATCACTTGTTTCCTAGAGATGACCAGTGAAGTTTAGTTAAGTGGTGTCCTCCATAGATAATTTACAACTTGTTTAGTTCCTTTCAGCCATGTCAGTGGAAAAGCCTTTAATGTTTCTTCCTAGCTTCTCTAAGGATTGATCTGATTAATTTAGAACCATCAGAATAATATCCTTACTCTTTACTTCAGATTCTAATGTTTAGCAACCTTCATAATAACTAATTGTTCTCATTTTGCATATCATGTTACATGATAAGGGAAATAATTTTTCCTCATATTCATAAGCCTTGCCTATATTCTACAGAAAGGATTTTATAAAATATATATTGTGAGGGAATTTTGAAAGCTTAATTAAAACTTTTAAACAGCAACATCCATAGTAAAAAAAAAGAGGAAACTTTAGGCAGGGCTAAAGAGAAATTCACTATGAAATCCTATAATACTATTATAAGTAGCAAATGCTGTACATATATAGAGAACAAAGTATATGGCTTGTAAACACATTCAATATAGGTTTAATTTGAGATCATTCAAGTGTGAAAATTAATTATTATAATTCCAGTAAATAGATGCTAATATTCCTAACTCTTAAATTTTACACATATTATACATAGAATGATAGGTAGACAGTACATAGATATTTAGATATGTGATAGGATAGATAGATAGATAGATAGATAGATAGATAGATAGATAGATACATACATACATACATACATACATACATACATACATACATAGTCTGGGATAAACCCAAAATCTTCATTCTTCACATTGAGCTACATTGCAATCCTTCTTTCTTTTTTCTTTCTTTCTTTCTTTCTTTCTTTCTTTCTTTCT
>NW_004524853.1:2025151-2034740 GCF_000260255.1 Octodon degus
CTTCCTTCCTTTCTCAAAAGAAGTTCTCTCTAAATTGTAAAATTGCCTAAACTGAACTCAACCTTGCAATCATCTTGTCTCAGCCTCTCATAGAACAAAAGACTATAGATTTCTCTACCAAACCCAGCTTTACATAGAAATTATCAGTTTTTTTTCTCACCACACCATAAAATTTCTTTTTTAAAAAACGTATTTATTACATGATCTACAAGGTCTTACTACACAAATCAGACTCATAGTGATTCTCCTGTTTCAGCCTCCCAAACGCTGGGATGGTAGGAATGTGCCACCACATCTAGACTCAATTGCCATCTCAGTGCACCATGGGGATCAAACCCCAGCCACTGCACTCTGCATAAGCAGGTGCTTAAGTCCACTGAGCTACCTGACTGTCCTCACACTGTAAAATTTCTTGGTGAAGGTTTTAACCTTCAAAACATTATTGACTGCATGAAGTAAGGTAGTATTAACATATTTCACATATAAAACCATGTAATGTGATTAAAACCACATGAAAAATTATTAATGTTATCTAAGAAAATATCACACTCTAAATCTCAACAATGCATGTTAGGATGTAGCATGAATAATGTGTGCTTCAAAACAATCTGAAGACCTCAAATACCTCATTTCCAATGGTATTTTCTTTTGTCTGTCATCAGCATAGAAAAAAGCTGATGTTCAACTTCTGAATAATTTTTTTCACACTTAAATTTTATAATTAAAAACATTCAAACTTTTTATTGAAGATCACTCATTCTCTGAACACCACATGGAGAGTTTGACATGACATCTCTTTCAAGATTAGAGCTACAGTGTATAGAAATCCTCCTCTGAAATTCAGCCATCTGATTTATTATTCAAAAGAACTAAACTCTTAATCAACCTGGCCTTCTTGATTAAAAGCTCTGCTTTCCAAAATGAAATCATTTCCTAAGCCAAGAAAAGTCTCTGCAGATGTTGGAACTAGTGGAGTTGAAACATTTTTTTCTTATCTTCTATTTTAAAAGAGAAAAGTCCAAGAGTATAAACAATCACTATTAATTGAATCTGAATGTGGTTTTCATCAAAGGAGGCATAACAGAAAAGTATAACAAATTTGAATATATATACACTCAATTTAAATATAATTGATTAGCATTTCGATATAATCACTCATAGCCATGTAATGCTATTTAATCAGGTAATGACTTCATTAAACATGGTTAATCACACACTACCTTAAACTCATTTTCTAAACATAGAATTAATTATTCAAATTATAGCAATTAAAACACCAGTCAATGGCTAGACTCATTTTTAAAACTACTTAGGCTAGGTTGCTAAAATATCTATACATAATTTGAGAGAGTTACAGTGTATATTCAATATACAGTGTATATTGAACATTTAATAGAAGAAAATAGATTTCTTAATAAGAAGTACTATAGGGAAAAATATACAAGTTAGGATCCAAATATGTGAATTCCCCTAATGAACTCTCCTCAAAATGCTGCTTCTTGCTTTGAGCTTTCTGGAAAATATTTTTCCAGTTTTTTTAAATTATATATACATACATAATAATTACTTCTATTATTTGGGAGAACTGCATGTAATGATTCTTGATTCCTCCTTCTCTTCACACTCTCCTCCCCCTAGTTCCCCATATTCCCTTTCCTATCTCTTAACTGTCTTTTTCACTTTTTCCTACAGTTGCCACTTCTTGAAACAGTTCTGTAGGTCCTCTTTCATGATCATCTTTCTGAGAGGTGATAAAATACACAGTGAACGTGCCTTCCAAGTACTATCCAACTGGAAGGAAGCTCATAAAAATATTATAGAGTATTCTCATCCACCTTATTCAGTGGATCTGGCAGGCTGCACATTCTAGCTTGTTCCCAAAGTAAAAGTCAGCACAAAGATAAGCATGCACATGAATCCATTCAGGGCACAAGCAACCACAGTAAAACAATTACAGACACAGACAATTAAAGACAGCAGAACTGCCTCAAAAAGTGGCAAGAATGGTGAGATACCGTGTTAGAAGTGAGAGGGACAATGGGATTGTGCCTTTCAGTGTATCATATGTTTTAATCTAAACTTTCAATATATTTTTTGACTGCACATGTGGACAGCTTGAAGTAGTTGTCTTTAAATTGCACACAATAGTTTCTCAGTAAATAAAGAATACAGAGTCCATATAAAATCTTGAAGCAAAAGTTCACTTAGTATAGAAATTATGAAACTGACTATTAATTCTTCAGATACTTTAGGTTTGTAAACTGTAGGGCAACACCTAATATAAATAAAATAGAAATACATTTTACTTATTACACAAAAATTACATCAACACCTATCAATCCAGGATATCCCAAAGGTATACCAGACCAGAAACTCAAAAAGAAATACAACCTACTTCAAAGATTTAGAGTCAAGTGTAAAATGACTCATATAACAAGAAGAGAGCTACAAAAAAAGATGTAGTAAAATACAGTTGCTTAAAGTAAGAGGCTACTAGGCTTTCTGTTTTGAGATACATAGTTTTAAATTGGCTTTATTGAGACTTGCCTGATGAAATAAAATTGGATTGTTTCATGGCTAACCTTTTATTTTGTTATTCTTGACTTCTCAGATACAGGGTAAAAGTATTTATTTATTAACTACATTTATTTATATACTTACTTTATAATGGTTTTGCAAGGTTCAATAAATACTTAAAGCATGGAAGAGATTGAATTGAATTGACTTTTGTCAAAGTTATTAAGCACTTTAACAACAGAAATTTTTAAAAATTATATTTATTTATACAATTCAGAAATACATAATGATGACATTTATCATAGGCAGTTTGTATATGTATATGATATATCTAGATTCCTCTTTTTCGGCTACTCATTAATTTGCTCTGCCTAAACAGGTGCTTTAAATTGCTGTGGTACCTGGCTGGCCCCCGACTGTAAAATTTCTTAGTGAAGGTTTTAACCTTCAAAGCATTATTGACTGCATGTAGTAGGGTAATATTGACATATTTCATATATAAAACCATGTAATATGATTAAAACCACATGAAAAATAATTAATGTTATCTAAGAAAATGTCACACTCTAAATCTCAGCAATGCATGTTAGGATGTAGCATGAATACTATGTGCTTCAAAACAATCTGAAGACCCCAAATTCGTCATTTCCAACGGTATTTCCAAAGGTTGTCTCAATACCTTCCAATAGTATTCCATTTGGTATTCTCTTTTCATTTTTATCTTTTCTTTTCCTTCTTTTTCCTCTCCTCTTCCTTCATTCCCTTTCCATTTGAATTTCCTTTTTTCTTTTTTTTTATTGCGGAACCAGGGATTGAACTCAGGCCCTTGCGCTTGCCAGGGAAGCACTTATTCTACTGAGCCATCTCCCCAGCCCCTAAATTTTCTTCTATTTCATATTATCAATTATATATTTTGGTCCTTATTTACACTTTTAGCTTCTTATACCAGAGAGACAATAAAATATTTACACTTTCATGTCCATTGTGTTTCACTTAAGAGTAAAGTCTCTCAGCAAGTACGAGGTCATAAGTTTGGTTGCTGGTATAAAAAATTAAAATAAAATAGAAGTATCTTCTCAAGGTGCGTAATTAACATAAAAATGGCTCCAGTTTATCCTTCTTTGTGACTAAGTCTCCAATTTATGAAATTACAACATCTTTATCCATTCATCAGTTGATGAGTATTTGGGTTGTTTCCAAGATTTAGCTGTGAGAAGAACTGTGTGGCTGTGATGCTTTCAATTCTTTTGGGAAGATACCAAGGAGAATCACTGAGTCAAATGTGACTTCGGTACTGAGTTTTTGAGGAATCTACACACTGATTTCCACATTGATTTCACCAGTCTGCACTCCCACAAGTAGTGGAGAAGGATTCCTTTCTTTCACAGCCCTGCCAGCATTTGTTGCTGTTTGATTCCTTGATAACTGTCATGTTTTCTGGAGTAAGATAGAATCTCAGTTTTGTTTTAATTTGCAGCTTTTGAATGAGCAGTGATGTTTGACTTTTTTTATATGCTTCTCTTCTGTTTTTACTTCTTCTAAGAAATGTGTATTCATCTGTGATGCACATTTTTAGTTTGGATCTTTATATTTGGAAAGTCTGATTTTTTTTTCAGCTTTTTGTATGTTCTAGATATGATCTGTTTGTCTGAGGAACAGCTGGCAAATTTGTTTTTCATATTTTGGGTTGTCTATTCTGTTGGTAATTATTTTTATCAGTGTAAAAGCTTTTAAAAGATGAGATCCAAGTTGTTGATTATAAAAAGGATGATAATCCTTCTGAGCTTTAGGGAGCCCTACCCATTAGCTCAGCTGTTTAAGTACCTGCTTAAGCAAAACAGTCAGCCTCAGGATATTGTGTTTCAATCTCCAGATCCTCATGCTTTACCAGGCCTGCCCTTAAGACATCCTAAGCCAGCCCCCCAAAAAAATCCTTCTAAGTTATTGATTCTTTGTGATATTTCCCATGCCATTGGGATTTTGGTCACGAGGTCTTTGCCTACACCTATGCCTTCAAGAGCTCTGCTATTCTAGCCTCTCTTCTAACAGATCTAGTGTTTTTATTTTAGTAGTTACAACTTTGATCCATTTGACTTTAGCTTACTGCTTGATGAGTGGTATGGGTCTAGGTTTACTGCTCAGCATGTGGAAAGCCAGTTTTTTCAGCACCATTTGTTAAAGAGGCTTTCTTTCAGTGACTATGTTTGAACTTTTTGTCACAGATAAGTTCATTGACTGTGTTTGGAGTTCTTATTGCATCTTTTAATTTGTTGCCTTGATCCTCAGGTCTATATTTTTGTCAATTCTGTGCTGTTTTTTATTACAATACCACTGTAGTATAATTTCAGATCAGGGATTGTTATGCACCTACCTTGCATTTGCTGTCTAGAATTATTATTGCTACTTTGGATCTCTTCTGGTTCCAAATGAATTTTAGGAATATTTTTTAGTTCTGTGAGGTATGGTAATGGTATTGTAATTTTGATTGCATTAAATTTGTATAAAAATTTTGGCAGTATGGCCATTTTTACTATGTTGGTACTTTCTATCCAAGAGATAATTTTCCATTTTATGACATCTTCTATTTTTCCAGAGAACTAGTTTTTAATGTAGTTTGCTGTATAGTAATAGTATTATTGTACTGTAATAGTGGTTTTACTTCCCTTTCTAGATTGATTACTAAATATTTCATTTTCTTGATGTTATTGTGAAAGTATGGCTTTGAAAATTTCTCTGTCAATGCGTTTGTCTTCTATGTACATAAATGCACTGATATTTGAGTACTGACTTTGTATCAATCTAAGCTACTGAATTTAGTTATTAAATATATAAGTCTTTTGGTGGACTTTTGAGGTCTTCTTTGCAGAGTATCATGTCATTCACAAATAACAGGAGTTCAACTTCTTCCTTTCATATCATTATTCCTTTTATTTTTTGCCTTTCTAATTGCTCCATCTAATTTTTCCAGAACTACATTGAATAAGAGTGGTTACAGTGGACATCCTTGTCTTATTCTTGGTTTTAGAGTTAAAGCTTTGAGCTTTTGACCATTTAGTATGAATGTTGGCTGTTGGTTTGTTATATATGATTTTTATGACATTGAGATAAAGGCCATCTTTTTAAAATTTTCATAGGACTTTTTATCATGAATGCATGATGGACATCATCAAATGCTTTTTCTTGAAATGATCATGTCAGTTTTGTCCTTTGTGTAGTTGATATGGCATATTACATTTATTGAATTGATATGTTCAAACAACCCTGGATTCTTGAGATGAATCACACTTGCTCATGGTCAATAATCTTCTTGATGATTTGTTGTATTCTGTATGGCAGTATCAGACTGAGGATTTTTGTATCTATGTTTATCATAAAATTGACCTATAATTTTTTTTGTTTTATCCTTCTCTGTTTTTTTGTACAAGTGTAATACTTGCTTCCAGGAATGAGTTTGAGAGCATTCTTTCTCTTTCAGTTTAATTAAAGGGTCAATGAATGGTGGCATTAGATCTTCTCTAACTTTCTTTAGTATCCAGCAGTGAATTCATTAGGGCATGGGATTGCTTTGCTGATAGTATTATAATATATCTTCTATTTCATTTACTAATATTTGTTTATTTAAAACTTTTATATTTCTTGATTCTGCTTTTGCAATTCATATTACCAAATATTAATATAGGAATCTGTCACTTGATTCTGTACTTTTCACCTTATTAGAATGAAGTTTCTAAAAGTTGATACTGATGATCTTCTGAATTTCTTCAGGGTCTGTCATGATTTCACCCTTTTCATTCATTGCATAAATTTGAGTCTTTTCTTTTTTTATTGGTTGGCTAAGTGTCTATAAATTTTATTTAGTCTTTTGAAGAACCAACTCTTTACTTCATTGATTTCTTTGAATTGTTTCTTAGAATCAATTGCATTAATTTCTCCTCAGATCTTTATAATATCCTCCCTCATCCAAGCTTTGGGCTTGATTTGTTCTTTTTTAGAAGTTTGAGATTGAGCATTAGGTTTTTATTTTGTACTTGCTCTGGTTTTCTAAAATGATCATTAATAACTATAAATTTTTCATATGGTATTGTTTTCACTGGGTTCTACAAGTTCTGGTATGTTGTATTGGCATTATATTTTAATTGGGAACTGTTCAATTTATTTTTAATTTCATCTGTGATTCCCCTGTTGTTCAGGAGAGTATATTTAACTTTCATATGTTTATGTAGTTTGTGTTGCCATTGATTTTCAATTTCATAGCACTATGTCTGTCAATATGCATGGAATAATTTCAACTCCTTTGCATTTACTTAAGTATGTTCCATGAGCTATCATGTGATGTAGTTTGTAGAAAGTCCCATGCACAGCTGAGAAGAATGTGTATTTAAATGTTGTGAAATGGAATATTATATACATCTACTAAATCCTTTTGTTCAAATATTTAATTCAATTTGAAGAATAGAAAGTTTTGGTAATATTTCTTTCTTTCTTTCTTTTTTTTTTTTTTCAGAACTAGGGATTGAACTGAGGCCCTTGAGCTTGCCAGGGAAGCACTTATTCCCCTGATCCATCTCCCCAGCTCCCAGTAATATTTCTTTTTTAAAGATTTCTTCTATCATTTATTCATGTTACATTCAATTTAAGATTTATGCTGCTAGTTATAGAATACTATATACTAATAACCATAAAAATAGTAAAACATTTTACATAAATTTAGCAAGGTACATCAGTTGCCTTTGCATTTTATTTGAAACCAAAGTACGATTTCATTTAAAACATTCTTTTTTCAATTCACAAAGATAAAACATTAACTCAGTATCTGGATATAAGACATGATAAAACTTAAGAGTCTTTATGTCATTAGAGCAATCCTTTCTTTCTAAAATTAACCAGTCAATCAATGACATTTGCCACAAAGTGATTATTCTCAAAGATAATATGCACATGTAGTGAAATACAACCTATTTCTAAGGAACTTTTTTTAAAATTTTAGTACAAGGTCTACAGGGTCTCACTACATAGATCAGACTCATAGTGATTCGCCTGTGTTCAGCCCCCAAGAGCTGGAATTACAGGCGTGTGCCACCACGCCCAGTCTCAACCAATGTCTCAGGGCTCTCCAGAGGCGGGACCAGCAAGGCACGCCAGGGATCCAACCCCTACCATTGCGCTCTGCTTTAGCAGGCACTTTAATCCACTTAGCTATTTGGCCGGCCCCTAAGGAACTCCTGATTTTCATTTACTGTTAGTATTTTAGAAAATAAAAAGCCACAATAGTTCTTCAGTGTACAATGTTCATTACTAGACATGAGCTATTCATGAACTGTGATTCAAAATAAACAACTTTTATAGAGCTGTGTAATAAAGATAACTTTAATTTCAACTATATTCCACGTTTATTTTATATCCAAATATTAAGTATGAGTTGAGCATTAATTTGTTCCTTTTGTCATTTTTAAATTGTATTTAAAGCATATTGTAATAATACTGTTAGCTAAATGATTTAGCTTAGTTAAATTATGTTTCATTATCATTTATTTGGAAACTAACAGGTAATTTTATTGAAAATTATTTTGTAATTTATGGCATTATAATAACTAAAAGAGAAGAAACAATAAGAAAATAGAACTCCATATTCTTGCCCAGGGGCAAGTATATTCTTGTAAAGACTAGGTAACATCATATATTCAATTAAGTTCATTGTAAAATTCAGTTTCCATTCAATTTGTATCACTTCGAATATTTTCAAATATTTAATCTTCTGGAATTTGGACAAACTAATGACAGGATTTATTTACATAAATTAACATCCACCCCTGAAAATGGGTTTTGCCCTTTTATATTTGTTTTCAGTCTTGTTTTATTTTTGAGACAGAACTTTACTCTTTAGCCTAGGCTGGCCTCAAACTCACAGCAGCCTCTCAAGAGCCGGGATTACAAACATGCATCACCATGCCTGTTGAGAAACTCTAAAATTGTCATGTGTCATAAAATTTTAAATATGAATATGATTTTACTTTTAATAAATACTTTACAACCCATTTTTTATTTCTTTGTTCATGTTTTTTTCTCATTCATATTATGTCTTTATAATATGAACATATTTAAGGTATGTATAATGAAATTTTAACATATTTGTAATTAAATAGCTATTTACATTTAAGTAAATAGACTCATTTCCTCAGTCAGGATATCTAGACCCTACTTTTAGCTAACATTCTGTATGTAATAATATATCCTTGGCTATATTTATGATATTGCACAATCACTCTCTAGACTTATCTATCTGTCATAAAGACAAGCTCGTACCCTTTGGGCTACATTTGCATGTTTTGCTCACCTTTCCCTGCCTCATGCCTGATGATTGCCATTTTGCTCTCCATGTTCTTCTATTTTATGTTTTAGATGTGAAATTATTTTTTATTCAGGTGTATAACTCTTGCTAGTGGCATCCTCAGTATCTTCCATGTTATTGCAAATGGTAGAATCTTTATTTTAAGGATGGATAATAACCCGCTGGGCATATGTGTAGCCATATATTTATTCATTTATCTTTTTTATTTTAATGTGTTTGGTACAGGGTCTCACTACACATCTCAGACTCATAGTGATCCTCCTATTTTCAGCTTCCCCAGCACTGGGATTACAGGCATGAACCACTAAACCCAGTTTCATTTGCCTGCTCAGTGTAGCCAAAGGCGGGCCATCACAGCATGTGGTATAGAGGATCGATCCCTGGTCCCTGCACTTGCTCAGCAGGTGTTTAGTCTGCTGAGCTATCTTGCCAGCCCTTTCTTCCTGTTTTTTGACTTATCACTTGAGACTCTTTGTAATCTCATAACTATATATTTTCTTGTGCCTCCTTTTTGCTAGAGTACCTTTTCTTGGCCACTGTGAGAAAAGCATTTCTCCCAGATAAACTCAGCCATATCTATTAGAGGATCCAGGACATCCACATCATACCTGGGGCTTTACTTTTAATACCAAAGGAATAAATTAATGCAGGAATTAGACTTCTGTTAAAATCTAAACATTGGTAACTATGGTTTAAAATATGAATTTTGCTTTCTTTAAATAA
>NW_004524853.1:2036065-2041523 GCF_000260255.1 Octodon degus
TGATTCCTCTACAGTTTTAGAAAGAATGCCATTTAAAAAATTAGTCTCTTTTTACTTTGCTGCAAAAAGATGACACATAAAATCATATCCCTAATATAAGAGATACAGAAAATCATACTCCTAAATTCCTTATTGCAACCAACCTAATTATGTTCAACAGTGTATAAAACTGTTTGCATTGATATTTTATGATGTACAGATGTTTTTGATTTTTACTTAAAATTTTAAACTTTATTTACTATTTTTTCACTTATTCTCAGATGAATATTTTGCATAGCAAATATAGCAATTCATATTGTCTTTATTTTTAGTTGTTTTTAAATCTAGATGTAATTTTTTCATAAAGTATTATTATAAATCATTAAACTATATTTTAAATTTTATTCGTTCATTCCCCACTTTTAATTACTAAATATTATTTTACTAGCTTCCAGTTTTGTATCACTTCCTTATTATTCTGTTCCACTCTGAGTTGTAGACTACACTAGCTATCACACTTGGAAGTATATTATAATCTTAAAATTAGTTGTCAACACAGAACTATAGTACTCCCCAAAAGAAAACTATGTTTCCTCAGAAGAGCCAATTTGTCTATCCTCAAGATTTATGACTCAATGATGGGTTTATGTCTATGAAAAGATAAAAGTGAAAGTGCTCTCCTCTCCCCCTCTCCACTCCATCTCTTCAGAGTAGTTAGTTGCCTAATATGTGTCCTATACAGTTATATCTGTGGTTCTTAATCAGAGATGATTCCCACCGTGGGAGCATTTCGTAATAGAGGCATCTTTGGTTGACACTGCTGTAAGTGGTTGCTACTACCATTTAGTCAGTGATGGTGCTAAATTTCAACAATACATAAGACAGCCTTCAACATATATAAATATTTTGACCAATCTATCATTATGGTGAAATTGAGGAACCATATCCTTATGTTGCTGCTGAAGGTGTAGTTTGTAAACAGTTCGTTGTTTTAATATTTACAGTTCTCTAATCAGTTTTAAAATATTTTTATGGTCATAAAAGAAATCCCACGTCCATTAGAACCCCCTTTTATGTGCTGTAATCCTCCCAACAATAAGAAACCATGAATAAACATTTTGTCTGCACATATTTGACTACTTTAAATATTTCGTATGAATGTAGTCTTGCAATATATTATATTTTACAGCCAGCTTCCTTCCCATACTGTAATACTTTCCAAGTTTCTCAGTGCATGCATCTATCCTTCAGTTTTACTCATTGCTAAATAAGGTGGCACCGTACTGATATTTCATTTTTATTTATCAATCAGTGGATGGGAATTGGGATATTTTAATTCTTTGATTACTATTAATAAACTCATTATGAATATTTACATGTAAGTTCACATGTGGATTTTCTTTCTTAGCCTCTATCTAGAGGGGTTAAGTAATAGTGCATTCTTATCAGCATTATAGAACTTCCTTTCTCTTTATGTTTTCCTGCTCATCAATTATTATTTGATTCTTAAGATATTTTGAGTACAGTTATCCAAGCACACAGGCAGTGGCATTTCATTTCAATTTTGACATTTATTTCTCTAACTACTAAAGGGAACACTTTTTAATCTATTCCCTTAGCCATTTGTACATCTTCAATAGAGAAATATCTGTTTAGATTCTTTACCCATTTTATACTTTGCTTTGTGCTCTTATTGAATTAAATAATTTTATACATTCTTTTTATAAGTCAATTACCAGATATATTAATTATAACTGTTTTCTCCCTTTTTGTACTTTTTTCTTTATATTGATGATGTATCTTGAAATATAAAATCTTTTTTTTTGGGGTGGGGGGGGGACCGGGGATTGAACTCAAGCCCTTGAGCTTGCCAGGGAAGAATTTATTCTACTGAGCCATCTCCCCGGCCCCTTAAAATCCTTAACTGTGATGAAATTTTTTTTATTTAAATTTTGTGATGTGTAAAAAGATGAAAACATACTTTTATAGTATTTTCCAAAAGCCTTATAGATTTTGCTACAATGTCTTTGGCAAGTTTTGATTTTAAATTAGTTTTGTCTATGGCATAAGGGAGATGTCCAGCTTCATTCTTTCCAATGACTTTCAAATTGAGAATTAAAATTTGTCTGCTGGTATGATATACACAGTGACATGGAATAATTAAATTATGCTAATTTACTTTTCATCTTGGATATTATCATTTTTAAAAGAACAATATTTTTCCTCCTTTCTCCTTCTCCTACTCCTTAGTCTTCTTCCTTCTCTTACTCCTACTCTTTTTTGTTATTCACAATGATAAACTCCACCTTTTAGATAGACTGTTTGACTAACACTTAATATTATTATTGTTGCAGATTAATTTACAACTTCCATATATCAGTTTTTCAACCTTTATTCCTTCATTACAGCTTATTTTCCTGGTTGAATATTTTATAATGTAACATCTTAAATTTTTCAATGGTTTTTCTACTATACATAAATTGTATTTATTTTCCTAAAAGTTGGAAGAGAGCTCACAAAGATAACTTTACTCATCAGAGTTTACCACAGATTTATGCTAATTCAATTTCAGTGAAATACAGAAATGCTAGTCCTATAAAATTTATTATTTCTCCCCCCTTGTTATTATTTTTATTGATATTGCATCTATATATTATTTTCCCATGACATATGGTATAATTATTATTTTATATCATCTTTCTGTGTTAATAAGAAATAGAAGAAAAATGAGCAAGAGTGTAGACAGCAGATTATATCACAGAGTTTTATTTACTGTTTGTCTCTCTTTTCATTTTTCTGTTTCAGGCTACTATCCGGTATCATTTCTTTACTCAGTTCAGCTTTTTTCCCATATAACTCATTTGTACTACTTTTGCCACATCAATTATATTTCTTTATGCTGAAGTACCAACAATACAGTTATATAGGTAGATATATGGTTAAATTGTAAGTAATCATTCCTTACATTAGTTACAGAGGTAGAGAATTCTCTTCACCTGTGATTGGCACTATGAAGCCATGGAAATTTGGATGACACTGAAATATAGATCTCCTTTTTTCTGTTCGTTTACCACTGCATATAAAACTTGGCCATCTTAATCTACAGTTTAACTTTAACTATTACCAATACACTTATGATCCCCAAAACATTATGGTAGTCCTAATTACTCTGGAACTTCAATAACAAAGTTGACAGTAGTTATTATTCTAGTTGAGTATTCCAGAGACTTCCTCAAACTCAGAATTTTCCCCTGAAAATATATTCTCGAATATGACCAGCCTCCTGTTTCCTTCCTGTATTGTTCATTAAAAAGGCACCGCTATTCATTAGTCATTTGTATTAGAAGCAGAGTAATCTTCCTAATTTCTCTTCCAAATTCTATTTGACAAGTCTTATTCATCTCTTATTTCCATCATTCTTCCTCCAGTCTTCTTGCCAGAGTGTGAGGCGGCACTCATCAATCCTCAGAGCCTCCATGCCTTCCTTCTACTTTTCTTATATTCAGCCTAAAAAGCAAGAAAATACAACAAAACAAAAAACAACCTCTGCTATGTGCCGAGGAGCTCATAATACCCAGTATAGTAAATTCATAATTTCTTGCTATAATCCTTCCCTATCTGTTCCATGAACATTTTTTAAGTTTTTCTGCCACATCATGGAACCAAATAATAATGGTCTGGACAAAAGTATGAATCATACAGGCACTAGAACAAAGGAGACAAAAATTCCAGCACTCACAGAGTTTGCATTTTAATAGCAGGGAGAAGAAAATAGCAAGCAATACCAATGTCCGCTAGAGCCACACAGAGCATAAAACAAACTTATGGGAACTGGAGATTGGATTATGGAAAGATTGCAATTTTATATGGTGAGGTGAAATGAAGTCTTTAGTATGATGCTTGTGCAATAACATCAGGTATGTGCAAATTTTAAACTCTCATAATTCCCTTATCCTGCAATATTTTTTCATATTATTTTTCATCATATTTACTTATATAACTATATATAATTTATTTTATTAGTATTATTTCTATCACAACTAAATAAAAAGGTCCTTAAATATTCATTCCTGTCTTGTATATCAAGTCTGTGTTCCAGGAATAGTTCCTATCACCAAGTAGTCTCTGAATGAATACTTGATGGCTATATGTTTTATATTAAATGGAACCTCAGCCATACTTGTACAGAATCTTAAGCTAAAACAAATCTAGGTTCCATACATTGAGAAATAAAAACTTGCCACGTAATCTTCTGCTTCAGATTCAAACATTTTCTTGGCTCCACATACCAGAGTTTCACAGGTTAACACCAATGTGCAAAGCCTGGAGCAACAGCAGCTGGAACAACATATGCAACTTTGATCCTTTCGCTTCTGAAGGGTAGAAACAACACAGAGACAGAACTGAAAGCATCATGAATTATGCAAATATCCTAGCAGCATCATTTACTTTATAGTAGACACACATAGCATAGCTATCATTATAAATGTAGCAAGTCTGAACATTTCCTTTTCTAACATGAGTGTAATTTTCAATAACATTGGAATGCAATGTAAAGACAAACTATCAAATATCATAGCTCCATGTAAGTCTGCTCAGGCGTATTTCTGAAATGTCATTCGTACATTTAGTGATATTTCCTCCTATTATTTATTGATGAATAATTGCATTCCAGTGTTCAATTTTCATAAAATTACTAAAGGTAGATCTTATTATGTCTATTTTATGGTTGAGCAAACAAGGAAAAGAAAGTTTAAATAACCTTCCCCAAACTACTTAGTAAACCAGAGGATGGGGACTGGAGTCTACACCAACTGCCTGTACATTTGCACCTTGCAAATGAAAATCGTACTTGTTTGGTTTTGCTTTAAATTGTCATGTTTGGACCAGGGAGCTAGCTCAGTGGTCTAACTACCTGCTTGGAAAGCTCAAGAACTTGGGTTCAATCCCTGGTACCATATGCCATGTCAGCTCCACACAGAGCCTGCCACCAAAACCAGGAGTGGTGGCACACACATGTAATCCAAGCACTGGAGAGGCTGAGACAGGAGGAAAACTACAATTCTGAGCTGCATAGTGAGACCCTCTACCAACTTAATAAATAGTTTGTCATGTCTGCATGAGCTCAATGAATAAAAGGCAAAAATTAGAAAACCTAGTCCTGAAATGATTTCTCCTAAGTTTTATTTACCTTGATAAATGGCAGTCAACTTTCAAATTCAATGTTAAAGTTTAGAACTATTAAATCTATTTACTTCCCTCCAAGGAGACAGTGTGACTTTTATGCTGTATATCAGTCCTCAGATCCAACTTGAGATCCTTGAAGCATACTCGTGTCACTGATTACTTGTTGCCTAACTGCTATCAGAGATGTCAGTGGAAATGGTCCTAACTAAAAACATATGTTGACAATTTTAAAAAGATGGCAAGAGGCCGGGGAGCTGGCTCAGTGGAAAAAGCATTTGCCTGGCAAGCGCAG
>NW_004524853.1:2041993-2043463 GCF_000260255.1 Octodon degus
TCTTTGAATTTTATACTTAGCAAACATACCTTTGAAAACTAAAAGTAAGATTTTCTAGTTATACAAACTTGAAATATTTTAATACCTCCAGAAGTAACGTATAGGAAATAACAAAGAGCATCATTCAAAAGGCAACAGATGTTGCAGTATGCAACTGGATGAACAATAAAGAGCTCTCAATATGATAGCTATGCAGGGCTATATAAAAATACATTAGATGAACCCTTATTTAAAGTTCATTTCAGATTTCTATGAAACAGTACCAATCTTATGTTGGGTTATACACGTATTTTTTATGTGTGTGTGTGTGTGTGTGTGTGTGTGTTTGTGTGTATGTGTATGTGTATGTGTATATAAAAGACAGGAAAGAAGTAATATAAAGTCAACAGAAAAATGGAAATATACTTTTTAAAGTTTCTAATACTAGGAGAAGATATCATATGACATGTTTTAAATAAATTGTAAGTCAAAGATATAGTATAAATCTTAGAACAAAAATTAAGATTAAGCAATATCCAGAAAATTAAATACTAATTAATTAAAAATTAAATGTTTCAAAACACTTGAACTAAGAAGAAGTATTCATGATAGCAAAGAAGTATTAAGAGTAAAACATAAGATAAATACTGGAATAGCAAGTAAATGACCAGCACTTCTAACAGTTTGAGGATAGGATGTCGCACAATGTTCTAGTGTGTTATGGATACACACAATGACCATGACAGTTATTGGTGGCCAGGTGTCACTTGTGTGGCTGAGCTACAGCTATTTCTTTGAAATCCACCCTGTAGACTCAGATGGAATCATGACCCATAAAGTAGAAAAGAAGTCCATTTGTAGAGTGTGCTGATGGAAATATTTTGCTGCTGAACACAAAAGAATAAATGAAGACTACTATTGTATACCTCTTATTCTCCTGTGTTTAATTGTTTGTCCTATTTGGTGGGTTCTTTCCATTCTCATTCATGGGGCTGCGATCAATTTGCTCCCTCTCTAGAACATTATTTAGTAGTCTGTGTATGCTTGGCTTTGTCATCATGAAATTCTTTAGTTGTTCTTTGTCATGGAAGTATTTCACTTCTACATTACATTATACTTGAAAGACAGTTTTGCAGGGTATATCAGTCTGGGTTAGAATCTGTTTTCTTGCAAGTCTTGAAATACTTTGCTCCATGCTCTTCTTGACTTGATGGTTTGTGAAGAGAAATCTGCTGTTATTCTGATCGGTTTTCCTTTAAATGTTATCTGTTTCTTTTCTTTAGCGGTTTTTAGTATACTCTTCCTATGCTGAATTTCTGAGATCTTGATTATTATATGTCTGGGTGTGGTTTTAATTGGGTTGATATTATTTGGAGTTCTATATGCTTCAGTTACTGAATGTCAGATTGTTGCCCCATATTTGGGAAGTATTCTGCTATCACTCCTGCCCATATTCTTTTTATATCATTTGTATTGACTCCTTCCTTCTCA
>NW_004524853.1:2044953-2045883 GCF_000260255.1 Octodon degus
AATCAAACTGCACAAATAATACAGAAATACAAATAAGTGATAATCATATGAAAAAAATCCATCTTGCTGGTAACCAAAGTAAAATGATAACATACTTTTTCAATAGCATACTATTACTAAGCAATTGCATACTATTTGTATCCCAGAACACGAACATTTAAAATTAATATGCAGACAAGTACAGGTGTTAACAAGAATACAGGTGTTACAAGAAAGTAATTGCTACTATGGTGCTAGTGAGACTGTACCTTTACTCAATTATTCTATAAAATAATTAGGAAGTAAAATTTTAAATTTTCACCTCAAAATTCATTTCCAGAAATGTGTTTTAAGAAAAAAATCAGTGATGTGCAGAAATATTTATGTATAAAAGTCTCCAAGCTTTAATCATGATGAAAAATTTGGAGATACCATTCAAAAAAGGGAAATTTGGTATATAAATATACCAAAATATATATTTGGTATATATAGCTACAAAAATTGTGTTGTAGGAGATTATTAAATGGTGTGGAAATGCTGTGTTTCATTATACATCATAAAGGGGAAAAAAGCATGTGGGAAAAAAGGATGTATACCTGATGTGATTTTGCAAAAAAACCACATATTTTGTACTATGTTAGTGTTTCATAAGGAAAATGAAATAAAAGGGTAGCTTAATGATAATTTTTATTTCTATAAAGAAGGCAAAAATTGTGAAATATTTGGGGACTTTGATACCTTTTCTATAAACATCATATTAAAGAAATAAAAAATGTTGAAGTATTTTTTAAAGCTTCATAATCCCAGAAAGGTATAAACTTCATAGTGTCAATATGATTGGAAATGAATAAAAATCACTGGAAAGAGGGGAAAATATAAATTCTAAGCAAATATCTCCTGTTTGTGAGTTCTTAGGAATTTGCCCAAAGGAAAAGCATATATTACTGTTGT
>NW_004524853.1:2046258-2046761 GCF_000260255.1 Octodon degus
GGAAAATCCAGAGACATAAAAGAGCAATTAACTCTTTTCTGTTACTCATAATTCACTATTCAATACACTGTTTTTTAAGAAAACCTTTTCTAAATTTGTTATTCTTTTTTTCTTGTAATATACATCTCCACTTTCTACCTTCATAGAATAAAATATTAGATGATTCAATCTTCTTTATGGAATATAATTAGTAAGCATTTTTTATTCTGTACTAGAGCAGTATAGAAATCAAATGTTTTCTAATGCCCATATTTGGCACATATTTACTACATGTTTTAAGAAAAGCCAGTAATCTGAGTATAGTTTGTGTTGATGTCAGTCTTAAAACCCAGGTGAAAATATGGTTAATAATTAATAAATAAGTAATTGAAATAATAAAGAATTTTCATGGAAAGAAAATAATGAGCAATACACATTTAAGACAGCAAAGAAAAATATAATATTTTCAAAAACCAATAAGATGTCAACTAAAATGTCTTAGTTTCTAAACTATTAGGAATTGT
>NW_004524853.1:2048361-2049514 GCF_000260255.1 Octodon degus
ATATATCTTCCTAATTTTGATAGCTAAATTTCCATTATGAAGGGAAAGAAAGTAAATGTATGAGAAAGTGAGTAAGAGAACAATATTGCTTCAGAGATCTGCAGTATTTTACTGGGAAAAACCTTAGTAGGTCTGCAGCATTTTCTCAGACATTTCAGAAAAAAACATAAATATACATGCATTTTACACACACTGTATTTACATATTCTATTTTAAATGCATGCATTTATTTTTTGTTTTTAAATTAATTTTATTTGCACACTTTTGACATCACATAGGGAACTTGTACACGTGCATAATATATGTTGGTTCTTTTTCTCCAGTCCCCTCCCCTTCAATTCTTCTTCCCCTCCTTCCTTACAGCAGCAGCTGTGTTTCCATTTTTTCCCTTCTATTGTTTTTCCTTCTTTGCTTTCCTCTGAAATCTATGTGCCACACATTTCACCACGACCTGGACCAAATACACCTACACTGGCTATGATGGCCTCCAGGACTGCTCAAGCTCACTGAAACTTAGATATATGTTTTCCCTGATGAGAGGTCCCTCAAGTCACTTTTTTTGAGCACTTACTTTCAAAACCTTAGGATTGTAGTTTCCTTCTTGCCTCTTCTATTTAACTGCTGTAACTGTGAGGTGAAGCTTTTGGAGATTTCAATGATTCCAACAGCTCCCTGAGCCACGTGTAAATAGGTTTGCCACCACTGTTAGGCTTAGTGCTTGTGTTATAGTTCAAGCAGAGAATTCCTGGAGACCTGGCAACTGCCCACTTCTAAGGTAGCCACCAAGAAACAAAGTACCTCTGTCTCCTGGCCTCTGTGAGATGGTAGGATTCAATGTAAACACCCATTTCCTGACATATCTAGCCAAACAACTTGATCAACTTTCACCAATAGTCATCTCCAGCACTTTCCCATGATCTCGCACTAGCCTTTCAAAGTACGTTAGCCCTTGAGGCCGGGGAGATGGCTCAGTAGAATAAGTGCTTCCCTGGCAAGCACAAGGGTCAGAGTTCAATCCCTGGTTCATATATATATATGCCCTTGTCCTGGGTAAATTGAATCATATCTCTCTCCTCTGCTTTAATTAATCTTGAACAAGGGGCTGGTGAGATGGCTCAGTGGTCTAAAGCACCTACTTAGAACAAGCTAAGCT
>NW_004524853.1:2050834-2063408 GCF_000260255.1 Octodon degus
TAAACAGTCCTCTTACCACTACCACTTCTTTCCTGCTATTGTTTATAGAACATAATGCTTACTCTAATAAAATATTGGAGGCATGTTCAAACAAATTCTTAATACTGGAAGTGATGAAATGTTGATCGCATCCAGCTTGCAGGAACAATGGATTTACAGCAGTGTGTTACAGAGTTAGAAGTCTAGCATGGTTCGTTGCAGTAGGACCACTCAAGATCCTATGGTTCCAAATGGTGTTTTTTGGTGTCTGCATCCAACCCATCCTCTGGAGCAATTTTGGGGTCCTCAAATTCACCTAGTATTCATTATTCCAACCTTTGCTACAATTTTAATCTCCTACTCTCTTTAGAATTTTTTTTCAATAAATACCTCTCTGTTTCATGAACCACAGACTCTTTTGCTTAGTTCTAAAAATCTTGACTAGTATCTGTGTTACTTTTTCACTAAGCCTTGTGATGGAACACTTCTTCTGTGAGTTCTGTATGCTAGGTCAAACGCTATAAATATTCACAAGACATACCCCAGGTCAAATGATCACTGCCTCCCTTCATCTAAATCATAAAATTGTTAATAGATTTATTTAAATTGTTTATTTCTATTTTCATACTGTATATGAGAAAGTTAAATTGGGAGATGCTTTCAATCACAAACTCCACACACTACAGAAAGCAGAGCTCAAACTGGCTACATTGTACTCTTGTCTTGGGGTCTGTGAAGTAAAAGTAGAAACAGGTTAGATGTCCTGAAGAGAGTGTGCTAGGATGGGCCAGAGAGAAGGAAACCAGACCTACTGTCACTGGAGTTTAAATAAGAACCTGAGTACAGAAAAAGCAATCAATGAACCTGTTATCATGCTGTGATCAGAAGTGGACCAGTAAAGATAGGCAGTGAGGCAAGTGTCTGCAATAATTTGTGATTCCTGAATATCTTGTTATTTATTTAAAGGATACAATTGACGTTTTTGTTTTGTGAGATGACTGTCTTAGCCTTCACTTTAGATAAGTACTGCTATGTTTAAATGTCCTGGTCCTTCAGCAAAACGTCCTGCCTATAATGGACTGCAGCTTCGTTTTACCTGTGGTGGTCTCCTAGGTCAGCAGATCCAATGGATTAGCCGCGCATTAACCTCGATGCTAAATCATGAAACTTTTCTTAATCCAGCATATTGGAAGGAACATGTCAGGACTTGGGGCACTCTATCTGGTTGCTCTGATACTCTGGGAATTTTTAAACATTTATATTGTTCCAACTTGAAAAAAGCTATCTTCTTTTATTTTTACAACATAAAAAAACAAACCTGACTCAGTGATTTTGTACTTAAAAGGGTAGGAATGGTAGCAGAGGCTCAGAAACAAAAATGTGACACAGTCATTTGCTAATGTATGAAACCTGCTGCCGCCTGTCTAACTTAGTGTCGAGTTGAGCTATAAATCACTTATTTTTACGTCTTCAAGATAGTGTAGCTGTGAAAGCAATAGAGGCTTGGAAATTTGCTGAATTATCTCAGCTGCCGCTTACCTGTGAGAAGTAAAGAACTGACAGGAGCTCTTTGGACTTCAAACTCCCACTGAAAGTATTTATGCCACCTCAGGAGGAATCTGAAAGTAACGGCCGAAGCACTGAAAACAAGTCAGACCTAGTAGAGAAACTGCAACGAAGTCGGTAGGTACAGAATATGGCGCTCCCTCTTTGTATCTCTTTCCCCGGCCTCTGATGATTTTGCTTCATTCTTCATTTCAATTTCCACTTGGTCTTTAGGGTGGCTTCCTTGTGATTCACAACTGTGAGAGGGAACTTTTCACAATTCCTTCAAAATTAATGCATTTAATACTTTCTGTGCAATCACCAACAGTTTTTCTAACAAAATTTCATAGATACATGTAACCCAGCCCTCGCATCTAAAAAGCAACACTTGTAATATTTGTTCTTGTAATCACATTTCTGACATTTCCATTAACATTATTTAGCTTTTTGGTTTCTGTTATTTAGTTTGTTTGCTACTAGAATGCAGTAGTATGTGTCAAAGACTAAAAATATTTGAGCACAGAAACTTAAAACTGAAAAAAATTCTATTAACATTTATTTTCATTGTTTATGTATTGGTGAGATGGCAAGTCTTGACATTATTTAACTTTCAGGTAAGTATATCACTCAGCAACACATGGATAAAGAATTTAAAGTGCAATGCTATGGTCTGTAATACTTTTATTTGTCAGAATCTTATAATGCAATATTTTTTGATTTCTGAAGCATCTTTTGACTTGACTTTATTTTTTCAAATTTTATTGAATTTAATGGACAATATATTATTTAAATTATAAGACTGTCAAGCTATTTTTATCTGCAGTAGTTAATTTTTAATTACTAAATAGAAAATGCCTATAGCTTATAGCATGATGATATCTTTCATATGGTTGCGAAGGTAATATCTTCAAATAGATCTGCCATTTTCCATATTGTTTAGGAATTTTTTTTTTGGCTAAATAGTCTTCCTCTGAAGGAAAGTACATATTTTTGCTCTGTGTGAGACTCAAAGAATTTCAATCGTGATCAAACAGAGCTCTTGAGTCCCACTAAATCTTTTCTATTCGTAATATTATTGACTTAATTCAAGTATTATCAATTTTCATACTCAACATTAGACTTTCTTCCTATCACATGTATATTTCCACATCTTTAAACCTGTTTTTTTTAATTGAATCTAAGAGTGGAAAAATAGGCAAATAGTAACTCATTTAAAGCTTTGAATTATTTTCCCTAAGTTAAGAAAGGAAGACTGGTTAAGTAATATGAAATTTGAAAAAATATGATTTAATTATTCAAAATTATTCATTTTAATAATTTAGATATTCTGGTATCCCTGCTTAATTGTCTATGAATTCTTTAAAATAGAAGTGTAAAAAGTTTTATTTAACATTAATCTTTCAGTGATGGCTTACTATAGGTGCTCAGTAATGAATGCATAACTAAATGTATTTCATTAATGTTGCCCTTGCTTCTTCTCTCTTTACTATTTAGCTTTTTTCAATTCCACAAATTTTTACCATGATGAGACAGCATTCTTGTTTTAATGGTACTTGAGTATTTGGAAATATAAGAGATGCAAATAAAGCATATTCCTTAATCACCTTTGTCCAAAAGTTACTTTTGAAAAATTAATTTGTTATTTTTGTCCTTTACCTGACCTTGTTTTTCCCCCTGCAGATAATACATTCTTAGGAATTATCAAGTCCACAAACATTCTTCATATGAAAATGAGGGTTACTGAACTATTTACAGGGTAAACAACGATGCATTGGAAGTTTTTGTAAACTTCCACAAATGAGTAAGCAGTCCTAAAACCAGCAGAAAAACAACCATACTACTAATCTTCAAAGCTAATTGACCATTCTTTTATTTATCTTAGTTATCAAAAATTATGGATGTTTTACATCTATGTGCATTTATATATATTTTAAATAACATTACCTATTATCAAAGCTCTTGTATGCAGTGGTGTAGTAAGCATTTTATAGTTACACATTAAAGAACATATATATTATTTCTTTTAAAAGTATATTTTTCAGGCTGGTGAGATGGCTCAGTGGTCTAAAGCACCTGTTTAAAACAAGCTTAGCAAAGCACAGGGACCGCGGTTCAATCCCCCAGCACCACATGCCAGCCAGCCCCCGCCCCCTGGTGGGCTGAGCTGAGCTGGCCACACACACACACACACACACACACACACACATGCATAAATAAAAAATAAAAAAATAAAAAAAAATTTTAAAAAGTATATTTTTCTAGATATACATAGCTTTCTAAGATATCAAATATTATTTTAAGAAATTACCAAAGCCATGATTTCTGAAGCAATACATATTAATATCAATTATTCTGAAAACCAAATGCAGGAATTTTATATGAATTATTTTGGAATAATATGTATGATGGTTGTGTCAATCTTGTGAAGCCTGTCTGAAGTAAGTAAAGTATGACATGATGTGTGAAAGCAGAAAATTTGACTGTACTTAGGTACACAATTGGAAACATATTTAACAGTTGCCACCTGTTGTTATGATATCAAAATTAAACTTGGCATGGAATGGACATCAGTAGCTGCAAAACCACAGATGGAGACTGCAGGGCACGGGGAGACACGCCAGCAAGGAGTGTGTGACCATTGGAAACCCCAGCTTCAAGACAGTCAGAACTTTTGATAGTACTTGATGCTTTTGTGATAATTTATTCATTCAGCAATTCATATAAAAATAAGACAATTAAATGAACAACTAGATTTACTTTAACAATTCAATGTGATGACTTTTCCATATCAACATTTTAAAAATTAAGTAGAGAAGTTTATTTATTTATTTATTTATTTATTTATTTATTTATTTATTTTGCTGGCTCAGGCTGCCTTAAGGGTGATTCTGGTGAAGCATGGGGAGCTGGGGATCGAACCACAGTCCCTTGTACCTGACTGGGTTTGCCTCAGCAGGTTTTTAAACAAGTAAGCTAACCAACAAGCCCCCAAGAGAAGTGAAAGATTATTTTTCAAAGCATATTATTCTAAAAAAAATGATTTGATAAGAAGTCACAATTTGTTGGGGCTGGGGAGATAGCTAAGTAGAATAAGTGCTTGCCTGGCAAGTGCAAGGTCCTGAGTTCAATCCCCAGTACTGAAAGAAAAAAAAAAAAGTCACAATTTGGTCTACTATTGGCCTAAATTAACTATATATAGTAAATGAAAGGATGTATATAAAAACATCTAAATAAATTGTAGCATATAATCAAGAATAATACTCTTTTCCATATCAAAGTATTTTTATTCATACACAAGGTTCTGAGTTATTGCACATCATGATTCCTAAGGAAAGTTGTTCTGATGTATCATTAACTATTGTATTGTCTCCTTATTGTGAGAACCTAAAAGAGAAAAATGGAACCTGAAGGGTATGATAGATACTGGGAAAAGGAAATGAACTTATTCAAAAGGAAAGAATGAGTTAAGGAGGACAGGAGAAGGAATGGGGGAAAGAGATTTATTTATGTTTGTAGGCAGGATGGTTTGAACAACTGTTCTGTGAATTTCTAGTGGTCTATGGAAAGAAGCAGTTAAGGCTTCAATTTGTTTCATCTCCTTTTTTCAATTGTTTGTACTTTTTGTCTTAATTTCTTATACATTTCTTTCTTTTCCAATATTAGATATATATATCTGACAATATGAATAACTGGTTAGAAGACAATACTATATATTACAACAAATTCTGTGAAATTCATATTACTATGTTAAGTGAAATTCTGTATCACTTGTAATTTTTGTTTTAATTCTAATTTGTACTCTCTTTAAAAAATAAAAAATAAAAATTTAAAAATATATTCTGGATTTTTTAAGGATGGACACAGAGACTTAGATCATCAAATATATTTTATCCTTGCTCACGATTCATTTTTCTAAACAAAAAATCACTGCTCTTTTGAATTTCCAAGGTATCGTTGTAAGTGACAAATGGAAAATGTTTATTTATTAAATGTTCTGTACTTGTAAGTCAAGATACTTCATTTTCTCTCTCTCTTTTGTTTTTTTGTTTTGTTTGTTTGTTTGTTTTAGGGAAGGGTCTACAGGGTGTTCAGGGTCTCACTGTAAGATTGGACTTGTTGTGATCCTCCTGTTTACAGCCTCCCAAGAGCTAGTATTACAGGCATGCACCACCATACCCAGTCTCAATTGCCCATCTCAGTGTGCCCTGGGGGTGGGGCCAGCACAGTAGGCCTGGAGATCAAACCCCCGGCCCCTGTGCCTGCTTGCAGGCTCTTTAATCCTCTGAGCTCTTTGGTTGACCCTGGAAACTTTGTTTTCATTAACAAAATATATTTAAAAATAGGGTGAAATCTACTTGGTTTATATAATATAAAGTTCCTGATACTATTGCTGTTTTTAGTGTCTATTATATTTAAAAATAGGGTGAAATCTACTTGGTTTATATAATATAAAGTTCCTGATACTATTGTTGTTTTTAGTGTCTATTATTGACATGCTTTATTTGCAATTGATTGAAATTGCCTCTGGTTGGCAAGTATAATGCCTGACTCTGAGAGCGCCAAAAATTTCAAATTAGCAATGGATGAACTTTTCATCTATTTGTCATAGCACCTGAAGTGCTGCTATAGATTTTGTTAGTCTAAATAGCTGGAACTGCTGCTTTAAAATATAATTATAGGGGCTGGCGAGATAGCCCAGTGGTCTAAAGCACCTTCTTAGACAAGCATAGGCTGACCCAGGGGACTGTGGTTGGATTCCCAGCACCACATGCAAAGCCAAATCTAGGCTCAGGATGGGCTGAGCTGGCCAAAAACAAAGAAACAAACAAAACAAACAAGCATCTTAATTATAGGAAATAAGTTTTGTATAAGTTGCATTATTATTTTATCATTCTCTGCAATATAAAATTAGTCTCCATTTTTACCTACTCATATAACATGAACGGCTATCTTTTGATATTGTGCAAGAAAGCTTAATATGCACACAAAAACAGAAGGTAGGATCAATGGTACAGGATTGACTATGGAAAAACAACTCAAGCACATTCAGCCATCTGATCTTCGATAAAGAATTTAAGACCTTATGTGGGAAAAAAGATAGCCTCTTTAACAGATGGGGCTGTGAAAGTTGGTTATCTACATGCAGAATGACTGTAGACCATGTCTCTTAGGCTGTACTAAAATTAAATGAAAATAGATCAAAAAGATCTAAAGCAGAAACACTGAATCCACTGGAACATAGCATAGGTAAAACACCTAAGACTTCAATAGACAGAGGCATAAGTAAGAACTTTCTGAACAGACCTCACTTAGTACAAGAAATCATACCAAGAATCAATAACTGGTATTATACCAAATAAAAAGATTCCACACAATAAAGGAAATAACCACCAGTGTGAGGAAAAAGTCCTCAGAAAAAAAAAAAAAGTTCTTTCCAGCTACCTCTTGGGCAGAGAACTAATGCATAGAAAGAACTCAGAAAAAATTAGAGCCCCCAACAGATACAATCAAATACTTGGCAAATAAAATGAATAGATGCTTCTATTAATTACAGAAAAATATTCAGCACGTTTGGTTGTTACAGGAATGCAAGCTAAAACAACAGATTTCATCCCATACAATAAAAGATAACTATCATCAGGAAGTCAAAAATATGGGAAAGTTACTGAGAAAAAAGAACTCTCCAGAATTGCTGGTGGGATTATAAACTAGTGAAGGTATTATGCAAATCAGCATTGAGATTTCTCAGAAAACTGAAAATATAAATTCCATCTCAACCAGCTCTTCTTCTAGAGCACCCTTCCCAAAAATCTCCTTTCTCATATGACGGTGGTACATGTAGAACCATGTTTGTAGCAGCGCAATTCACAATAGCTAAATCTTGGAAGTGGCCTCTGTGGTCATCAGCAAATGAGTAGACAACACTTTTATGTCTTGTACTACGCATCAGTATTTCATTCACGAAGCTAATGAGATTTATATAAAAATGCAGCTTCAAACAGTATGTCTTTGATAATTATTCAACTGGAAACTACTGACAATCTACAGGTATTAGCATTCTTCATTATTTTCTAAGATGAGAGTGACATATAATTTCTCCATAAATTTCATTCATTTATTTAATTTGAAGTATATTATCAGAAATCTAATTTTGTTACTATTGCTCTGGTAAATTTTTAAGGAATTAAAAAACAATAATAATGCATTTACATTGCCCTCTTTACATAGAAATGTCACCAGTAATTCTGATTTTTCTGCTTTTGTAATATTAGAGCTAAGCTGAAACAGGCTAGATTTTCCAAATTCTCAAGACAGTCCCATCTTCCTGAAGAGGAGAGCTGTCAGAAGAGCTGTCATGTCGTTTGGGACTCGGATAATATAATTTAGCTAGAACCATTACTGAATCTTTCTAGAATTGTATTTTGTTATAAATCTTGTCGGGGGCCAGGGAGATGGCTCAGTGGAATAAGCGCTTCCCCGGCAAGCTCAAGGGGCCTGAGTTCAATCCTGGTTCCGCCAAAATAAATAAATAAATAAATCTTGTCATTTTTATTAGTTTTTGTCTATTTTATAATTTTTAGTCTATTGTTTAGAACCATTCATTTGGCTTCAAATTTAATTCTTTTGATAAGCTAACATGGAATTTGTCTTATGTTACTCTGCAATTTTAAACAATATAATTTATGTTCTTTTAAAAGTAAATTTAATCTGTGTTAGAGTAAAAATTTACATACAGGAATTTTTTGTGACATATTTTCTGTTTGACATTATTATACTTTGATATTGGATTTAATTTCTTTATATTAAATATATTTTTCCCGATGAAAAATGACACTCTGTTAAACAAATGACATCATCAATTAAAAGTAAAGCTCATTATAACATTCGTCTAGTTTTTGTGCTTTAACAGTGTATACAAGGCTAGAAATTTAATAAAGAGGTTTCTCTCACAGTTCGAGAGTTTGGGTGGAAAGATGCCTACTCTGGTGAACTTCTCCCAGGGATATCACAAATTGTGTGCTCCTGAGGAAGACAAGATCACGAATAAGGAGGAAAGAAATCAGAGGGGCGCAGCTAGTCTTGCTATTTTATGATGACGCTGATATGGTTTGTGTCTAGCTGTCCCCCCAAAGCCTCAAGTAAATCATGGGCAGATGCTGCTGGAGGAGCAGGGAGTGGCTTGAGGGGCGGGGCCAGAGGACCAGAGTGGCGCTTAAGGGGCGGGGCCAGAGACTCAAGAACTGTTAAACTGGCAGCTGGAGCCTGCCCTCACAGGCCAGCGGTCTCTCTGAGGCGTGGAGAGGGTCATCCTGGACACTGCGGCACCCCAGCCTCTCCTCCAGACCCTGCAGAGCGCGACAGCAGTTTCTGCTATTGAGGCCACCTGGTGCAGGGGGGCGATGTTTGGAGAACACAGAGGCACTGACCCTCTCTCCTGAGCAAACAAGGCTCCAAGGACTTACTACGTAATTCAGGCCATTTTTAAACTATGAAACCTCCAGTAACTGTGAACTAAATAAACCTTTCCTTTCCTCATTTTGAGTGTTGGGTATTTGTCCCAGCAACGAGAGAAGAGTAACTAAGACAGACATTGGAGAGTTAACTCAGGCTGCTGTTCATTCCTCTGAAGGCAATGTACCCATGAACCTTAACAATCCCTTAAGGCCCCATCTCCTACAGATCTTGCCTCCTAACACAACTGCAACAGATCCTAACCTTCCAACACATGACACAGGGGAATAATCATATTCAATCCATAGCACAGGGTATCTGAATCTAGCCATAATAATTCATCTTTTTAAATAGCTTTCTCATAGACTGATAATTTCATGCATTATTAGCTCCACTTTTCCATGACAGAATCTAGAATAACTGTCCATATTTTTTTCACAATATCCCACATTCTGGGTAACAGAAATATTTCCAAGCTGAGTTTTGTGCACTTAAAGTATAATATCTGTATTGTAATCTTAATGTTGTCACAATCAAACCAGTTTTAAACTATGGCTATAGATACATTTCTGAAAGTTCATTTACAAGTCTATTTGTCTCCCAAAACTTCTTTTGCTACCTAAAATCATTTAATAAACTATTTTCTGTAAATCTTACAGAGTAGCTACAAAAATTAAATGCAAATAACAACCCTAATAAATGTACTACATTTTATTTTTTAAAAGAAGGAAATGTAAGGAAAACATAATAGTGCCTCTAACAAAGTATTTTGTTCCCCTAATACAATATAGTAGACCTATTCAATATAAAAATCATTTTTATTCTTCCTCAATTCCAAATTTAAGATAGTTTCCTGTGGCTCTTTATCATCTTTCAGCTTTAAAATCAACAAAGGCAAATTTTATTTAATATAATACTTAGTTTAATTTAAAATTAGCAAACATAAAATAATTCATCTTGAGTACACCAACACTGGCACTGCTTACAATTGAGAAAACAGTCGGGTTTTATTGTAACACTCTTGCCAGTCAACATCTACGCTAGCCACTTTTAAAGTTAATAGAACTGAATTACTAGCACATCCTCAAATTAATGAATTAATTAATTTGCAGCCATCCTATGAAAATGAAAAGAGGTGGCCTAAATTACATGAATTTCAAAATACTCTATTTCCTGGATAATGGTGACACTGAATAAATTTAAGTACTAAGACAATATTTGCTTATATTTACAGTAATAAGACTTTTGAAATGTAGAAACACCCCCAACCAAACTCCCAAGTCTATTTCTCTCCCAAAATCCGCAAATCAGAAAATTTCCATTCTTAAATTCCTCATGAGAAAAATGGGTGCTACACTGACAGGAAAATTAGGTTGAAGTGTGGTCTAAGCCAGCCTCAAATTGTGTTTTCCACCTATCCCACTCTTTTTTCTTTTGTATGTGTCAAGGTGAACTTTCACAATGGAATCATAAGATCTCAAATTCCAATATATGTTTGGAATACAAATATTGCAAATTAAGATGGATGACATACCGGAACTCTCCAAGGAATTTAGCTTAAGAATAGTTTTATATTAGGGAATGAGGCCCAAGTTTATGCCTGTGAAAGAGAACAAAGTTACTCTCACTTGATGGTAATTTTCCTAGGTATATTTTATTTGGGAAAGCCATTGGAAGTGGTAGCTCAACAGAAGCATATTTGAACTTTTCCTGAGACCCTGACTGGAACTAAGTAGATTGCATTATCTTGAACAAGCACTATTTCAACATTAACCTATTTCAACATTAACCTTTAAAACTATAGTGTGCATCTTTTACTTTATGTCAGAACAATGCTATAAATTTTGAAAAATGGTTATGATTTCTCTCTAACATCTGAACATCTGTATGATACTGAAAGAAACTATAGAACTTTTCCTTGGTTGTACATATACTTTACTTTTTTTGTTTTGTTGGTTTGTTTTTTTTGAAACAGGGTCTTGCTATGCCTTTCATACTGACCTTAAGTTTACTTTTTACCCCAGGCTGGTCTCGAACTCTCAGCAATCTTGTCGCAGGCTCCAGAGTGCTCCAGAGTGCAGCCTCCTAGAGTCATGCACCACCAGGCCCAGCCGCATTCCTACTTTATCATTTTTGACCTTCCATATCTGTACTAGTCAATGCTTAGTAGTCAGATGCATGAGTGCAAATGTCTGTGTACACACTGGAGACAGGAAAAAATCTGGTGAAAGAGATAGAGCTTAAGGCGATGCCCCCATGCAAGTCTATATCAGGAATCTTCATTGGAAAAGTGCAAGGCCAAGTGGTGGAAGCCAGAAAGTCTGTATCATGTGGGCATGGTCTGTGCTGGAATGCTGAGAATCTGCCCTCAAAACCAAAGGTAACACGCAAGATGAGAACAAAGACTGAAGTCTCCCAAAGGAAGACAGTTGCCAAGCTCCCTTGAAGCAAAACCACCAAAAAGCAACTGCTTCAGGAAGATCAGCATCATGTAATCTTGCCCTTTTATGCCATTCTGGCAACAATCCTCAGGTGGGTCTTCCATGCCCAGAACCGTCTTGCTGACTCAGTTTAGCTGGGCTTTCCAAGTTGATCATTAATTTGTGCAACACAATATCAGTGCCAGGTTAAAAATTATGTGTAGCTAAAATTATAATACTGTCTTTGGCAAATGGCATTTATAGATAATGGTTTTATTTTAAATTTATGTATAGCAAATTTATTAAAATGAGTAAAACTGGCCCTTTTGTTAAACAATATTCATGGAGTGGAGTAATGATCATCAAAATTACAGCCACAATAGGAAGCAATTTTATCATCCACCAAAAGCTACATTATCCTGTTTATCTGTAGTTAATCCACACAGACACAAGCAGTGTGAAAAGTGCTGACTTGTTCTGTCTGTCTACATCTATATTTTGAAAAAGTTCACATACAAAGAACATATATGTGACTCTGAAATTTGAGTTCTTTCATGTAAAATAATACGTGTCTTACTGATACATGTTATAAGTATATCAATAATTTGTTATTTCTTTTCTTATTATATTTGGTACAGGGTCTCACTATGCAGCTAGGATTACAGGCATGCACCACCATGCCTGGCCTTGATCGCCAGCTCAGTTTGCCTGGGGGCAGGGCCAGTGTGACCTGTGATGTCAGTCCCTATACTTGCCTAAGTAGGTGCTTAGTTTGCTGAGCTATCTCACCAGCCCTCTTTTTGTTTCTTGGAGAAAAATGGTATGTATATACTGCAAACAATATAAGTTTTGGAGAGAGGGACCTGGAATTGAACTCAGGAATTTTCACTTGCCAGGCAGGTGCTTGTGCCACTGAGCTACTTCCCTGGCCCAAGGGAGAGTAGTTTGTTTTTATTTTAGTACCACGAATTGAACTCACAATCTTATAATGGCCAGGAAATTGCTGTGCCTCTGAGCTATATGCCCAGTTTATTTATTCATTTACCTGTTGACAGTTATTTTGTTAATAACTAGACACAAACATTATGAATAAAGCTGTTATAAACAATGAATAGTAATGGGAGATTTGAATGTGTTTATTTTCCTTGGATAAATATTAAGGAACAGGATTAATCAGA
>NW_004524853.1:2065923-2070277 GCF_000260255.1 Octodon degus
TCTGTCCATGAACTCTTTGCCTACCCCTATGTCTTCAAGAGTTCCTCCTACTTTCTCTTCCAGGAGATTTAGTGTCTCTGCTTTAATGTTTAGATCTTTGGATTAATCAGACTTATCATACTCATATGCTTCATTTTTAAAGAAATGATGGAATCTTTCCTACATGACTGCATCATTTTGTTTTAGCAGTAGCAACACAGAAAATATCCAGCTGTGCAGTTATCTTGTCAGCATTTAATACAGTGATTTTAAAAGCATACAATAGGTATGTAATGTTATTCCTCTAAGGCTTAACCTGAATTTTCCAAATGACATAACAGTGTTGAATACCATTATATGTACTTTTTCCCAACTCTAATTTTCTTTGTTAGACAATTTGTTTAAATATGTTGGCTGCTTAGGGCCAACCAGATAGCTCAACATACTAAGTGCATGCTTAGGCAAATGTAGGGACCAGGGTTCAATCCCCAGCACTACATGCTGTGCCAGCTCCACCCATTGGCACCCTGAGATGGTGATTGAAACTGAGCACAGTGAAGTGTGCCTGTAATCCCAGCACTTGGGAGGCTGAAAACAGGAAGATCACTGAGTCTGATCTATGCAGTGAGACCCTATAGACCCTGTACTAACTACATTAAAAATATATATTATTTGCACTGGAAAATTTTAGCATAATTACTAAATACATAAAAAAAGAAAAATAAATATTTTGGCTGCTTATTACTGGCCAATTATCTGTATTATTTTAAGCGTTACTTACATATTTTGTATTTTAGTCTTTTGATGTGAGACTTATATTTTTGTTTAGTAGATGGTTTGCTTTCATTCTCTTAATAGTGACTTTCAAGCAAAAATTTGAATTATGTCTAATATATTACTTTTTTCTATTATGCCTATACTTCAAAACTCTTTGTAGGCCAGGCCAGATATCTCAGTGGATTAAAGCACCCGCATAGACAGATGCAGCAATAAGGGATCAATCCGCAGCCTGCCACGTCTGCCCTGCTCTCAGGTGCACTGAGATGGCAATTGAGATTGGGTGAAATTGCATGTGACTGTAATCCCAGCACTGGGAGGCTGAAAACCGGAGAAACACTCCAAGTTTGATCTGTGTAGTGAGACTCTGTAGACCCTTTACTAAATACATAAAAAAATAACTTTTTGCAGAGCTCTACAATTGTTCTTTTCTTTTTGTTTTATAATGCTACAATTTACAATGAAATCTTTGATACATTTTGATTCCATTTTTTTACATATTGATGTTCTGTTGATTTTGTTTTTATTATTTTAATATTTTTTGGTTATGCACATTCAACTCTCCTAGCAACATGTGTTGAGAACAGGTCGTTTTCCACTAAAATGGTTTTTCAACTTCCTAAAAAAAAACCAGCTTGTCATTTGTGAGGGACTATAGGAAAAATTTCCTGCTACCAATTTATTTTTGCTAAAACATAAATACATGTTTTATTTTCTATAATATAAAAGAGTTGTATAGTTTTATAAAATAACAATATAATGCTTAAAGTAGAAATATTTCTAGCTATTCTTTACTAGACAATATTTCCTCATGCTCAGCGATATGAATTGGATTTCATGCTCTCAAGATTCATTGTTTAGTGCTCCCAGCACAGGTGCAGCGTGGGTGAGACTCTCTTCCACCCCCTTGAGACACCCCCACCACTCTGCAGCTCCCCCCTAATCCCGCCCATTGCGTCACAATTTCTGCCCCATTCTAGGGACCCCAGATCCAGTCCTAGCCCAGGCATGGTGAGTGTGTGGGAGAGTTTCCACCACCCCTGCACCAGCAATACCTGTTTGCAGGTCGCAGCCCAGGCACAGCATGGGTGAGACCCACTTCCATCCGCTTGGGATGCCCCACAACACTCCCCAGCAAAATCCCACCCTGCCCTCCGAATAGGAATTTCTGCTGCACTCTGGGGACCCCGAGATCCAGTCCTAGCCCAGGCCCAGGAAGTGTGTGGGAGAACTGCCTCTCCCCCCTACTCCACCTTGTCCCCTCCAGACTCAGCTCAGGCCTGGCATACAGGCCGGAGGTGAAACCCTGCAGCTGCAATCCCTGCAGAGAGAGTAGGGGACAGAACCATCCAGTTAGGCCAGGAGCAGAACATTTTGCAAGAGGGGCAAAACAGGTTCACTCCCAAGGGCATCAGCCAAAAGAAGCTTAGCAGAGCAGACAGACCCAAGCCAGGCACAGCTGGATAAATACAAAATTTGTAGATCTGCACCTGAACTTCAGTAGGTGCTAAGGTTATAACTGCTCCAAAAATCTACAACAAAGGTCAAAAGACAGTGCTGCACAAAATGACAATGAGAAAAAACAAAATGGAAACTCAGATCCCAAGCCCACCCATAACAAGTGCAGAGGGACACTAAGACAGAAAAAGCTGGGAATCCAACAGCTGAAATCAATGAAACAATAGCTTCTGAAATAAAGAAAAAACTGCAGAAAGGTATAGAGGAACTCAGATTGCAAATGAAAAAAGAAATCCCTGAATTAATAACATCTGCAGTAAGGAATCAAATGCAGAAACATATGGAGGAAACCCAAATCCGGCCCAGAACAAGTGCAGAGGACACTAGCTCAGCTCAAGTATATGAATTAATAGCATTGACAGCAAATAAGCAACACCAGAAAGTCATAGAGGAACTCAGAGGAATATTATGAAATGAGAAAAGAATTCTTGGAGCCCGTAGCATCTCAAGTAAACAATCAACTACAGAAATATAGGGAGGAAACCCAATCTGAAAAAACACTACAGTAAAAGAATTTATAACTGCTTCTAAAGAAGACATTGATTAAAAAAATAGAAGAGATTAAAAAAATAGAGGGATTCCTTGAATTAGCAATATAGGAAATAGATCACATGAAGCAGAGTCAAAGAGATATAGAGGAATTTAAAATCTCAATCACAAACTTGCAAAACCATTTGAATGAAAGTGAAGACAGAATTTCAGATCTTGAAGATGTTGATGCAGCTAGTGAAAAGGTAAGAAAGGTTCTCTTAAAAACAACTAGGATGTAGGATAAAATAACCCATTACCTGCAAGATGATGCAAAGGTGAACAATGTGAGACAAATAGGCATGAATGAGAAAGAAGGAGTCAATACAAATGATATAAAAAGAATATGGGCAGAAGTAATAGCAGAAAACTTCCAAATATGAGGAAACAATCTGACATTCAGGTAACCGAAGCATACAGAACACCAAGTAACCTCAACCCAATTAAAAACACACCAAGACATATAATAGTCAAGTTCCCAGAAATTCAGCACAAGAATAACATACTGAAATCTTCTAGAGAAAAAAAGCAGATCACATTCAAAGGAAAACCCATCAGAATTATGTCCGACTTCTCTTCACAAACCATGCAGGCAAGAAGAGCATGGAGCAGAGTACTTCAAGTCTTCTATGAAAACAAATTCTAGCCCAGAATATTATTACCTGCAAAACTCTTTTGCAAGTTTGATGGAGAAGTGAAATACTTCCATCACAAAGAACACCTAAAGAATTTAATGATGACAAAACCAACCCTGAACAGGCTCCTGAAAAATGTTCTAGAGAGGGTACAAAATGATCGAAACTCTGCGAATGAGATCAGAAGCAACCAACTAAACAGGGCAAGCAATTAAACACAGGTGAAAAAGGAGTAAATGACAACAGGGGAATAACATTTTAATCATATATCAATACATCTCAAATCTAACCATCAATGTAAATGCACTCAACTCACCAATTTTAAAAAATAGACTGGCACAGTGGATTAGGAAATAAAATCCAACAATATGCTGTATACAAGAAACACATTTAACTTTTAAAGACATTTTCAGGCTGAAAGTCAAAGGTGGGAACAAAATAATACATGCACCAGCACCTCAGAAAAAAGCAGGGGTAGCAATCCTATTCTTAGACAGTCTCAATTTCAAACCAACAATGACCAAGCAAAAAAAAGAATGCCACTATATACTGGTTAGGGGAAAAATTCAAGAGGAAGAAGTAAACTCATAACTATGTATGCACCAAACACAGTGGCACCCGACTGTATAAGGAAAATATTAATGAACACGAAAAATCTAATATCTAATACCACAGTTATAACATGAGAACTGAAACTCCCTTATACTCAAAATATAGTTCAACCAGACAAAAAATTAGCAAAAAAAAAAAAATAAGAAAAATGAACCAGAGCTTTAAACAAATGGACTTGCTGGGCATATTCAGAGTGTTCTACACAAACACAGCTGAATAAACATTTTTCACAGCTGCGCATATGTTATCTTCTAAAATTGACCACATACTGGTCCATAGGTCATGCTTAAGTATATGCAAGAAAA
>NW_004524853.1:2071425-2079515 GCF_000260255.1 Octodon degus
ATGCAAGGATTGTTCAATATTCAAAAATCGATAAATGTAATACACTATGTCAATAGAGTGAAAACTAAAAACCATATGATCATCTCCATTGATGCAGAAAAAGCTTTTGACAAAGTCCAACACTCATTCATGTTCAAAGTCCAACAGAAAATTGGAATAGATGGCCTCTACTTCAATCTGGTAAAAGCCATTTATGAAAACGCAAGAGCTAACATAATCCTAAATGGGGAAAAACTGAAATCTTTTACTCTTAGATCTGGTACAAGACAATGAGTCTCTCTATCACCACTTGTATTCAATATAATTCTGGAATCATTAGCCACAGCCATTAGAAAAGAGAAAGAAATAAAAGGAATAAGAATAGGTAAGGAAGAAGTTAAATTATCATTATTTGCAAATTACATGCTACTTTACTTGAAAGACCCAAAAAGCTCGACCAAGAAGGTACTAGAATTAATACAGAAATTCAGTAGCATAGTAGATTATATAGTCAATACCCAAAAGTCAATAGCATTCCTCCACACAGATAAAAAACACACTGAGAGGGAAATTATACAAACAATACCTTTTACAATAGCACGGAGGAAAAAGAAATACATTGGAATTCATGTAACTAAGAAGTTAAGGATGTTTTCAAGAAAAATTACAGTACTCTTCAAAAGGAGATAGTAGAGGATTTCACAAAATGGAAAGATATTCCATGCTGCTGGATAGGAAGAACTAACACTGTGAAGATGACCATACTCCCAAAATTGCTCTGCAGATTTAATGCAATCCCTATCAAACTACCATCAAAATACCTCACAGAGCTAGAGAAATCATTCCTAAAATTTATGTGGAACCAAAAAGTCCTAGAATACAAAGGCAATCCTGAGCAATAAAGACAAGGCAGGAGGCATTGCAATTCCTGACTTGAAATTATACTACAAGGCTATTGTGATAAAATCAGCATGGTACTGGCAACGAAATAGACCTGAGGATCAATGGGATATATTAGAAGATACTGAAGCCCCTAAAATACACTCAGCTGCCTTATCTTTGACAAAGGGGCCAAACATACTCAATGGAAGAAAGATAGCCTCTTTAACAAATGGTTCTGGAAAAACTGGCTTTCTACATGCTGAAAACTAAAACTGGACCCAGGTCTATTACCATGCACTAAGCTAAAGTCAAAATGGATAAAAGATCTCAACATTAAAGCAGAGACACTAAATCTCCTGGCAGAGAAAGTAGGAGGAACTCTTCAAAACACAGGGGTAGTCAAAGAGTTCAGAAACAAAAATCAAATTGCATGAAAAATCCTTGAACTAAATTAACAACTGGGAACTGCTGTTACTGAGAAGTTTTTTCACGTCAAAATAAATTACCAACAACATGAAAAGACAACCCACAAATTGGGAAAAAATCATGACAAATAAGCACTCAGACAAAGGTCTGCTCTCTAGAATTTATAAAGGACTACAAAACACTAGGGCCCCCAAATTTAAAGATCCAGTCCAGAAATGGGCATCTGAGATGAACACACACTTCTCAGAGGATGAAATAAAAGAAGTGAATAAATATATGAAAAAAATTCTCCACATCACTAGCCATCCATGAAATGCAAACTAAAACAACATTGAGATATCACCTCACCCCAGAAAGAATGGCTGTCATAAAGAAATCAACCAACAACAAATGTTGGAGAGCCTGTGGGAAAAAGGAACCCTTCTCCACTGCTAGTTGGAATGTAGACTGATGCAACCAACCAGTTTGGATACTCCTTAGAAAAGTGGAACTGGAAATCCCCTTTAAACCAACTATTCCTCTACTGAAACTTTTCCCAGAGGATCTGAAAACAACATATCATAGGGATATATGTGTGCCTATGTTTATAGCATCACTACTTGTGATAGCCTAATCTTGGAAACAACCAAGATGCCCATCATCTGAGGAATGGATGAAAAAGATGTGGTATTTTTATACAATGGAGTATTACTCCGCTATAAAGAATGATAAACTCAAAGCCTTTATATTGAAGTGAATGCCACTGGAAGATATACTCATACGTGAAATAATCCAGACACACATGTGTAAATGTCATATAATTTCCCTAGTATAAGAACTCAAAAGAAAAAATACAAATAGAAAGATATAATACAAGTAAAAAGAAAGCAAGAACTAGAGGACTAAGTAATTAAGAGAGGGAAAGGAGAAGAGCTAGGAAACATGACAGACACAAGCCATATAGTTATATGTAGAAGATGGGCAAGGCAATGGCCCTGAGAATCTCCAGAAGATTTTTGAATCTAGCAGTTAATTGGAAAGATTCTCACCCTGACTAACTATATATACTGATGCATTTGAACTGGACTGCCCTGTATATGGCAATTTGTAATAGTAGTTTCATACTTGGAGTGCCTGTCATACTGGTCTTCTAAATATGGGTTGCTTGTCATGACATGCCAGTTGTTGTTGTGCTGTCTCTTGGGTAGATGACTGTTCAAAAAAAGGGGGTGATGAATGAAGGCAGGAGACAGGAAAAGGAATGTTGTGGGACTGTCCTGCTTCAAGGTTGTATATGGTTTGATTTTTGGACTGTGTGTAAACATAAGAATTATATAATTCTTTATGCCCATTTTTTAAATATATGCTAATTTTTAAAGATTTTTCATCATATTCTGTAGGGACTTTAAGTTCATCATATCAATAATGATGAAAAATACCTGATTCATGATATGCCTAAGATGTCTGATATTCAGACAGATAGTGAGGTTAAGTTTAACAGCCTAGGTAGTATGATAATAACAATAAACTTCTCTTCTGGACTGTTAACAACCTAAGTTTGCAGATCAAAATTAGAGAAAAAGGAGGGCCACAGGAAAGCCAACATTTTGATCCTAGCCTTCCAAGATTAATTAAGTCTCAGGACATATGAGAACCTGTACTGTAACATCACATAACTCGGTAGTGTTCCAAATTTTCTGATCAAGGACATTATGGGGCCAAAGAGGTAAGTGATCAATGATGTAGAGTGTGTCTAAGGAGAGTCACATGGAGAGAAAACATTCTCTCAGGCTTTCACAGACAGCACATTAGCCAAGCAATGGCCGTGACTCATCCACATGGCTGACACTGACAAAGGTTCTACAAACTAAGGTACAGGATCTCAGCATAAATCCTGAGGGGATTTCACTGATCTTATCAGACCCAAAAGCTACAACTCTTGTTGTGTTGGTCTTGCTTTATCTTGGTCTTATCCATCCAGCAGAAAAGTATAAAAATGAAGTGTAAGAAGCAAAGTCATGCTGTATGTTGAGCTGCAGGGGACTCAGGTCAACAATTTCGGACATTGCCAGTAAAACGGAAGACCCAATACTATTATGGGCTACAGGACTCTTTTAGAACATTTTGCTGAGTTAATACACCTATAATATTCAAATAATGAAACTAAACAAAAAATGAGTATACAGATGAATGTCCATTTTGTATCTGTGTATTCAAAATGGTTAGGATAGATATATGGTTACATTCTCTTAATGAATATGGGGATTTGTTCTAATAGTGTTTGTAAATAGGATATCATGTCTGCATCTTGTATATCAATTAACCACTAGCAAAAATGTTCGCAATGTGTTAATTATTGGAACTGTCCTACCAATTTGTTTTGAAACTGTCTCATTGCTATTTGTTTCTCAATAAAAATATGGGGGAAAAAGATTATTGGATTAAAGAAAAAAGAATTATGCCTTAAACAAGTTGAAAGTTCACTGGTAAGTACTCTAATCTGTATTCAAATTTTATTGGTGTCTGAAATGACGAGGTTGTATAGTGTAACTCAGCCTGAGGCCTCCATTCACTTGCTCCGTACTCTTTGTGCCTTTTTAAATCTAGGAATATCCCTGATGCTTTCTGAATATTGACATAGAGAAAATAAATGGATGATTTGGACCACATGTCTGTGGAATGGAAACATTAGCAATTTAAAATATAATCACTTGAAAATAGCGCTTTCACAAGAGTAGATAAGTTATGAAGTCCTATAAAGGAGTCTCCTCATAGAGCAAGAGACACATTCAGGCACCACGCAATGATAAGACCATGTGAAGATACACGGAAAACCTGCCTATCTGCAGCCAAGTAGCAAGGTCTCAGGAACAGACACACGTGGTAACACCTTTGTCTTAGAATTTCTCACTGAGAATTCTGAGATAATAAATTTCAGTATTTAAACTATCCACACCTTGTGGGCTACCCCATCGTGGTAAATGGATAACTAAAAAAATTATTTCTAGTTCCACTGATTTTGGCTATGTTTCACTTATACTACATGGTCTTTTGACATAAGACTTTGGCATAAGGTTTTCCAACACTCATTATAAAGAAAATGAAGAATATAATTGGTTTAAAGACATTCATTTTGGTGCACACTTCTAATCTCTATGCAAAAAAGATGGAGAGAATCTCAGTTTCTAGTCTTGCCTGGGCAACTTAGTGACCCAGTGAGACCTTGTCCCAAAATTTAAAAATAGGTCTGAGGCTATTGCATAGTGAGGAATCCATGGGTCCTGTACCTGGAAATATAATGACTGAACATCACAATGAATATAAAAATATAAAATAGCAGAATATTAACAATATGAAAAATGAAAACACTTGAAGCATTTATGATACCAAATTTAGGTAAAAATTTTGAGCAATGGGAATTCTTTTTTATAGCTATTTAAAAAGCAAAATAATACAGCTACTTTAAAAGACAAAATGATAGTTTCTACAACATTATACTTCCTTTTATCTCATTATTAAGGAATTGAGCTTATTTATATTTACCCAAGCAAGCTTAAGATTTATGTCTACCTTTAAAAATAACTTTACATGGATATTTACTGTATCTCTATTGTCAAATCTTTCAAGTAAAGTGAATGGAATTCAGTTAATGAATAAGTAAATTAGAGTGACCTTAGGTGATAGAATATTCTTTGGTATAAAAATGAAATTAACTAGCAAGTAATGAAGAAATAAATAAAATTTAAATGTATCATATCTTGTAAAAGTAACCAAACTGAGAACTTTACATAGTATGGGATTAAAACTATTTCATATAATATTCTTGGAATGCCAAACGATGAGATAGTAAAATAATCAGTGTTTGGCAGTGGTTACAGGAGAGGGAGAGATGACCAAAAAGTGCAAAATTTTGATGAGGTAAAAATGTTCTGTATAATAATGGAAGATATATGTTATAATACATTTATCCAAAATCACAGAATAGGTAATAACCAGTGAATGAATATATAAACTCTGCATTTAAGGTGATTAGATTGTGTAAATATAGATTTGTCAGTGATTAAAACCTACCAATCTAATAGAGGATGTCACTAATGGTAGAAATTATGCATACAGGGAAATGTGTGGTGTATGGAACATGAGAAAACACTGTACTATTTACTCCATTTTAACATGAACCTAGTGTGCTGAAAAATAAATTCTAACACAATGTTTAATTTCAGCAATTCTGTAGACAACATATTTCAAACCGATTCCAATTGTAAAACAACTAGATGTTCAACAACCCTTTTATTTTCATATTTTGTGAATTCCCAAAGTATAAAATAAATCTTTAAGGTTGTTCATTGTAATGGTTGATATTTTGTGTCAACTTAAAAAGTTTAAAATCTTTACAAGGTGACACAGAAGTTGTACGTTGTAGTGTGCATAGGTCATAACCTGGGGTGACAGCTTACAGTCTATCATGTTATAATGATTGATTCATTGTGTGAACTTAAGTTTAAAAGCTTAACTATGTGACTTAAGAATTCTATATATAGAGGCCCCATGATAAGGGAGGTAGCCTACACAGAGTATAAGGGAGGAGAAGAGGCTTGCTCTCTCACCTTTCTTTTGCTTTTCCTGGTTTTTACATCTCTGTCACCTTGACAAGTTGCCCTATGTACTGTGCCACCATGCCTTGGGGCCAGCTAATTAAAGACTAGAACTTCCACAAACTGTGTCTGAAATAAACCTTTCCTTATCTTTGGCTATCAGGACTTTATGTCAGCAGTGAAAATAAAGTAACCAAGAGAAAATTTGGTACCAGGAGTGGGGTGGTTGCTGTGACTATACCTAACTATGTGGTACATGAGCCTTTGGAAATGACTTGTGGGCATGTTTTAAAAAGGTTCAGAGATGATGCCTATGGAGTAGCAATAAAATCCTTTAGGCTGTCCCATATGGGAGATTCTGGTCTGAGCTCAAAAGGTCGGAAAACTGACAGAAATCCTGCCAATAGCAACCTAGATTGGGAAGTTTCTGTGGGGAAGAGGGTTGCATTGGTGGTTAGACTCAAGATAATGTGTGTATGCATTGAAAAAGCCTTGTCTGCATTTTGATCATGTCCAGAGAGTTTGCATGAGACTGAGATTATGGCTGGCACACTCAATAAGCTTCAACCACAAGTTTAAAAGGCCTGCAAAGCCAGGGAGTATGCCCCTAAGAAGGCAATGAGTAAAGCCATAAGGATAAAACCAAAGCTGCAATAAAAACATGTCAAGGCAGCAAAATGTTGAGATAGTGACATGACTACTATTGGTGACTTTTAACCAGATTTATGTTGAAATTAAGAACAGAGATCAGAGAAAAATGATTTAAAACATTCTAAATTGGGGCCCAGTTATCTACAATACAACTGTAGACTACAAAAACAGAGCAAAGCAGATCTCAACTACCAAAAAGAAACATGAAAATACAAAAGAAGGCTTGAAGGCACTACAGAAAGCAGCAATTCTCTGCCTCATGCAGTCTTGAATTTGCAAAAGTGAAATACTTGGTTTTGAGCAAACATGTAGTGGAATATTATGTTCCAGAATGGTGGCAACCTAGAGAATTTGTTCTAAAATTTAATTGAGTGCCCATTGAACTAAGCACTCAACACTATAGCCAAGAGAAAGTAAACCTTGACCATTGCTCCAACTGGCAACAGACATTGGCATCATTTGCATGGTGTTGGTTTTAGGTGTATGCAAAATGAAAGAGTTATGTGGTCAAAAGGCTTCACCCACAAGTTCCAAAGGCCTGCAAAGCCAGGGATTATGCCGCTAAGAAGACAATGTGTAAAGTCATAAGCATAAAACCAAAGGTGTAATAAAAACCATAAAAGTTTAGAAAAGCAAAAAATGTAGATCATCTAAGTAAACCTGCTCAGAGAGACAGCAGAGCGGGCCCAAAGAAAAGCTGCGGGAACTACAATCATGAAAAGTTCTATAGGGGGGAAGCCATACAACCCTTTGGAGTTTGCAACTTGCAACAGATTTCCTTAGATTCCTTAGGACTTAATATTTACCCTGTTGGAGTGCAGAATTGTTTTGGACCCAATCTTTTGTATACTCATATCTGTAACTTTTGGAATAAAAATGTTTATTTTATGCCATTCAATGTTAGAAATGCTTAACTAACTTTTTATTTATGAAAGGGCTTGAAGCTAAGTGTTTGCCTTACATCTCACAGGAAACATGAGACTTGGAATTTTCACCAATACTGAAACTATTAGGGCTTTGGAAACTCCTAGAGATCAACGGAAATATGTTTTGTATAAAGGTATGTGCATCAGTCTTTGAGGAGTCAGGGGCATAATTTAATGGGTCTTTGTCTATTTTTCTCTCCAAAGCCTCATGTAGTCCTGGGGTGGCTTCTAGAGTTTGTGATTAACCCATGATCCAATGCTGGGATTATGAGTCTGAGTGCTGCTAGGATTACGGGTGTGAGTTCTGCACTAACCCTGAGGTGGACGGCCTGAATGCAATGTAGGGAAAGGAAAGATGCTGCCATAACCACTGTTCCTCTTTTATGCTCTTGCTACTTTAGCATATGACACTCTGCCTTTGATCCAGCTGAGTATGGACTACAAACTCTACATACTATGAGCTAAATAAACCTTTTTGTCCTTAATTTTAGGTGCGAGGTATTTTGTCCCAGCATCAAGAGAAAAGTAACCAAGACAGATATCTTAAGAGAATTGAGAACATTATAAATACCTATCTAGCTGGGGAGATGGCTCAGTAGAATAAATGCTTCCCTGGCAAGCACAAGGGTCTGAGTTCAATCCCTGGTTCCTC
>NW_004524853.1:2080139-2082068 GCF_000260255.1 Octodon degus
ATTTCTATTTTATTATTTTATTTGATTTTACTTTTGACACAGGATCTTGCTATGGTATGTGGTATCAGGGATAAAACTTGGGTCTTTACACATTCTAGGCATCCACTTAAGAAATGTCCAACTCTGACAATTTGACTGAGCTTGAATGTCCTTTACAAGCTCATTTACATTTCTTTAGTCAGAGTCTTGAGACTCCCCCCTTGGCCATTTTTCTTCCTGTATGTGTCAAGATGACTGTGGCTAAGTACCTAAGATGATAAACTTACAAGGATAAAATGTTTCTATTAGCTCTCAGTTTTGGAGATTTTAGGTAAAGGTAACTTGGTTCTAACTCATTTAAACCTGTGACAAGGTAGTCTCTCATAATGGGAGAGTGGGGTGGAGGAACTATTTGGGTTCCTTGGATTCATGCTGAACAAGACCAAAGACAAGGTTCTATTATATGCATTCCAAACCTACCCCTCCATCTGCATAGGTCCTGTTTCTAAAATGTCTTGGAGATATTATATCTTACATACACTATATCTACACTAATAAGTTTCCAGAGGTATCTTTGGGGAAAGATACATTCCTTACTGTAATAATATCTTTATGAGAACTTAATATTCCTTTTGCTTAGTGAGTATAGTGATTATAAGTGGCTTGTGCATAGGAAATGCACAAGGAATCATACTTTTCATTGAGGAGTTTTCTGACCATCCATCATCGATTTCCTCTGATTGTATAGATTATTTTCCAACTAGTTTTTCTGTCCATCTGACTTGCATATATCGTGTTCTATAAACATATCCATACATCTCTGTGCATCAGGATCCCCTGGTTGCTATCCCAACCTGGACACTCATTAAAACAATTGCACCTATATAGATAAAATAATCATTATCTTTTACCAGAAGAATATTTACTAAAAAAAAAAAAATTTCCTTATTCTACCTGGTTTTATCCAGCAACCTAAGTACCTTATCTCAGACATGTTCCCCAAATTCTTGCCTGCATATGTTATGGAGTTGTTCCCTTTAGTTTTGGTTCTTCTCTTTCCTTAGCTCAGAACTGTAACACCCAGCTTAAGAATGGAGATTTGGAAACATGGGAATGATGAATGGTTTCTCACAAGGAAGAAGCTTCCTCTAATCATGAAATAGCCAGAAAGATATGTGTGGGGAGGAGGTTGGGAATACAAGCCTTTATCAGAGAATAATAAGTCACTTCAATGCCTCAGCATTCTGAGTATATACTTTTCATATTTGAATTACACACTCTTGGTATCTGAAATTTTCTTACTTTAGTTCAAGCCTTTCAAATAGAAGACATACTGTATTCAATATTCAATTTTCATTGGAATTCCACTCCATCTAGAATTAACTAGAGAGCTTAGTCTAGTTTTTCCTCCCTACTAGTTATAGGAAAGTTACTCTAAAATGTGCTTTGATTTTACACTTCACCTAGAAATACTGACTGATCACTCTGATGTTCTTTGATTTTTTTCAGTAAATCTGTAGCACTCAGAAAGAGGTACTCTGTTCTAGTTATTATATTTTCTACTTCAATTTGTTCTCAATTGTATGAGGCATTCTACCAGTACTGTATGTATTCCAATTCATATTCTATTTTTGATAACACTTGATGAAAAACTAGCAGTTGCACTAACACTATGTACCAGTAATAATCAGAATATTACCTAATTACTACTATGGACCTTCATTACAAGAAGACTTGTGAAGAGAAATGAAATATTGGTAAGGCATTTCAATGAATCTGAATGGCTATTGTTCTTTTGCCTTTATTTATCTTTAATATTTGAATGGAATTTGAATGCAATTTTACTAAAAACAAATCCATAAAAATTGTACATATAGTTACCTCAGAAGGATGTGTTGATAAAATAGTAATAAGGTTAAGTTCATAAAATGTTAAAACACTTATTAAATA
>NW_004524853.1:2083288-2084091 GCF_000260255.1 Octodon degus
GTATTCCATAAATGAAAACATGAGACAAGGAAAAAATGTCATAGGACTGTCCTGCTACAATGCTGTATATGGTTAGATTTCTAAATTTCTGTGTAAAAATATGTAATTGTTTATTCCTATTTTTAAAACTATTTTATTTTATTTTTTCTTGATATTCTGCAGATATTTAAAATTTAACATGTCAATACTTGATGGAAAATACCTGTTTCATTTTATATCTAAGATGTTCCATATTCAGACAGATAGTGGTTAGGCTCACATGCCTACGCTATAGGGTAATCATATCATTAAGCTTGTCTTCTGCAGGGTTAACAACTTAAGGTTACAGACCAAAAATTAGAGAAAAAGAAGGGCTGCAAGGACAGCCAACAGTTTGACCCTAGCCATTTATTCAGTGAGGACTCAGGATGTAAGAGAATCTGTACTGTAATATTCTGTAACTCAGTGATGTACTAAATTTTCTGATCAAGGAGATTATAGGGCCACAGAAGATAGTGGTTGATGATGTAGAGTGTGCCTAAGGAGAATCATGTGGAGAGAAAACATTCTCTCAGGCTTTCACAGAGAGCAAATTGTTCAAGCAATAGCTGTTACTCGTTCACATGGCTGACACTGACAAAAGATCTACAATCTGCGGTACAGGGTTTCAGGATAAATCCTGGGTGGATTTGACTGACCTTGTCAGATACAAAAGTTACATTTCTTGCTATATAGTTCTTACTTTATCTTGGTTTTAACCATTCAACAGAAAGTATAAAATTGAGGTATAAAAAGTAAAGCCATATTAATATGCTGAGCTGTAA
>NW_004524853.1:2087641-2088190 GCF_000260255.1 Octodon degus
CCCATTTGTTCACATTTTGGTTCAGCTGAAATACTTCATTTTTTATTATGTGGTAATGGACATAAAAGTCACACCCTTACACTTGCCTGGCAGGTCCTGTGCCACTGAGCTATATCCCCAGACACACTTTTAATATTCTATTGCTGATTTTTTGTCTAGTTGATCTATCTCTTTGCTACTATTATTACATACTATTCATGAAATAGTTTCAATTCTTTTTCACTTACTTAAGCATATGCTATGAGCTATTATTTTATCAATTTTAGAGAACAAGCTATGGGCAACTGAGAAGAATCTATATCCTGATGTTGGGTGGAATACTCTGTATTTCAATTGTCTTATTGCAAATTTGACTTTTTATATCCATTAATATTTGTCATATAATTGGGTGCTTCCATATTTTGTGCATTCATACTTAAACTATTATCTCTTCCTCTTAAAGTTTTCCCTGACAAGTATATAGTGACCTTCTTTATCTGATTTGACCATTTTTGGTTAGAAGCTCACATTGTCTGCAAATAGAACAGCTATCTCTGCCTTTTTCTGGGT
>NW_004524853.1:2088611-2092772 GCF_000260255.1 Octodon degus
AGCTATCTCCCCTGAGCCTTAGATTTTTATATGCTGTTCTTTGTAAGTTTTTGTACTAGGTAGCTATATCCAGATTATCATGATCTCTTTAGAAAAATCTGTTCTTTAGGTATGTCTTCTGGAAGTACAAATTTGTGTCTTTTTCAGAGCCCTACTTTTTCAATTTAAGAGTGAGATATTCTTATTTGCTTTGCTTTGTCTCCAGTCCTTTGGTGTTAGGGTGTTGTGAAGTTCTTATCACAGAACTTCCAAGTATTGTTACATAAGTAAGAACAATTGATTAACACAGACACGACATCCAAGTTAACGTAGTATAATTATCACTGACAAGAACATCAAGCACAGTTGATAAACTGACAAACTGTCATAACTATTATTTCTATATCTTTAACCATAGAAATATACAAAGTTTATAGCTGTATAACTATAAATTGGAAGATTTTATGCATCATGTCCCCACTTGATAGAGTAGTTTTACACTGCAATAGGGAAATTTAAAATGACAGTGAATAGAGAAAGGATGAAGGAACAAGCCGTGGGTTAGACACTAACCCTAGCTCTGCCCTTGGAAGAGTTGACTAACAGTCTGATTGCTTCTCAAGTAGAGACTATGTAAGATTTTCTGTGATTAGTTATTTTCTAGAGTGACTCTTTTATTTATGCTTTCAATAAGTTTATTATGGCACATCATTTATTGCATGTGTTATATTTATTTTGCTAGGAATATGGAGGAGCTTTCGAATTTGTGGATGAATATCTTTTATCAGTTTTGGGAAATTTTCCAAAATTGTCTCATCAAATATTTAATCTACTTTGTTTTATTTCCCATCTGATTTTGAACCTTTAATGACATGTACCTCAGACTATTGCTTCTTAAACTACTTGTGGTAAAATGGAAATGATTTTATATTTTTCAAATGTATCTTGAGGGGTACTTTTGAAAAATGAAGAATTGAGTGGTGATAACTTCTAAGAAAAGGTTGAAAATGTTTATTTTAAATTTTTGCATTTTATGTACTGGTATAAACAGTGATGGACTGGCACTTCTTCTGAACATAATATATCAGGAAGCACTAGCTAGGCCTTTCACTTTACCTTATCTTTTTTTTTTTTTTTTTTTTTTTGTACTGGGAATGGGACTCATGACCTCACACTTGCCAGAAAGGCACTATACCACTGAGCTATATCGTTGGCCCCTTCTTTGTGTTTTAATTTATCCTATCTCAGTTAAATAAGTTGTTAGATGCCTCAGAGTTTACTAAGTTTTTTCCTTCATCTCTATTTTTCATTATCACATAAATATCCAGAATATTTAATTTCTGTTATTATGTTTTAAAATTTTAGAATTTTCATTTTTTATTTTGTGTAAGGTTTTAGCTCAGTGCTGAAATACAAATGCTATTTTATTTATTTTTTTAAAGTCTTTGGTTGTTGCAGGGTCTCGCTACACCACTTGGACTCATAGAGATCTTCCTGCTTTCAGCCTCCACAAAGGCATGCACCACTACATCTGGACTCTGTGGCCAGCTCAGCCCACACACAGGGTGGGGCTGGTGCAGCATGTGGGACCGGGCATCGAACTGTGGTCCCTGTGTTTGCCAAAGCTTACCCATGCAGGCACTTTATTCTGCTGAGCTATCTCACTGGCCCTATTTTTGTTTAACTGAAGTACAATTTCTTTAAGTATTATGAAACCCACACCACTGTTTTAGCTTTTCTCTGCTATGAAAAAATACTTGAAATAAGCAACTTACAGGGAAAAGTTTTATTTTGTCTCAAGGTTTCAGAGGCTTATTTCCATGGACACTGGGCTTCATTGCTTCTCTGTCTGTAGGTAGCAAACTTAATGTTGGACAACATGCAGTAGAACAATTGGTGTTAAGTAATGGTACCCAAGAAGCAAAGACAGAGAGGGTATAGGGATCTCATCATCACCTTCAAGATTATGCTTTCATTGGCTTAAGAATGCTAAGAGTAGGGTTCACCTCCTAAGTGTTCCACTATCTCCTTAACAATGTTACAGGTCAAGGACAAAGCTTTTAGTATTTGGACTTTTAGGGGACATTTGAGAGTACAAATGTAGTCTCTTACTTACTGACATACAATTTTGGTGACCATTATATAATTTGTGCCAAAAAGATCTGTGCCACAAAAGTGTATGCTCTGAATATCTTATTGTTTAATTCTTTAGGCTTTGAGCTTACTTCTATTTTTACTCACTTTCATAATTGGTTATTTTATTTTAAGTACTAGGCAGTACATGTAAGATCTGAAGATAAATTGCATCTGTAAATGTTATTCTGCTCCCGTAAGGAAAATTTGTGTTTGCAGACAGCTGATGCCTTACCTTATAAGATGTCATATAGTAAAACAATCAAGATTACTATATCATGATTACTGTAATCTTAGCATCTAATACTGTGATGAGTACACTACTTCTATTTCAGGATAATCCAGTGATGTACAAATTAAAGATTTTTAACAAGGGCCTCTTGTACTTTTGCAAGGGAAAACAGTATAATACAGGACACATTTTATAATATTATTTTATAAGAAATCACCAAAGAATTATATACAAGAAGAGCAGGAAATCTGTCCACACACTAAAGAGCAAAGAATCCAACTGAGGCCCTAGATCCTAACATTCTACATGAGTCTAGCAGAAGATGTAGGGCTCATAACAATGCTTCTCACAAGTCCAATTGGAGGCCTAGAGCCAATGATAAAGTCTCATACAGGTCGGCTTCATGGATATGTGCTAGAAAGACTGAAATAGAAAGGTAGTGGTGGAAGGTAGAAAGTCTATGCCAGAAGGATGAAGGATCTGTGTTAGCAGACTGAGGGGTCTGAACTGAGCCAGGAAGCAATGCTCAAAGTTGGCAACAGAGCCATCCCAGTAACAGTGAGGTCCTGAGCTCCTCCAGGGATGAGGAAAGCTGAGTTCCCATCATAAAAGCCAAGCTTCTCCATGAGGTTGAGCAGTATACCATCTTCCCTCTAGAGCCAGAAAATGATGCTCAAGATGAGGACCAGAATTTCTCCAAAATGAACTGTAATCATACTCAGTAACAACAAAAGTCCCAAGCTCCTCCTCCAGCAAGAACAGCCAAGCTCATCAGAAAAGTTAGAATAACACAATCATCAAGTAGAACAGCCCAGGAGAGCCAACAGTTTCTAACAACTCCAACAGCTTCTTCAAACAGCAGCCCTAACAGCTTCTCCCTTTGTGCCTCTTACGCTACTGGCAACAATACTCAGCTAGGCCTCCCAAACCTAGGACCATGCCAGTTCAATCCAAGTGGGTGTAACAAGTTGACCACTAGTTAGAAATATAATACAACCCCATACTTAAAAAGGCAAATGCTGGTCTTTGTTGTGCCAACCATGACATTCGTATCTCAGTTGTATTTTCTATTAGCCTCTTACAGAATTTTTAGATGAAAAGCAAGAATAAATATGCCTTTTTTTCCTAACACTCTTATATATCTTTGGCTCATTATTCTTTAAATTCTGTACAGAATTCTGATGCTTCCTAGTGGTTATTCATCATGTTCTATTTAGTAATCTCTTTGTTTTCAGTTAGCTGTAATAGTAAGCAAAACTGAGAAATCAGGATTTTTTTTAAGACCGGAGGATTCTTTTTAAGGTCATGTACCTTTTAGAAAATAACAATTGTTTTCTCAGGAAATATTTCTTATTCTGCCAAGACCCTAACTGAAGCTGAATGTCTGATTAGGAGACTTCATGCAATATTGTACCCTTTTCCCTGAGCAATGCATCAAGAAGGCCTAGCTGTGAACTCTCATTCAGTGAAATGATGTAGGTCTGACCTCACATCCAGACCATGTAGCTACAAAGAAACCATCATAATCATGTGCATTACAGCACTGATTCAAATTCTTACAAATTGAAAACATCTCACATAGGCTTCAATATAAAATGATAAATTTTATAGATGTTATGTTAAAATGGAATATGGTAAAGAAACAATAATGTATAAAATGGGACATCTTGTATCTATCTGAAAAAGTTCTACACTATGAAGTTGTGAAAGAGTGAGTGCAGGGCTGGTGAGATGGCTCAGTGGTCTAAAGCACCTACTTAGAACAAGCTTAGCAAAGCACAGGGACCGCGGTTCCATCCCCCAGCACCACATGCCAG
>NW_004524853.1:2093432-2140367 GCF_000260255.1 Octodon degus
CTTCTGTTTAACTGGCAATGTCAGAAATTATTGACCTGAGTCCCCCACAGCTCAACTTAACAGCATGGCTTTATTTTGTCACTAAAAAATTATCTAAGGTTAAAATGATGTAAATAGTTTGAGTTATACAGAAGTCTTCAATTGTATATATGATTTTTAAGAAAATATGGAGGAATTTTAAAATTAGAAGGGGCTGGAATTTTGCAGAGTTATATATTATTCTATGTACTTGAGGTTTTGGGGTTTTTTTGTTTTTTGTTTTTTGTTTTCTGAATGGGGGATTGAACTCAGGCCCTGTGCTTGCCAGGCAAGTGCTTATTCTACTGAGCTATCTCTCTGGCCCTTGAGCTATTTTTGTGCAAAATAGTTTTTTTTTCTTCCTTTCTTCTGTCTTTGCTTTATTTTTGTGGGTGCTGGGTACTTCATGCAAATTAGGCAATCATTCCACTACTGAACTATAATGCTAGCCCCCAAAATAAAATTTTCATAATATAAATCCTTCTTCAAAAACCTTCATGACCACACAGTATTGCATTATCACGTGTGCTAACTTTTTCTTTGCCCCACTGCAATTGTCGCATCTGTGCCACTTCTCTAGCATGATGGATCACAAGAAACTGTTCACTGAGAACTGTATCTTCTTCACACTCCTGCGTGACTGTCTTCAGGTAGGGTCAAGGCACGATCAACCTTGGGGCACTGAAAAGGAACTGAGTGAGAGGCCACAGTGCATCTCCTTATTCCTTCGTATATTAAAATATCTTAAGGCCAGATGGCCACATCTTCAAAGCTCCTGTTCTCAGTTGTATCTAACAATCCTGGCTCTGTCCCTTCGTACTCCAGCAGCGCTGGTGGGTTTGCCTGGCTACTGGGGGTGTCGCACTTCTCTTTTTGGTTTCCTAACCTCTGCCTAACTCATTCTTCCATGGTTCCTGCTGACCTTTAGCTAATTAATTAATGGAATAAAAATGAAGGAAAACAATATTTCAATAGATGGTAAAAGCTGTTAAAATATGCAACTTAATTTATAAAAAATATTAAAAAGCAAACACAAAAATCCTTGATTAAATTCTACCTGTCAGTTGAGTTTAGGACAATGAAACTAAGGACTATTTTGAAGGGAATAACTGTAATAACTATTGTGATCATTAATACAATGGACAAGTGATATAAATTTAGAAATATAACATTAATATAATAATTAATTTTTCAAATATTATTTAGTAGAAATAATGTATCTCATTAGAAGCCCAAGTGTTTTTCTAACTAGAAGGCAACCTTTTTTCCCTAGAAAAACTGATTATTCTGTCCTCCTCCCTCAGTATGTTAATCTATTGAAGCCAAAGACTAATTAACAAATTCACTAATGAGGTTCTCTAGATCTTTGTAAGGCCAAAATCTAAGCCTAATTAGTGATGCTACTTAAAGGTGTGACTTGTTTAGAGCATTAATCCACATTCACTGTTTAGCTTCCTCATACTTACTGACCTATATTAAAAATATATTGATCCAGTCTTAAAGTACAATGTGACAATGTATGACCACATCACAAATGTCAATCACTTGTCTGTTTTGTATTCTATACTATCTACTGTCATGCTTCATCATGGGCCAGAAATTCCATTCCCTTATACTCTTTGAAGTGACTGCAAGTAGTTTTAAAACCATAAACCTCTGAAGTCAAAATACTTGCCTACTGTCTGCAAGAACTGTATAGTGATTGCTATACTGCCTCAGTTACTCTCCTCTCCTTGCCAGGACAAATACCCACCCCCCAAAATGAAGGAAGGAAATGTTTATTTAGTTTACAGTTACTGAAAGCTTCAGTCTATACTCAGCTGGCTGCAAGGCAGAGAGTCACAGGGCACAGAACAACCTTTCACGGCAGTAGCAAATAGCAAGAGAGTCAAGGGAGTGGCAGCAGCTCAGGGAGACAGCCAGTCCCTCTCCCCTCCTTGCATTGTAATGCAAATTGCCTGCCCCAGGGTAGGTGCAGCATCCACTCTTGCAATAATCAGTCACAAACTCCAGAAGCCATCCCAGGACTGCATGAGGCATTGGGGTCACAACTAGACACAAACCATAACATATACCGTGTCAAAACCTCTCGTTTTGCCTTTGATTCAAAAGTGGAATGAATTTTGATGATTTAAAGCTAGGATATTATGACCTCTTTAAAGATCTAAAATAAGCTCAATAAAGCAATAATAAATGACTGGAGGTGAGCCTAAAAATGAAGTCCTAACATCATTTGGAGATTTACAAACCTTCCTAAAGATTCTGATTTTTACTATAGAAGTGATTGACATCACTGACATATAAAATGCAATAATAATATCACATTTACATTCTTCTTTTCCATGGTTTATTCTTATTTTCAATCCTATTTGATTAAGGTTATTTGAACATGTTTTTCTTACAGCTTTAGAAAATAACTCACTTCTCACTGGTATGGTCACAAGCTTAGATAATAACTTTGTCTTTTGTTCTGAGTGCACATTTCTATACAAGTCAGTTATTATGATTTGTGTCTAGTTGTGCCCCCAAAGACTCAAACAGTCACATGGAATACTTCTAGACTTTGTGATTTATTCATGACCCAGTGCTGAGATTATGGGTGTGAGTGCTACACCAGGCCTAGGGCAGACAGCCTGAATGCAAAATAAGGGAGACATACTTTTTTTCTGCTGCCATTGTTGCTGCTACTCCTCTCATTTGCTCTTGTTGTTTGGCTGTTTTCTGCCACCATTAACTGCTGCCCTTTGCTCTCTTGCTCTTTGCCACCACCATGAGCAGCTGCTCTCTGCCATGTGCTGCTCTACCTTGGATCCAGCTGAGTATGGACTGAGACCTCCAGTAACTCTTGAACTAAATAAATGTTCCTTCCCTTCATTTTGAGTAGGTAATATTTGTCTCAGCAACAAGAGAAGAGTAACTGAGACATCAGCTGAGCTCTTTACTACTTTCTTAGAATAAGAAATCAATGTCTACCTCTATTAGTAAGCTCTTTAATTTTTGTTCTTACTCATATTCATCCAGTCTAGATTGTTTCTAATAGGCCATGCTTGACCACTGCTTAAAGCCTTGCTTCAGTAAGCCTTTTCCAGCACTATTCACAATCAAAAGTAGGCATCGTAATTCAGCCCTTTGCTAGCAAAATGCCTTAACTTCATTCTATCCAACTCCCTTGATTTTAATTTATTTTTCTATAAAAGAAATTTATAGAAAATTTTTAAGGCAAATGGTTTGATTGACAGATATTATTGAGACTTCCTATATCAGCCTCCTAAGTATCTGTGATTGGAGACTTATGTCATTGCACCTCTATTTTCATGACTCCCTGTGATGAAAAAAATGCCAGTCTCAGATCCTTTCAGGTCTGGTCAGGTGACAGAAAAACTGTGTAAACTTTCTTCCCCTTATTTATCTGTGAGTCCCCTGGAGAAAACAAATAGACAAATAAACAGCAGCCCAGATGCTAAAATCTACAGAAGAGTGCAGCCATAAAAGTTGTATGGCTGTTCCATGGCTCTCAGTGAAGAAATAGCTGTCACTCTATTCAGAAACCTGTGCAAAGGCCCTCTCATTGCCCTGATATTTCCAGGGATTTAGGTTACTGGGTATTGCCGAGGGAAAAACAAATCTGCTATACACCACCAAGAGACTAAATTCTTCTTATTTTAACCCAAGATTGGTTTGGAACATGAGCATGAACTGAGAGTCATGACCAGAATATTTGCATAGCTATAATGTCTAAGCATTTTATATTTTTTCTGTTTCTTTTCCTCAATGAATAGCATATTTTGTATATCCTTATCGTTCTATTGCTCAATTGCTAGAAATATGTATATATTTCAACTCTTCAGCAGAAAGATCCCATATATACTATAATCAGAGAATACCAAATAAAAAAGAAACAATGTGTATTTTATGTCTATTCATATACACAAGCTTACATAGACACACAGAGGTGTATATATTTGTTTTAATTTATATGTATTAGTAGCAAGTTTCCATTTTATAATTGTTTGGAAATTTGACTTCTTTTCTTGTTTTCTCTGCCTTCTTTTGTTAACGTTTCCCAAAGTTAACTTTTCTAGTCTTCCATTTCTCATGGCTATTTGACAAGTCCTATTTCCCCCTGGCTTGTTGCATTTTTTTTCCCTACAGCATTAAGGCTTTCGGGGGACATAAAGTGACCTTCAACCTCTCTGTCTCTGCAATATGAAAAAGCTGATGAGATATTTAACATTCAATATTTAGGTTGTAACATTTATTGGGCATCTATTTTTTATCAAAGTGTTATTTACTTTTTAGTAATACTTTAGCATTATTCTATAAAATGTGTTTAGTATTGATAAGATGAACTCTTGTTTGTCTTGCACATTGCACATATAAATAAACTCACATAGTACTGTCACTTGTGGCATCATTCATGAATCCATAGGACATGAGGAAAATAAATCAGAATCAATTTTCATTTTTATCCTCAGATTTTCCCTTGCGCTGTTGTGTCTTGCAGTATGCTGCCTAATTGGTGTGTTGTTCTGCATATTGTGTAAAAACAGCTTCCATTATGCTATTCTTTTTTTGCTACTGAATTTATCCTTTATCCCAGTATTGTTTATGAAGCACAAAATCCCACAATCTCTCTTTCTTTGTTACAGATATTTGTATACTCACTTCCAAAGACTCCTATTTTTTTCTAAAAGGTTAATCTATTTTTTCCATAGTCACTGTTACTAATAGAAATTGATGGTTTTGGTCATTTGCTTATGTTTACTCTTAGGACAGCATCTTAGTTCTCAGAAGTAAGGATTTTCCTTCATACTCTGAGAAGAAAAGAAATCCATTTTCCAGGAAATCTCTGAAACTGAGCCCAAAATATACAATGTGAGCAGGAATTATTAACCTGGTTGTTTCAGTCAACTCAGAGTCTAAATTGCTTGCTGCTGACGGTGTCATGACCTCATCATCTCTCTCAATGTTTCTATCTAGTCCTTTACTTCCAACAACAGTGTCTTATTTGCTGCTCTTTCCAACGCAATGTTTTCAAGTCTTCAGAGTTCCCATGCCCATCTCCTCCCTCCCTCATCCCAGCAGACAGAAGCATGCTCACCAGCTGGCGTCCTTGCCAACTTTAGATTCTCCTCAGGAAGTCACTGCCTGCCCTGGGAATAAACCTTGCACCTGGGCAGAGCTAAGTGTTAAAGTGATCATAACGGTAAACAGGATGCCATGCTTTTCTTACAAATAATAAGCAAAACATTGATTGTGATACTTCAAATAGGTGAAAATGCAAATCAAAAATGGGAGTCATCCTGAAAACCTAAAACAGAAAATTATACCCTAGAAAATCAATGTTCCTGAAACTTCTTCAGTTTTTTTTTTCATTAGCTTATCTTTTCTTTTCTTTCTTTCTTTTTTTTTTTGTTCAGAACCAGGGAATGCACTCAGACCCTTGCACTTGTCAAGGAAGTGCTTATTCTACTGAGCTATCTTCCTAGCCCCAGCTTATCTTTTTTCGATATGACAGGAATATATCAAGCAAACCTACCAAGCACTACTGTTATTCTCATCAATTCTTTTTATTTCATTATTTTTTTTAGTCTTTTAGGACAGGGTCTTGCTATGCAGTTCAGGCTGGACTTGAGCTCACTTTTTAGCCCAGACTCATCTCAAACCTGCAACAATCCTACTGTCTCAACCTCCCAAGTGTTCATCAAATTCTTTATTCTAGTCTTTATTCCTTTTTCAATAAGCTTATATCATGTGCTACACACACATACACACACAAAAAAAGCAGTTGTTTTATCAATTTGCCAAAATCCTGTGCACTTTTAATTCAATTCTTATTATACCTCCATGGTGACCCATGGTAAAACAGCACCAAGTTTCAAGTTTGCCAGTTCTGTACTTCATGATAATTTCCAACACATCACATCTCACATGACAAGCTGATTCTTACATCTTGTGGCAACAGTATTATTCACTATGTTGTATATGCTTAGCAGCTTTAAGTGAGTAGCCTAATCCTTAAACAATTGTTGTTGCTGTTTTTGAAAACCACTGAAGATTTAGTGTTGTCCATATGGATGTGTGTCCAATTTTAGAGTATGTTTTAACCTATATGAAGTTTCTCACTATAAAAGTATTGCCTGCTAGAGGTAGAAGTCAGAAACTCACAGTCCCAGTCTATCCTATGCTTGGCATGTAGACTTCAGTGATCAGTCCTGCTTTCTCAGATTTCACAAGATGGAATGAAATGGAGACTGCAAGGATGACACTGCTTTTCTTTGTTCACAGAAAAAAAAACCAGAAGTTCTGATACTCTACGTCCTGTGTTACCAGGACAAGTTGCACTGTTTCTGCAGGTTGCAGGGAGATTTGGTTCTTGTTACCATAGCCTCTCTGTGCAGACTGAGCTGTCATGACCACTTCGTGTGTAATCCTGACTATCCACTTACACCCTTATTTATGCATGCATTGGCTGCCGTGAATTGTGTTGGGACCTAAAGCTCTGGCTGGTACTTAGTTTCAGACAAAACAACAAAAACAGTTATAATTATTAGTTTATCCTGACATTCTTGATGGTGTTAGGTGCTTCTTCTCAGTGTCAAACTTATGTTGTAGTGTTTTCATGTACAAAAATTTTTCCTTTAGCCCTTCTCTGAAGGTAAATGAATTTTATACTCACTCGACTGGTCTTAAAAGTATATGTAAGCTGGGACAAGGTGGTGCAAATTTCAAGTCCAGCACTTTAGGAGGCTGGAAGGAGGAAGGCAAGTTCCAACACAGCCAGAAGAATTTGGTGATTTAGCAAAACAGCATCTAATAAATAAAAAAAAGTTTTAAAAACTAGGTTGTTAATATAGCTTAGTGACATACATATACTGTTTCTCATCTTTTTAAAAATAATAAGCCTCCCTTTATTTGCTGACTGTCATTACAAAAACGGATCACTTTAGCAACAAGACTGTCTTCTTGAGTTGATGTCAGAGGAGGTTACTTCTCTGAAGGGTTAAATACAACAGGGTACAACCACAATATTACAATGTTAACTTTCACATTGTCTTTTTTCCATAATTTTATTGATAAACAAATAGCATTGAGATAGTTTCAAATCAAATGGGTAGGATGGCTCCAATAATTAACACATTGCATACATTCTTCCTAGTGGTTAATTGCTGTGCAAGATGCAGACATGATATCCTATTTACAAACACTATTACAACAAATCCCTCTATTCATTAAGAGAATGTAGCTATATATCTATCCTAACCATTTTGAATACACAGATACAAAATGGTCATTCATCTGTATCCACATTGTCTTTACCATTTTGATCTTCTGAACATTGAACTGAGCAAAATGAGGTAAAGATCACATGCTTATTTTATCTTCAGAAATGTAAAGATCTAATTATTTAAGGTTTTTATTATAAAACTAAACTCTGGAGATGTCTATGAAGTTGGCTTCTTTTTAAACCTTTCTCTTTAAATCAGCAGTCTTAACAAGGATTAGAAAACACAAAACAGTGCAGTGTTTCTCACCTTTATTCATTGTAGGTGACTCTTCCTGTAGATGGGTTAATTTTCCAGACTCTGGTTGTGTATAGTGTTTCAGACTCTGTCCACTTTCCTGTACTTTCTTTCCTCAGCATTTGTTTCATTCTGCTTTGTTTTAAGTCTATAAAATTAATGATAGTTTTAGGCATAAGGTAAAGCAAAACAGAAATATTATGCTTACCATCATGTAAATGTTTTGATGTACTTGAAAATTCACTTTTAAATTTTAAAACTTACAGGCATTGAACACTGAACCTAGCTTTCAGTATTTTTCTTACTTTTTATGGTCTAGAGATATTTGAATCAGTTTCATTTTCTCCTAAGAATTATCACTCCCTGAGACAGCCAAATAGCTCAGCAGATTAAAGCACCTGCTTAGGCAGACACAGGGGCGGGAGTTTGATCCTTGGCCTGCCTTGCTGGACCCACCCCCTGGACGCATCCTGAGACATAGATTGAGACTGGACATGGTGGTGCATACCTGTAATCCCAGCACTTGGGAGGATGAAAGCAGGAGGATAACCATGAGTCCAATCTATGCAGTGAGACTCTGTAGACCCCGTCATAAAAAGGGCCTGAGTTCAATCCCTTCCAAAAAAAAAAAAAAAAAAAAGCAAAAGAAGAAAAAAGAAAGAAAAACTAATCTCTCTTTCCCTCATTCTCTTCAACCTCAACTTATATAAAATCTAGAAATAATTTTCAGAGGTCAAAATATTTCACTTTATTCTTCAGGAATTATTTTTAAACTACAGAATATTTATAGATGTTTAGAGATAATCATGCAGAATTTTCCCATTATTTAAAGATAGTTATTGAAGGCTTGCTGGTTAGTTCAGTTGTTTAAGCGCCTGCTTGGGGAAACAGTGAGGCACAGAGGAACACAGTTCAATACTCAGACCTGGCCCTAAGGTAGCTTGAGTGAGCCCCTCAGAAACAAAATATAAAAAAAAATATTTATTTTTAAATTTGATAGCTATAAAGTCTTTCCAAATGGGGTATATTTTCATTGAGTTATTAAGGACTAAGTTAAAGAGAAATATTTGAAATCATTCTATTTTGCTCTGTCAAAAGTTTCAGCATCTTCTCTCAGGTAGATGGTTGTTCAAAAAGAAGGGGATGGTGAATAAAAGCAAGACACAGAAAAAGGAATACTGTGGGACTGTCCTGCTTCAAGGTTATATATGGTGAGATTTTTGGATTTATGTGTAAACATAAGAAGTATATAATTTTTTATGCCTATTTTTAAAATATATACTAATTTTTAATTTTTTTATCATATTCTGTAGGGACTTAAAGTTCAACATATTAATACTTGATGAAAAATACCTGTTCCATATTATGCCTAAGATGTTTGATATGCAGACAGATAGTGAGGTTAAGCTTAACAGCCTAAGGTATATGGTAATAACAATAAGCTTGTCTTCTGGATGGTAAACAACCTAATTTTGCAGACCAAAATTAGAGAAAAAGGAGGGCTGTAAGGAAAGCCAACATTTTGGCCCTAGCCTTCCAAGGTCACTCAAGACTCAGGACATATGAGAACTTGTACTGTAACGTCATGTAACTCAGTAGTGTCCCAAATTTTCTGATCAAGGAGATTATGGGGCCAAAGAGAAAAGTTATTGATGATGTAGAGTGTGCCTAAGGAGAGTCACATGGAGAGAAAACATTCTCTCAGGCTTTCACAGAGAGCACATTGGCCAGGCAATGGCCATGACTCATCCACATGGCTGACACTGACAAAGGTTATACAATCTGAGGTACAGGATCTCAGGATAAATCCTCAGGGTATTTCACTGACCTTATCAGACCCAAAAGCTACAACTCTTGTTGCATAGGTCCTGTTTTACCTTGGTCTTAACCATCCAGAAGAAAAGTATAAAAACAATATATAAGAAATAAAGCCATGCTGTTATGTTGAGCTGTAGGGGACTCAGGTCAACAATTTCTGACATTGCCAATCAAGCAGAAGACCCAATACTGTTATGGGCTACTGGACTCTTTTAGAATATTTGCTGAGTTTACATACCTATAATATTTAATGACAGAACTTAACAAAAAAAGTGTATACAGATGAATGTCCATTTCATATCTGTGTATTCAAAGTGGTTAGGATAGATATATAGTTACATTCTCTTAATGAATAGAGTGATTTGTTCTAATGGTGTTTGCAAATAGGATATCATGTCTGCATTGTACAGCAATTAACCACTAGGAAGATGTATGCAATGTGTTAATTATTGAAACCGTCCTACCACTTTGATTTGAAACTGTCTCATTGCTATTTGTTTATCAATAAAAATATGGAAAAAAATATATATATATATGAAAAGAAAAAAAATGTTTCAGCATCTAAAACCAGAAGAATATTTTAAAATTTTACTGTAGAATAATTGAAAAATAAAAAATGAGTATCCAAATTGTGTAACATGATAATCATAAATATACTTATAGATAGATAGATACATTTTGAAATAATTAATCAATTTATTTTCAATAGAAAGTGCTTTTAAACATTTAACTCATTATTATTTTACTGATGTATTTATGAAATACAGTGTGATAATTTTATGTATGCAATGTATGATGACCAAATCAGTATAGTTAATATTTTTGTCTTTCAATACTTTAGAAGAAATTTTTGTCAACATATTGTAATCATATGTATCTATTCAGTTAAATATGCATTTGCCATACATGTATTATAATATATACTGAACAAATCAAGATAATTAATATTTCTTTCTTCTAATTACTTTTCCTTTGGAGCCTTCGAGTATCTATTTTCTTCAATTCACTAATCTTCTTCTGTCTGTGTTTTGGTGCTCATTGTCTTGTTCCTCTGTTCCCTTTATTTCACACACTTCCCAGTCTCTAGCAATCACTATTCTACCTTTCAACAATTTAAACTTTTCCATCCATGAACATGGGAGACATTTTCATTTTTGTGTGTGTCCTCTTTAATTTCTTGTGTCAAAATTTTTAATTCTTATTTTAGAGAACTTTTATGTGTTTAGTTAAATTTATGCCATTGTACATTTTTGTAGCCATTGTGAATGATATTCTCTTCATATACATTTCTCTCAACAATCTCACTATTGGCATATAAATATGTAGCTGAGTTTATAGTGATTCTATATTTTGAAAATTTATTGCATTTATTTACCTTTGAGTTGTATCTTTAGATTTTTCTATATAGAGAATTATATCATATACAAACAAGGATAATTTGATTTTACTCTTCCTATTTGTATGTTTTTTTTTTTTGTCTAGTTGTTCCAGTTAAGTGCTATGCTGTAAAAAGAGGTGAGATGAGAGTGGATATTCTTGAGTGTAGTATTGATAATATTTATCTTCTAGTTCAACACTTTTATAATGAAGTAATTATGAATTTTATTAAATTCTTTTTGCATCAATAGGAATAATAAATATGAATTTTGTTCATTTTGCTTATTGATTTGAGTATATGGAACCATTTTTCTACCTAAGATAAATTACCCTAGATCATAATCAATGATTTCTTTGATGAACAGTTGTGTTTAATTTCATTTTGTTGACAACTTTTTGTATCTGTGCTCATGAGAAATAGTAGTATATATCTTTTTTCTTTGTTTCCCTCTCTCTTTACTATCTTTTCTTTCTTTCTTCCTTCCTTTCTTCATCTTTCTTTCTTTCTTTCTTTCTTTCTTTCTTTCTTTCTTTCTTTCTTTCTTTCTTTCTTCTTTCTGCCTGCCTTCGTACCTTCTTTTTCTTTCTTTTTTTTCTTTCTTCCTTTTTCCTTTTGTATAAACTATTTTCTTCTCAGTTTTTTCAAATGATTTAAATTTAAAAATCAACTTTTTTTTTTTGAACTGGGGATTGAACTCAGACCCTTGCACTTGCCAGGGAAGCACTTATTCTACTGAGCCATCTCCCCATCTCCCCAAAAATCAACTATTCTTTGGGCTGGGAGGTAGCTCGGCAGTCTAAACACCTGCTTGGCAAGCTCAAGGACCTGAGTTTGATCTTGGTACCACATGTGGTGCAGGGTCCAGAATCCCAGGCCCAGTTGACTGAGACAGGATCTCTATGAGTCTGAACTGTGCTGCAAGGCCCTATATCAAATAAATAAAAATAATAACTTTTTAAAACATCAACTATTCATTAATCTTTCAGGGAGGTATTCATTCATTCATTCATTCATTGTCTTTTATTTAGTTCTGGTCTGCTTTTCATTTCTTTTATTTTGCTAAATTAAGATTTTTCTTGCTTTATTAGTTCCTGTTACGGTTTGTGTCTATTTGTCCGCCCAAAGTCTCATGCTGTTATGGGGTGGACTTTTCTAGTTTGTGATTAATTTTTGATCCAGTGCTGGGATTATGGGTGTGAGTACTTCTGGGATTATGAGTATAAGTGTTAGTGGGGTTATGTGTATGAGTGCTACATGCATCCTGGGGCAGATAGCCTTAATTCATATAAAGGAGACCTTCTCTCAATTGCCTTTTCAAATGGCAACATTTAAAAATACTCTTTCCTTCTGCTCTTGCTGTTTTTGCTATTTTCTGTCATCACAAACTACTGCCCTCTGCCATATGGCACTTTGCCTTGGAACTAGCTAAATATAGACAGAAACTTCCACAAACTGTGAGTTAAATAAACCTTTCCTTCTTTAATTAATTTGACATATTGTGTATTTTTTCCCAACAATGAAAAAAAAAAAAAAAAAAAAAAAAAAAAAACAGACAAAATTTGATACCATAGGTGGGGTCATTGCCATGACCAAACCTGATTGTGCAGATTACATGTCTTTAAAAATGGATAATGGGAACAGACTAAAAGGATTTGGAGATGCTCCCACAAGAGAAACACTGGAACAGCTTCAGCAGTTCATATGGAAGATGCTGCTCAGAGCTCAAAAGAACAAAATGCTGATAAAAATCAGAGGTTTCTTCTGGGAAGAAAGACTACCTTGGTTATTGGACTCCAGACAATATGTGTTTTGCTTGGCAAAAAGTTTGTCTACACTTTACTCATGTCCAGAGACCTTTGTCTGAGACTGAGATTAAGTGTGACAAATTGCTTAATCTTGCAAAGAAAATTTCAAGGCAGTCAAAGGTGAAAGCCATAGCATGGCTCTTGTTGGTGGCTTTTGGTCAGATATATGTTAAAAATCTAGAGCAAAGAGTCTAGCAAGATGATTTTAACTGCTGTGAGTTTGGCCAAGTAAAAAAGTGCCAATAGGGCTGGGGAGATGGCTCAGTAGGATAAGCGTTTGACTGGCAAACGAAAGGATCTGAGTTCAATCCCCGGTTCCGCAAAAAAAAAAAAAAAAAAAAAAAAAGCCAATAAATCTGTGGCCTAAAAAGATAGAACTTAGATGATTCCCATTGCCAAGAAGAAACCAGAAAAAAAAGATAGCCTGAAGGTATCACAGGAGGCATGTCTCCACCTTTTGTAGCCTCAAAACTGTAAGGGTAAGGGAATTTGCCATGGAGAGAAAGCCACAGAACACCATGTTCCAACATTTTGGCAGCGGCCACACCAGGTTCCAAAATGGCGCCAGCATAGAGAATTTGTTCCTAAAAATCATGGTCTGAGTGTGCAGCAATCCAGGCATTAGACCCCTACAGCCAAGAGGGAAGACAGGCAGGCTGCTGCTCCAGCTGGCAGCTGACCTTGGCTTCATCCATAGGATGCTGGTTTTAGGTGCTTACAAAATACAAGAGTTTTGAGGTTAAAAAGGCTTCCACCTCAATTTCAGAAGGACTTACAAAACCAGGCAGTATGCCCCTGAGTAAAAGTGTGTAAAATAGAGTAAAAAGTTTAAGGTGCAGTAAAAACCTCAAAAGTTTAAAAAATGAAAAAATGTGGATCATCTAAATAAAATGCAGAGAGGGTACAAAGCTAGACCACAATCAAAGCCCTGAGAGATACCAATAGTGCCATAGGAGCAGAGCCACCTACAGTTCACTGTTTGCCACAGATTGCTTCACATGTTCCACATAAAACTGTGGGACTTAATGTTTACTCTTCTGGAATTTGCACTTGCTTTGTTCCCAATGCTTGGTATCCTGCTGTGTGTACCTTTTGGAATGGTAAGGTTTATCTTATGCCATTCAATGCTACAAGTGTTTAACTTTTCTTTTATGCAGAGACTCACAGCTAAAAGTTTGCCCTAGATTGCGGAAGAGACTTGAGACTTAGGCTTTTCAACAATGCTAAAACTTTTAAGATTTTGAAAACTCTTACAAATAAAGTAAAATGCCATTTTCATAAAGGGATATACATGAGTCTTTGGGGATCCAGGAGTAGAATGTTATGGTTTGTGTCTAGCTGTCCCCCCAAAGCCTCATGTACTTATGGGGTGGACTTTTAGAGTTTGTGATTAATTCCTGATTCAGTGCTGGGATTATGGGTGTGAGTGCTTTGGGGATTATGTGCATAAATGTTACTGGGATTATGGCTGTGAATGCTACCTCCAGCCTGGGGCAGATATCCTGAATGCATCATAAAGGAGACAGACTTGTTCTCTGTTGCCATTGTTGCCACTTCTCCTCCCTTTTGCTCTTGCTATTTTTGCTGCTTTCTGCAGCCATAAACTGCTGCCCTCTGCCATATAGCACTCCGCCTTGGAACTAGCCAAGCATAGACTGAAACCTCCATAAACTGTGAGCTAAATAAACCTTTGTGTCCTCAATTTGGGTTCTGAGTATTTTGTACCAACAACAACAAACTAGCTGAGACAGCTCCTTAACATGCTTTTTTAGGGCTCTTTAGTCGAAAAGTTTCTACTTTTTGATGTAGAGATTTATTGGCATAAACTTTTATCAGTTCTGCTATAATTGTACCTCATCAATTTTTGTATCTTATCTTTTCATTTGTTTGTTTCAATAATCTTCTTTAAATTTCCATTTTGAATTCTTCAGTGACCCATTGTTATCTCAGTAGCACACTGTTCAGTCTCCATGAAGAGATTATGCATCATTCATGAAATCTGAAACAATATTATATGACTGGCATGCTTTCTGTTAATTTACTCAGCTTATTTTATTTCATAACAGTTCAGCTGAATAGCTTCCCCAAGAATATTTGCTTTTATTCACACATTTTACCACAAAACCTGTCAACTTTGTTTCTGTGTTGTTTAGAATAATTAGAATAGATTCTAAACAAAAACAGTTTTATTAAATAAGTTTTAAAATTATTCTTTCTCTCATCATAGTTGGGTCAGAGAACGTGAGATAAACCTATAACAGCTCTGAATTAGAATTCAAATGTGGGTTTACTTAAATTATGTCTAACAATTTTGATTGTAAATATTTTCATTTATTAGAAAATAATAACCTGGCGTTCAGGTGTGTACAATTATACACATATAAGCATACATGCTTACAGATGAAAAGACGTCCATATAAACTTGATCCAACAAGTAGGCCTAACAAAAAAAGCACAATAAGGGCTGGTGAGATGGCTCAGTGGTCTAAAGCACCTACTTAGAACAAGCTTAGCAAAGCACAGGGACCGCGGTTCAATCCCCCAGCACCACATGCCAGCCAGCCCAGCCCCCTGGTGGGCTGAGCTGGCCACACACACACACACACACACACACACACACACACACACACACACACACACAAATAAAAATTAAAATTAAAAACAGCATCATATCACATGGACATTAAGAATGCACTTTAACTATTACTGAATAGACCAGCTATTTCACAAAATAATTATTCAGCAATACTATTGTATACCCTATCTAGAAGATTCTATATCAAATACTGGTGAAGATATGTATGAATAATTATGAAAAAATAAGTATTTAAATACAAAGCTTTGTGGGACTTACTTTCCTGTGATAGACAGGTTTAATATATCAACTGATGTATTATACATCAGTAATTTTCAACTGATTTCCTGTCATGTGCAAATATTATTTTAGAGATTCAGCGTTTGAATATCTTGTGAATGTATGTTTTGAGGAGAACAGTGTTTTCATGCTACATTAATATATTGGCAGCTGAATACATTCTATAAGCTTGTTAGTCCTTGATGGTTCTGTTTACTGACTTTTTTTTTTTTTTTTTTTTTGGTGTCAGGAATTTAAGCAGAGACTTGAAGTGGAACCAGCAGACTCTCACAGGAATACATAGAAAGTACAGCAATGATCTTGGCTTCAGCCCTCTGGTTCAAGGGTCTGGTGGAATGTCATACACAAAATGCGTCACTGCAAATGATTGCTTTCTGTCTGGCCACTGGCTGTCACTTCCAGCACAGTAGAACCATGTTGAGAGAATGTAAAAAGTGAGCACCACTTCTTAGCACATTCTCCCCACTACTGCCATTCTCCCTCTGCTCCTGAGTGGGTGCAGCAAAGACCAGGAGCTGGCCCAAGACAGTCCAATGGAAAGGGGCAATCGCTGTCTCCTCCAACTGCAGCCAGGATCACCTCCACAGCAGTGCCTGTGGCTTTAGCCCGTATCCCCACAAAGGAATCCAGCTCAGGCAGTGGCTGATGGGTAAAAGGACCACAGGCTGAGGAAAGGGCACTTAGTGAATGGATGGGTGGGCTGCAGAGGTCACTTGAAAAGGGGTCAGGTGCAATAAGGAAGCGACTCATTTTGGCAGCTGCTCCGGACCTCAATTCCCAACCTGCCTGCTGCTCCAGGGGAGGCTACCTCCTGCAAGAGCGAAGTCACTGGGTGGGGCCCTATTCTCACTACCAAGTCTTTCCAGGGGCCAGGGCTGTAAGGCACAAACCTCTTGGACCCATATTCTCTCACCCACTCACCCCCACTCTCGTCTACTCTCACTCTTCGTGTTTCTTTTTATGCATCTTTTCTTTTTCTCCTTCTTGGCTGCCTTGCTGTCTTTCGATGTGTGACTCGCCCTTTTGTCTGTATCACTCTCAGAGTCTGAGCTGTCGGAGTCAGGTGACTTTCTGTCTCTATGTTTCTTTTTCTTCTTTTCCTTCTTTCTTTTTCTGAATGAATTCCTCGTGGGGTCAGGCCTCTCAAGTTCAACTGTCTCTACCTCTTATTTCTCCTCTTCCTCATCAGGTATCAGAGAATATTTGGTCTCACCTGGTTGCATGAAACAATCCTTTGCAAAGTGGCCTCTACAGCCACACTTCTTGCAGGTAGTGTAAAGGACAGCCTCCAGGGTGATCTTCTGCCCACAGCAATCCTGGAAGAACTGCCTCGTCCTCTCTTCTTGCTCAATAATAACGTTGTTGGTATCGAGTCCTTCCAAATTCCTTGGTTGATGACTATCATGGAGAGGTATTCTTTTATTCTACCATTTTTCATCTCTTGGCCAATAAGTTTCACCCGCACTTTGTCTCTGACATCTACTATCTAGAGGGCTTATCCACCTGACAGGATGACATGTGAGTTGGATGGACCAGACCTTGCTTTTGACAGCTTAGGATTTTGATAAAGGTGCCATAGTCTGTCACCATAGCAACCTCTCCTTGGAAAATAGTGCAAAGATCAGGCAAGTTTTCCATAGTCTCAGGCCTTCCTGAATTCATCCTTATGTTCTATCACTCCTCCATTTCTCTTCTGTTAGAGCTAGTTCAGGTGTCTCAGTGCCAGCTCTGAGTCGTGGAGCCACAGCACTGCCCAAAACGCCATACCCAGTCAGCGCCTTCCAGCCCACAAGACACCTACTTACTCACTTTTTAAGTGAAGGTTTTGATGTAGTAAATAGTCAAGATTCATTGTAACATTAAATAATCTTAGTCTGTACAGAGAGTTTCTAATCTTACATCCAGTTTCATTGAATTGAATCCATCTTATTTTAAGATAATCCTAAAACATATTTTTAGAGAAAAAAAATTCATGTTTTTTGCCATGTTTTAAAAATATTTTGTTACCTCCAAATTAAATCTCACTGTTAGAATGGAAAATTATTATGATACAATTGGCATTTTCTTTAATGATTGCATTTTGCATAGCAATAGCATCAGTGAAACTATAAAATATTTTGCAATGCATAATGATTTTTCTCACACATATTACTATTTATGGAAAGAATCCTGTTTATTCTTTGAACACTTATATTGAGAAGCAAACTCATTGGACAAATTTCAAATGGTAATTAACATCGAATTAATAATCTGTCTTTATTAGTTATGTTAAATATTTCTGAGGAAAATCATGACAGAGATTTTGATTAGGTAGGCTCATGAATTCCCCAAATGCACACTGAGCCACTAGTGTGGGCCAGGGATCACGCTATGCACAGCAATAAGAAGTTGGCTGCCTTTGTAGTACTTAAATTCCCTTGGAAGGGACAAATGATTAAACGAATCACCAAAAATAAATAATGTCAGAGTAACATGAAAATGGAAAAAAGGAAGTGTAAAAAGTACAAAATTGTAAATTAAAAAAAAGCAAATACATCTCATAGAAGTCTTATGCTGTGAGAACTGTGAATTCTTCTTTAGCATCGAAGAAAGTATTTTGTGAAGAGCTGACTTGTACACACACACCTAAATGAAGCAAGGGTGACAGAGACCTCTGTGACTACTGTGGAGAGGTCCAGACAGAAAAAAAGAGCCTTAAAACACAAGTCTAAAAATGCTGCATGAGATTTACAGTTAGCCTGTTAAAGAAAAAATAAACAGGTGAGCACAGGATCACAGTGAACAGGATGCCTGATTCCTAACTTCATTACATCATACTGTCTTAGCAAATTAGCAACTTGTTTTAGCAAGTTACCATACACTGAGTTCTTGACAATGAAAGAAATTTTTTTCTCACAGTTTTGGAGGTCTAACAACAGAGTTCTGGCAAGATCAGTTCAACTGAGGGCCAGGGCGATAGCTCAGTAGAATAAGCACTTGCCTGGCAAACGCAAGGTCCTGAATTCAATCCCTGATACTGCAAAAAATAAATAAATAAATGAATAAATAAAATAAAAATCAGTTCAACTGAAAGTCCCTGCTTAGGCTATGTGTTGCAGGAATTTTTGTCTTAAAATACGTGAGTTTAGTGTTCCATTTATAATAATCTCCATGGTTTCAATTTAGCTTTTAAATACACTTACAACAGTCTTACCTATTTAAGGTTTTTCACTCTAAGAAATTTAAAGAGAACTTGGAATTTACAGTATTTGGACTACTGATTTCTTGTAGAGAAAGGTCACCCAATTTTCTAGCCACATCTAAGTGAAGCACTAACCCCATATGTGACAGCGCCACTGCTCTGACCTCATTACCTTCTGTGGAGCTACACTCTAATGATGCCATATTTGGACTCAGGTTTTAATATATGAAACTTAGAAAGACATAAACAATGAACCTATAACATATACCCACAACACGTCCACACAACTCTTATTTTCTACAGCAAAATTCCATACAAACTTTCTATAATTTTCATTGTAAAAAAGAAGAGGACTGGCCATCAAGAGGACTGGAAGAAAAAAAAAATTCCATGTCTTTCACTAAATGATTCATAACAAAGAAACTGGTGAAAAAATCCATTGTCTTAATGAAGAAATTAATAGTTTTCTTACAATTTCTTTTAATTCTGCCTAGAAAAAGTTTGGGCTGCAGTAATTTTTGTCTAAAAATATGTCAGTTTAGCATTCCATTGGCAATAATCTCCATAGTCTCAATTTAGCTTTTAAGCACACTTACAATTATTTCGTCTAATTTAAAGTTTTTTAACTTTAAGAAATATAAAGAGAACTTGGAAATCAGAGCATTTTATAGGTGATAGACTAATTCACTTTGGAAGCAAAATAGAATTTAAGAGTAAATGAGATAATTTACCGGAGGGTACATTGATCTCTTTAGAGGAAATTATGTAAATTATGCTGTCTATATTTTGTGTTGTTTTTGCTTACAACTATTAATGACATGTTTTTGTATGTAAATTTCTTTCTACAAAAAATTTACATCCTCAGTGCCAAACTGACACTATTTCCAAATACTTTAATTCTGTCTTATGTTGTTTCATTGTAGATTTGTGTAATATATGCCCACAGACATTTGAATATGCATTATATTCTCTAGAGAAAAACTACACAGATTTAATAAATTGAGAGTTGATTGATTTTTATTTTTTCCACGAGATTTACAAAAGTAGTTTATTTAAACAATGAGCTTTCTATTAAATTAATGTTGCAATTATGAAAGTATTCTATTATAAAACATGTTTCTAGGTATCTCAGAGACATACTTATTGGGATACTATTGTTTTCATGAATTCTGGAAGTCTCATTACAGTCCTCTTTATAGGATTGCTTTAATCTCTGCTTTCTCTCCTTACCGCCAAAGAAACTTCACATCATGCCACATACCTTGGGGATAGAAATATAGAATAACAAAATAATATATATGCCCTCTCATGTGAGTGACTTAACATGATATGCACTGTCATCTGTCACCCTGCATCACTGACAGGGACTCTCTCTGGTCCATCAGCAAAGCTGGATTATTTACTGATTTCCATTGAAAATTTAGCTCCCTCTAATTCAACATAAATAGCTCCAACATATATCTTAATGATACTGTTTTAAGACTGCATGGTATTTTTTAACCCAAGTGCATTACTATTAGATAGATAGATAGATAGATAGATAGATAGATAGATAGATAGATGATAGACAAAAAAATCCTTATCCAAATTACACAATTAGGACCATAGTAGCAAGATACTTTTTCATAGTTTGTATGATTGCGTGTGTGTGTGTGTGTGTGTGTGTGTGTGTGTGTGTGAATATGGATATATTTATTGATATTGGCATCTGCTGAAACCGATGGAAAAACAGCACACTACTTTTGTCCTTGCTTAGGAAGCAATAACATTGTTGTAAACAGTTTTGGGGATGGGTATATTCTCATTCAGGAAGTACACCTTGATGTCAGCCAGCTCCTTCACTTGGTTCCCCTAAATGACAGCTAGCAGCTACAATTCCTACTCTGTAAGCATTTTGCTTCTGGTCACGGGGGATCAGTTGTCTTCCTCTTACTATAACAATAGTATTGATGGAAGAGTCATTTTTGTGCTTAAAGTCTAAGGTGGCGCTAGATCTGCCCATTCCTTAACAATATCCTTTATACAGAATTGTCACTGCCCGGTTATGTAACAGGGGCACATAGTCCCATTATATGACTTTTAGAGAACAGAATGTGCTACCTAAAACAGAAATCACTGGCATATTGCTTCTTCTCAGATGAATATCTTGAGACACTTCAGACATAGGCATACCTGTAAAAAGCAGGCCTTTTGTAAGGGAAATTCATATCTAGGGAGAAAATTCCTGTCTATGTACCAGGAAGGGACAGAAGTTACCAGACACCCTTAAAAATGGAGAAGGAAAAGTATAGACTTAACTCTGCTTTAGCTTTGGGCTGGGGAGATAACACAACGGTCTGAGCACCTGCCTGCAAGCATAAGGTCTGCGTTCAATCTCCAGTAGGCGCTCCCCAGTAATTCCAGCAATGGGGAGCCTGAGACAGGAGGATCACTAAGAGTCTGAGCTATACAGTGAGACCCTGTATCAAAAATTAAAAAAAAAAAAAAACAAACTCAACTTTACGTAATGGAATCTTGCCTTGTGTCATTATTCTTTCTTTGCAGAAATAATTGGACTTTTATTTGTTTACTTGTTTGTTTGTTTTGTATTTTCAGGCAGTATCTACAGGGTGGTCAGGGTCTCACTACTAGATCAGACTGCTCTGTTTACAGCCTCCCAGAGCTGGGATTACAGGCACGTGCCACCACGCCCAGTCTCAATTACTCTCTCAGCATGCCCCGGGGGCGGGGCCAGCACAGCGAGCCCAGGGATCAAACCTCTGGCCCCTATACCTGCTTGTAGGCGCTGTAATCCGCTGAGCTACTCTTCAGGCCCTTTTTCTGATTGAACTCAGCACCTTCTGCTTGCCCAGCAAACACTTAGGTCGCTGAGCCATCTCCACAGCCCTCAAAATGATTGTACTTAAGCTTAAAGATTGAGAATTTTTTCTGAAGATCTTTCTACTGATAGCTGTTTTCTCTCAGGTGTAGGTACATGGTACCCATGCCATGTACCTATGGTACCTATGGTTTTAAAAATTAACTCATTTGTGTAGGAACCTACAGTCAGAGGCAGTGAAAATAGTGAAAATGTTATTTTTATTTTCCTACAAATGCTAGCTTTAAAATTTGATGTGTGAGCCCATATTTTCAGGTGAACTTGATGTGTGCCTTGGATGCTAAGTTTACAAGCACTAGAAAATCAGTAATGTGAAATTGTTAATCATCACTAATGGGGGGCGCTAAAGTGGGCATACAGGTGGTGAAGTTTCACTAATTCTAGGGGAAATGTTCACATTGTACACTAGCAATTTATAGGCCAGAGACTCGAAAAAGCATATTGCTTGGGAAAAACAATTCTTCATTTTTTTTTTTTTTTCAAGCGTGATGATGTAGTTGGAAACATTTGTGTACAGTTCTTGAGCCGGTTGGACCTCTGGTTGCAAACTTGAGAACTAGAATAGCAGTCAGAAGATTTTCAGGGATTGCTATCTGGGAAGAAAGAGGTGAAAAAAACAAAGGGGACCTTCAGACCAGGAACGACTCTGAATAAATCTGTTGACCTGGTAAGTCTCTAAACGAACACTTCCCGTGAGGAACTTCCCATAATAGAAGGACACTGTTAGATTCCTCCCTAGTCCCCATGGTCTTGAGGGATGAATTTAGGTTCTTGGTGTAAGCTACATATCAGGTCCCTTTGTTATTTATTTAATTATTTTGAGACCGCATTCCAATAAATTGACCAAGCTGGGATCAACCTTCCTGCCTCAGTCTTCCAGTGGGCTGGTATTACACTGTGCCCAGCTTGTTACAGTACAAACTCTATCACTGATGGATAAATGAGTCAAGAATATCAAGACCATGAAGACTGGCATGAGCTTCTGGACTGACTAGAGCAGGCAGCATTCCTTATAGTAGGGAAACAAGAACTCATTTGGAGTTGGGAAAGGGGATCACTGTGCCTCATATCTACTTCTGCCACTCATAATTTTGATTCTTTTCCCCTCTAATTTGTGTTTCCCTGACTGCAAATTGTTACTGCAATACAGTGTCAGAAAGTAGTGAATATATGAGAAAGCCAGATAAATATTACTCTCCAATCCTTAAAATACAGACTTCATGAAATTTCCTAACATGGTCTCCACTGGAAACACTAGTTGAAAATTATGTCAGTTTGGCAAACACAGAAAGCAATAAATTATATAATCTTATTCCAGATGGTAATTTTAAAAAGTGTAATATATTCCATATACCAGATAATTAATTTTTATGATATTCACCAATTATAAATTGTATTTGTTTAATCTTTATGTCCCATATAATGTTCTGGCAGCATCTGATCAATCACATTTTTATGCTTCAAATGCAGCAGCAACATATATCTGAATAATGTATTAACACAGATCTAATTTTTAGTTATATGGCATGAAATATGTGTGGAAAAATGCACAAGTCAATAGATAGCTATGGCAGAGATTTTTTGGGCAGATGACTGTTCAAGCCTGAATGATATTTGGACTATATATGAATTTTGATAGCACTGAGATATCAAACATTTAAAAATGAGATATTTTTAAAACAATATTAACAATATTGACTGAATTACACATATAGTCAGTAAAAAAATAACCTAATACTTTATGGATTAAAAACTCTGTAATACAGAATTTTTTTAAACATTCTGAAGTTCTGACTCATAGTATTCATGGATTTCTCTTTCTTCACATGAATCTTAATTTCAGCTATAGCTTTGGGTTAGAATTGATAATGTTCATAGCAGACATTTTCATTAATAGTTTTTCTTCAGTTTTTAAACAAAACAGTTTTTCAGGAAAAAGTATTTCTGATTAGCTTTTGACTGGATGTTTTTAAATAATTTTAATAAAATAGTTCATATTGAAATATTCTGTCAGACATTCTAATACAGTGCATATTACACATTATTTATTTCTCTTTTTCTCTATTGTAGTCATTCCTAAAATGCTGGGTGTAAATATTATTTGTGGGCCAGAGAGATAGCTCAGCAGACTAAGTGCCTGCTTACACAAGCTCGGTGTCTGGGGTTTGATCCCCAGTACCACATGCCATGCTGGCCCCGCCCCCGGCTGTACTGAGCAGGCAACTAAGTCTGGGTGTGGTGGACACACCTGTAATACCAGCATTAGAGAGGCTGAAAACAGGAGGATCACTACTAGTCTGAGCTGTGTAGTGAAACCCTGTAACAAACATATAAAACAAACAGATAGATAGGTAACTATTATTCGTGCTTTGCCAGTGCAGAAACACTACTACATACATTTAAATTAGTTGAGTTGGCACCAGTTTAGTAAGTAATAAGAGTTAGCATGTATAAAATCCTTCCAACATGATGCCTAATCATTTGTTATCTTAATATGCTTGAAAGCGAATAAATTTATTTTCCATACTTTATTTTTTTGATTTAGGACAGGGTCTGCAGGGTGTACAGGGTCTCACTATGTACATTGGACTCATAATGATCCTCCTGCTTTTAGCCTCCCAAGCTCTGGGATTAGAGGCATGTGCCACCACGCCCAGTCTCAGTCACTTCCTCAGTGCACTCCGGGGGCAGGGCAAGCATGGTATGCTGGGGATTGAACCCCAGCCGCAGCGCTCTGCCTAGGCAGGTGTTTAGTCTGCTGAGCTATCTGGCCAGCCCTCATTTTCCATACTTTCAATTACACATGTGATATCACATTTGCTAACTGAAAATGAAAGAAGGAAAGTGTCCCTCATATTTGAAAAGATATACTTAGGTCAACTATAAGTACAGAGGCAATAATTTGATATCTAGAAATAAATAAAACAATTTCAAAAGTTTGTGAGCATTAAGTGAAAGTGCCTGAGTTAATATAAAAATATTTCTCATCAATATTTTGGATCCAGAATAGTCACTCAGAATGGTAATTTTATCCTATCAATATTTTCTCAATATAAGTAAAACCACAAAAGACAGACTGAATTTAACTGTAGCCTAAAAAATGAAAATTACATTTTACTCAACAAATAGAATTTATAGTACAAGTAAATCTTTCTCTGCTACTCTAAAAAATAAACAAGTAACCATTAAGAAACAAACATATATTGAAGTGAATATTAATTTTGAAGAGCACGCCAAATTCTTACTTATTCTCCCGGTAAAATTTTAAGCAAAAATCAGATTGCTAATGTTTAAATCCAGTGCTGTTGAAATGTCAATTATGTAACTATACAACAAGAGGAGAAAATTTGTAAATCTTTGATAGATGCAAAACACAGAACTATATTCACAGGGTGAAAATATTTAAAGGCATATTAACAGACACAACATTGCACATTGTTATAACAGAAAAATGAAAAATAGTAAGGTTACATCAACCAAAGCCTTTTCTTAATTTTTATATGTTCATGTGGTATAGGTCTAGATTATGACATGAAAAATTTAAAATATGCTGCTTTGTGAAAGAATAAAAGAGCAAGGATCTGCACAGACCTGTTCCAATGTTTGCTTTGCGCAGATGTGGAGATGCGTGTACGTGTGTCTGCACATGCGCCTCCCTCCTGGGTTTCCTTGGGGTATAGGAGACGTGGGGAAGTGAGAAGCGGAAAGAAAACTTGTTAATTTATTTATTCATTCACTTTTATTTTTTATCAATGTACATATCATCTATTTCTTTATGTAGTTCAGTACAAAAGCCTGGATTCAGGCCACAGCATCATGCATAAAGAGGTAGTTGATACATATTGTGGGTCTCTATTTATAACAATGTGTGAAGAGTATTATTTGCTGTTTTTGCAGGAAATTTCCAACCTGATTTGAGCAGCTGTTTTGTTTTCATGTTATAGAGTGCAGGACACTTACAGATGCTCACCTCCCCCTCTTTCATCATTTCTCTAGAGGCTCAGACCCACACTGTGGCCATTTTCTAGAAGCAGTACAAGAGTTCTCTATTAGCACAATGTTCTTTCTTCAATATATCTGTTTAATTTTTGTTTTATATTTGCTAGCAAGTTGCTTCAACTATTTTGCAAAATGAAGGAATGAAAACAAAGATAATAACATAAAATTAGGAGCACTTTCTATCCTATGTTTAGTTTTCTGTTGCTTGGTTTAATTAGCTTTTTAATATATTCTTCAATAAATATCCTTGAAGCCCCTATTTTGTGCTACTGTCTTAGGGATATAAAGGAAACAAAGCTAAACACACAAAAAAAATGAACAAACAACAAAAGGACCCTTGTTCTACTGCATGACAGATTCTGGAATATGATGGGAAAGACAGTACTAAACAACTGCACACAACTGAGAACATGATCAGACTCCTGACTCTGAGCACCTCTGTGGGAGGGTTTCTCTCCGGAAGACTCTCATGCTTACATAGTGCTATTTAATCATTTTTCCTATTTGAGACTGTACATTTGGTTGCCAAATCATTCCTCATAATGGTGTCAGAATTTGGAATGAAGTAGATAACTCTGTCCTGAGGTAAAATTTTCAGTAAGTGACAATGGGGTATGGTGATGAATATGAAAACACAGAAGCTAGAGGGAACAGAAGAGGAGGAGGATTTTAACAGAGGAAGATGATGATCAGGAAAGGCCATGGATACACCATCTAACTCTGAAATCTGAAGTTATGAGACCAATATAGTGTGTGGCTACTTGTGGCTTCATGGAACAGCAAGGTCATAATTAAAAATGAAACCTTAAAATGGGATTCGTACTTCCAGAATGCTTGGAATATTCACCTTGATTAACATTCTTGAACTCTACACCCAATAATTCATAGCAGAACTTTTCTTTAACATGAATGGTAAATTGCTCATGGCAAGTATAACTGTATTATTGAAATTGAAATAAGACTGACTAAAGTAATCCATAATAAACCTGAAATCCTCAATTATGACCTATAAGGAAGTACTTCTTTTCATATATTAGGGTGGCCTGCACCTGGAATCTGATGCTGGGATATCAAGACTGAAGGTAACAAACAATAAAATAGCTGATGGAGGAGACAGAAAACAAGCAGAGCTATTTAAAACATGCAAAGGCAATAGAGTTAATGATATAAAAGCAAAGAAGTAGAACTCATGCTTGATGGGAGAGGATCCTGAGCAGGCCACCCAAGAAGGTCTTTCTCTAAAGATTTTTGGGCCTTCAGAAGGGAGCATAGGCTATTGTGCAACAGTATAATCGCTATGCTATACCAGATCACGTATGTTTCAAGGTCCAACCTATGCAGTGCTCATACAGTGAGCATGTAGGGTGCAGGCACACCTAAGCCAGAGGCCTACTTCATCATGCCCTGGAGAGGTCCCTGATAGCTACAGACACCCGGAAGATGTTTTTGAAAGATATCTGGAGGGTAAGGACCGCTGGGCTTCCCAACTCCATTCTTGAGGCACTGTCTTTCCTGCCTAATAGAATTATAACTCCTGTCTCAATCTCAGCAGTGAGGGAGGCTGAAGCAGATGGTTCACAAGTTTGAACTCAGGCTGGTAACTCTTAGCAAGACTTTGTCTTGGGGAAAAAAAAAAAAAGTGCTGGGTATGTATTATTGTGAAGGGCCCAGATTAAGTCTCCAGCACCAAAAACAAAAGCAACACTACCTTTTGTTGAGACAATATCTCACTGTGCTGTTCAGGTTGTCCTTGAACTCACTAGGAAGCCCAGACTGGCCTTGAACTCACAGTGATCCTCCTGCCTCAGCAGCCAGATTGCTGCTATTAAGATGGTATGTACCACCACAGCTGTCTTGCTTATAATTTATAACTGATACTGTACTGTAATTCTAATTTATCCCATCTTTTTGTTCCCATGCATCAGCTCAGATAATCTAGTAAGAATGTCAATAGCATCAGGTAATACTCCTGTCTCAATATCCCGGCTCTTATTGAAGGAGTACATTAGATCCTGGCGGCCTGGCTCGTTCCACCTGCTAATTGCAAGGCTCCAGAACAGAGGCACCGGACCCTCCCCAAAGTCTGTGTGCACGGATTTCTCATGAGAACTCGAGGTCTGTTGGACAAGATGACACAGACCTGATGCCGATCTAAGGACTGGAAGAATCAAAAGGGCAGCAACCGCTGACTGCACGGCCTGTACTGTGCACTTGTTTTCCTACTTCTGCTTGTTCCTGCTTTACTTTGCTATGTGGATCCTATTTGTTTTCCTACTTTTAATAAATGTAAAATCACATATTTGTTTTCCTACCTTTAATAAATGTAAAATCACGCTACCATTTGCATTTATCTGGACCAACTCCTTTCTCAGGACAAAAAGAAACAGGAAACCATCTCTAGAAGGAGATTCCAGTGCCCAAAACCTGGTAATATTGCTGCATTTAAAATAAAATCCAAAATCTTTACCAGGTTATATAAAAGGCAGTTATGTCCTTGTCCTAAGTCTACTATTTATATAATATTTCAATTATTCAGATAAGAACATAAGCATTGAAGTACTTATGCATATTTTAACAGCAGTGTGTTTTATCATCTTAGCCAAACCTTTAGCCTGGCCTGTTGTTCATTAACACTATTTTAATCAGAGTCATTGTCTGTCCATGTTGGAAATCAACTGGGTTATTTTTTGTACTCATCCTACTCAAATTGTCTCCTGTTTTGAAAGGCAAACAAGATTTACTAGGGAGAATTTTAAAAGCATGTACACAGAGAAATATGGATATGCTTGTATCCTGGAGTACAATTCTCTAGGATTTGTGCATCTATAGAAAGTTTGGGTTTGGTGTGTAAGAGGAAAATTGTGGCCCATCCACAGATAGAAATATTTAGAGCATGACTCATTTTGGCAGTGAAAGGATGGCCCACTTATAAGAAAAACTCATGGACCCTGTATATTGTGTGGTTTTGTTTTTGGTTTGTTTTAGTTTGCTTATTTATTTATTTATTTATTTATTGTTCTTAGGGAAGGGTCTACAGGATGTTCAGGGTCTCACTCTTAGATTGGACTCATAGTGATCCACCTGTTTATACCTCCCAAAAGCTGGAATTACAGGTGCGTCACCACACCCAGTCTCAGTTGTCTCAGAGCGCCCCAGGGGCAGGGCCGGTATTCCAAGGATTGAAACACCCCCCCCCCAGCCCCTGCACCTGTGTTTTGTTTTTTATTTTGTTCGTTTGTCTGAAGAGGATGATCAAAATATTTTCCTAAAAACATTCTTTGATACCTTTGACTCCTGTTATGGTCAGGATTCTTCCCTTCACCTTATGAATTAACCTTGTACTTACACTATTTTTAAAAGATTTTTGTATGCAATGGAACTGGAAGAAAAGAAGCATAAGCTAGTCTAGAGGACAGATATTGACAACCTTGCATAACTTTGTGTCTTAAAGTTGCACTCCTGAAAGTACATTTTTTAAATTATAGGTTTTCCTTGTTTCTTTTCTAGTGACAATTCATCATTTTTGATTTCTCACTTTCATTCATCTTTCACACACAATTCATAGCAAGCCTTTCCAGTTCCCCATTTCTACTTCCATTGTCACTATTTGTATTTGAGCTATAAAATATTATTGCTTGAGCTGTATCATCATGTACCTATATGGCAAATTTATCCATTTTTCTTTCCATACATGATTCCAAATGATGATAAAAATGTACATAACCATTTAATGCTTCTGTCTAATTTTTTTTTTTAGATTTTTACCTAAATAGAATATAATACATTGCAATACAATTTCTTCATTATGCTCAAGAGCACATATGGTCCGGTTCCTCTCTATCTTGGGATGCTTTCATAAAATATGGCTTTGTAAAATGTTTTCCTTTTCTGTAGCATTCTTTCTTATATATTCACATCCCTGAATCGTGAGTTCATTTAGATTTTTTCTTTAAAATTTTTCTCCTCGGTAGCCTATTAGACTCATCTTCCTCCAACTTCACACCTAACACTTCCATGTTTTTCTCTAGTAGCTTTAATTATTTTATATTGCTCACAATGTTTTGATTGTTTCTTCACTATAATATAAAGCAGAAAAGTAAAAGAAAAGACAATATCTGACTTGTGCAGTGCATAACAGGAAGTAGCTAATGAGTTTACATTTTTGGAATAAAAATAAAATTGTACCAAAACAATTCCTGAGAACTCTTTTCCTGTCAGATTTAGATACTTCATAGCATATTTGAGTTCACCTTGGTCACACAGCTAAATTTTATAAAGCCTGGAGTGGCTATCTATGTTGTGATTTTACAAAGACAACAAAATTATTTACAGACAACATCCTGCTATCAGAAAATAAAATGTTACATAGATTTTATTCTACATCTAGTATGCAACAAATTAAAGAATGCTCTAAGATGTGTTTCATATCATTATAGAAATAAGACTCTTGAAAGCTCATTAAAAAGAGGCTGGATTTCCTCAGGTGCAGCTGAGATCCTTTCTGACCTGTTTCCCATTGCTCCATTCTGAGATGGGTGAGCCTTGATGTCTACTTGCTTCGAGGCGCTCTTTACTAAGTTCAGCCAATACTTTACCTTTGTGAGTTTTATAACAAATCAGTGTGGATGAACTGATCTTGTACATGAGCTTAGGATCCTTTTCTCAAACCTTGCAATCTCTTTTGCTTTTCAATGGGAGTAGTTGTGACACCGAAGCTCTTATTTTTTCTGACATAAACACTTTGTATGAGTGTGTGTGTGTGTGTGTGTGTGTGTGTGTGTGTCCTAATGTAAACTTCAGCATCTGCTAGTGTGAGGTAGTGTGGCTGTTTCAAATCCTCCTAAGGAAATTGCTCTGTGTGTTTTGTTTTGTTTGCTTGATCTCAAGCTTAAAATGAACCCGCTGTTGTGCAGCAGCAAAGACACCATTTATTATGCATTTTCCCTATTGTTAAATTTTCTTCTCAGAGGAAAAGTTCAGAGAAACACGTTTAATCACTGTAAGGCAAATATTGGGCTGGTTTTCCTAGTAATAACTTAGAGTAAGATATTTTAGATTAAATAAAACTCCCTCATGCTACAATGCAAGAAATTCAAAGTCCCTCATCTCAGAAATTTTCTTTTATTTTCACATAGCATAATTACAATATTTTTGTCAGCATTTTTCTAGTATCTGTGGCTTACACATAAACAATATTTTAAAATTTTAGAAGCAAGTGATTGACTATCATCTCTCAGCACCAATATAAAATTGCAAGACACATAAATTGGAAGATTGCTAAAACTCTACACAGTCATTTGAAAGAAAATTTTTAAGAGGAAAAGTATTTAAATACTCAATTGAGTAATAACAAAAGTGATAGCAAAGTCCAAAGTAAAAAACATGAAAAAAATTGAGACAGCTTGTCATAGCAAGTATATAATACGACGTGTAAATAAGAGCTAATCTCAGAATTTATTCTAGGTATTCAATAGGCTGCAGAAACTTTTCTAATATATTTTCTATTGGAAATACAATACAGATTAAGTAATACAATTTAAGTAATTAGATTAACATGGTGACTGTTTTCTGAGAAGTTGATAGGAATACAAGCTACCAAGAACACAGAAAGCCGAACTAGATATACCACTGATTATGAAACAGAAAGAGAGAAAGAAGTATAAGATAGCACACTGGCTCTCTAATGTAATGATATTCAAGTCTCCCAAAACAAGTATTGGAATTTCATTGGCTCGGTTCCCTTTGTAGGATGCCCAGTTTGATAGGTCTGGGATATGACCTGTACGCTTGTCTCTCTAACAAATTCTCAGGCCACAATGTGGCTGTAGGTCTGAGGATCATACCGAGCATAACTGCAAGTCTAGCCAAGAAGGAAGTTCAAGTCAACATGAACGAATATTAATGCAGCCTCAGCATCAACATTCTATGTATGTTGATGAAAGAGAGAGAGAGAGAGAGAGAGAGAGAGAGAGAGAGAGAGAGAGAGAGAATGAGTACAGAATCCAGGAGATAAGGGATAATCAAAGAAATAGAGTTAAAAATGAGGTAAGATAAATTTTCAAGGATGTCTGATTATTGCACGAAACAGGAGCTGTGGCTTGAATATGTGTCTTCCAAAATTGAAGTATTGCCAGTGTGATAGTGTATGAGCCCATTTTGCACTAATATAATGAAGTAAGTAAGCCTGGGAAAGCTACAGTAATTTTGGTGGCTGAAATTGTAAACATCATGCTGCCAGCTCTGTCAGGTTTCACCAAACTGCATTAAATCAGAAGTGATGACAGCTTACTAATGGAGGCACATGTAAGAGGGACAGATTGTACAGTGGGACAGGGAGCAGGAGAGAAGAGTGAGTAGTTATTCTCTTTTGTAACTAGTCATGATCACAAGAACTGAGGTCCTGCAATGTCTACGTAAGTCCTTCTAAGGCAGTGTCTCCTAGATGTGCCACTAGGTTTTCACCTCTTTGAGCTTCAAGTCTCTCAACACTGACCACCAGGATTCCAGAACAAGAGTCCTCAAACCTCTTACTATGCAAATCACATGATGGGGAAAGGGTGTGAGGACAAGTTCCTTCTGTCCGATTTGAGCCCCAGTTGTGTTTCGTGCAGCAGGAAAGAACTGTTGCCAATATTATTGACTTATCACATAGAAACAGAAAACTGACAGAGGGCTTTTCTTCCTACTTAAATCAAAATTTCCCTTTCTAGATTTACAATTTCCCTAAATGAATGTATGAGACTATATTTATTACACATGTTCTCATCTCACGTATTATATTTTTTGTAAAACACAAAAACAATAATATGTATTGTTGACATAGGTAATATGACTTTCAAAATAAGGTAATTTTATTTTCTGTGAAGCATCCTCCCCTATGGACAGGCATAAGCAAGGGGACTGCCTCCTTCTTGGCATTCCACCTTCCATTGTTTGAGGATATAACATTTCTCTCCTACATTCTGCAGTATTCAAGCCACCACTTTGGAAGCAGAGACTGGCATCCCAGCAGACAAAGAACCTTCTGGCACTTTGATCTCAAGCTGCCCAGCCTCCAAAACTTGGAGAAACAAAATGTTGTTCTTTATAAGCTGCTGAGTCTATGACTCTTTGTTATGGTATCATAAACAGACTAAATTACTAGGATTCCAATACTCTCAAATAGTGCCTTCGCATCTTAGAAGCTGAGATAGAGGAACAGTTGTCTGCAACCAGGCTTGTCATAGAAAAAACCTAATTAAAAAGCAAATTTTTGGAATATCAAATTTTAAAGCAGATCTTCTCTTTCACTTAAGTAATATAGGAGAATTCATTCTCCATGGCAAATCCAGGAAATCTTCCATTGAGTTTGTGTAGGTTTCTACCACACAACTGTAAATTCATAGCTGCTGTTGTCTGAATGTCTGTGCCCCTCCAAAGTTTGCATGTTGAAATAGAATTCCTTATGTGTTAGAAATAAGAGACAAGGACTCTGGGAGGTGATTGGCTGTTTGGTGAAACCCTCATGAATGGGAATAGGACTCTTCTGAAAGGAACTGAGGGAGCTTTCTGCCCTTCCAGATTCTTTTTTGAGAGGAAGGAAGTTGAAGTAAATGGGTGATTGAGTTTAACCAATGAATCATAGCTAATGTTCCTTTCTAAAAACTTCCCCATCGTCCTCTGCACTTACTTGTGTTCCTCCCCCAATCTGGTGGTAGAAGATCAAACCCAAGAATACATCACCACTCAATGTAGAAAGAAGCTCTGTTCATATTCACTTTTATGAAGCAATCCTTTTAGACCTTCATTAAATGGTGTTGGATTTTGATATATTAATAAATAACCACATTTAATGAGCTAATCACTAAGATTGTTTTTTACTTTGTGATATACATAATGTTTTGTGTCTAGGTGTCCCCCAAAGCCTCATGCAGTCATGGGAAGCTTCTGGAGTTGGTGGCTGATTATTGTGGGTGTGGATGCTGCACATGCCCTGGAGCAGATAATTTAAATTACAATCTGATGAGAGGTGAGAGGCTAGCTGTCTGAGAAGCTGCCACTTCCTTTGTTCTTGCTCTTTACCATTTGCCACCACTGTGGATGGCTGCTCTATGCCATGTGCCACCCTGCCTTGGAGGCAGCTGAGTGTGGACTGAAACCTCCGGTGAGCTAAATATACCTTTTCTTCCCTAATCTTGAGTGTCAGGTATTTGGCCCAGCAATGACAGAAGGGTAACTGAGTCAGAATTTAGAGAAGAATAACTGAGACAGAATTTTTTATCAGAGGAGTGGGGTCATTGCTGTGACTAAAACTGACCATGTAGATGATAAGCCTTTGGGACTGGTTTATGGGAAGAGAGAGGAAAGATTCAAAGATGTCACCTACAAGACAAGTACTAGAACAGTTTGGCTGTTCTGTATGGAAGATCCTGGTCAGAGGTCAGAAGACCTGAAGGCTGATAAAATTCCTTCCTGTAAAGACCAAGCTGAGGAGGTTTCTGCTGGGAAGAACTGCATTGGTGGTTAGACTCCAGATAATTTGTGTTAGGCTTGCAGGAAAGTTTGTCTAAATTTTGCTTGTGTTCAGAGACTTTACCTGACACTGTGATTAAGCATGGTTGACTGAATAAACTTTCAAAAGAAATCTCAAAGCATTCATATATTGAGGCAGTGGAATGGCTATTGTTGGGGACTTTTAATCAGATTTATGTTGAGAATCGAGAGCAAAGAGCCCAACAGGATGATTTAAAATGTTGTGAGTTTGGCTAGAAAGGAAGCTCCAATAAATCTGTGGAATGAAATGATAGAACTGAGATCTCCATTGCTGAGAAGAAACAAGAGAATCAAAAGGATGGCATGAGAGCATCACTGAAGGCAGCAGGTCTCCACCCTTTGCAGACTGAGAGACTTTGCCCAGAGGGAAAAGCCACAGGGTTCCCTGCTCCAAAATGGAGGTAGGAGCCACACCAGATTCCAGAATGGCACCAGCATAGAGAATTTGTTCCATGGAATTAGGGTTAGAGTACTCAGTGATCCAAGCACTTGACCCCTACAGTCTATAAAGAAGGAAGCCTGGCTACTGCTCCAGCTGGCAGCAGATCTTGGCATCATGAACATGACGTTGGTTTTTGGTGCTTGCAGAATGTAGGAGTTCTGAGTTTAAGGCTTCCACCTAGATTTCAGAAGTCCTGGGAAGCCAGGCAGTGTGCCCCTGGAGGGCAGTGTGTAAAAAGCCTATTCAGTAGAAACCCTAGATGTTTGGAAACACCAGGAATATGGATCACCTAAGAAAATCTGAAAGCAAGGAGCAAAGCTGGCCTAGGAGAGAAGCCATGGGAGCTACCAGTAGAAGTGCTATAGGAGTGAAGCTTACCTTGGAAAGGATACAAGTGGTGTTTTATGTAGCAAAGAAGAGCTGCTGCTGATATTATTGAATTACCACATGGAAATGGATAACTTTGAAGTAGGGTTTTTCTTCCTCCTTAAGGAAGTGAAATTTCCAATAGTGGAATTATTCTTTCAAGTGAATGAATTTAACATGCATTTAGTACACAGTTACTTTAATTACATGTGCTGTGTATTCTTTACAAGGAACTAAAAACAACAAACAATATTTCCATAGATTATCTGATTTTTCAAAAGAAGATAGCCATTTTGTAAAACTTAAATAAAACAAAATATAATCTTCCTTTGACTAATGTAATATTTGTGTTTTGGCAACACTGAAGTGCATAAAATCAAGTAGACATCTCTATGTTCACATGTTAAATGGACTCATTTCTGACAAAGATTTTCTAATTCAAAGTAATGTCCAATGGGAAATTCGCTTTTACACATAAGCACTAAGACTGTCTTCTGAACCACAGGTTATAAAATATCACTGAGTCTTTTATAATAAAAGCACATTGAATTGTTATGAATTTTAAAAATCCCAAAATGTTTTAAAATGCTATCTATTGTGTAGAATTTGTAGTACAAAATTAAGATGCTCCAGCGTGGTCACCACCTTCAGCCCATTCAGAATCATGATGACAGCAGAAGTATTGAACACTGGTAAAAACCTCTATGAGGGTAAAACAAAAGAAGTCTATGAATTGTTAGATTGTCCAGAAAAAGCCCTCCTGCTGTCTAAGGAGCAGAATATAGCAGAAAGGCAGCCAGAAAGAATCATCTGGAAGGAAAAGCTGCCATCTCCAACAAGATTACCGGTTGTATTTTCCAGTTGTTACAGGAAGTAGGTATCAAAACTACTTTCACCAGAAAATGTGGAGAGGCAGATTTCATTGCACCCCAGTGTGAAATGATCCAATGGAGTGGGTTTGCAGAAGAATAGCAACTGGTTTATTTCTGAAAAGAAATCCTGGTGTCAAGGAAGGATTTACTTTTTACCCACCTCAAGTGGAGCTCTTTTTCAAGGATGATGCTAATAATGGTCCACAGTGGTCTGAGGAACAGCTAATTGCTGCAAAACTTTGATTTTCTGGACTAGTTATAGGCCAAACCAAAGTGGATATAATGAGTCATGTTCTGCAAGCTACATGTGAAATACTGTAGAAATCCTGGTTGCCCCAGAACTGTACACTGGTTGATATGAAGATTAAATTTGATGTTGATGTGATCATCAAAGAAATTGTTTTCATTGATGTTAGTGATAGTGATTCCTGGAGACTCTGGCCATCAGGAGATCGAAGCCAGCAGAAAGACAAACAGTCTTACCATGACCACATGGATTTCCTTGAAACAGGCTCACAAGAAAATCAGAAAATCCAGTTTCTAAGAATGTATAGGGTTCTGTACATTCCTATTTTAGCAGAAGAAAAATAAATGAATAGAAAACAAATGATTCTTGGTTAGAAAAAACAAATAAAATTGATAATGAATAACCATTTCTCTGGATATACACAAAAAAGGAATAATTAAGATGCTATCTTTTATATGAAAATGGTTGTTATTTGAAAGGTTTGAACAAAGTACACATAAGCTTATATTTTTAAAAAATGATTATTCTTAATACTGAGTTAAACACAGACCACAGGGGCATCAAAGGTAGCAGCAGAAAGAACAATAAGGAAGGGTTTGTTTTGGGGTTTTTTTTTTTTTGTTTGTTTTTTTGTTTGTTTGCTTGTTTGTTTGTTTTTGGTGATTTTTTTTAGTACCCTGGGTGAAAGATGACAGTCATTTGAATCAGGAGTTAAGGTGTTATAATCTAAGCTTGCAAGTATTTTGCAAGAATAACCAATCAGTTTGGTGATTAATTTCTATCAAAAAGAGTCAAGAACATCACTAAAGCATTAGAAAGTTTAAGTTAACTTTAGTGAGATAGTGCAAATTAGGGAAAGTTTCACATGGCATGGTCAACCTTTCAGTTTTATCCATTCTGAGTTTGTATCATAGACATCAACAAAACTCTCTAGGAGGCAGGTGGATAAGAGAACCTGGTGTACATGGGTGGAGGCTTGGCAGATGTCACCGATCTGTCAGTAAGCGAAACCAAACCCACTCAACTGCTCAAGTGCAAGTGAAGAGTTCATGGAGATAAGTGAAAGCTTGTTGTAACTGGGATTCTGTGAATCTATATTCAAGTATGTGATTAGATTGCTGTCATTACTGATGAACAATACTTCTACATTAAGGAAAATAGTGGGACATACAGTCAAGCACAGGACAATAAGTGAGAATTCAACATACAAGTCTGTCTGTTATTTGTCACATCTGAACCCAAAAAGTATCTTCAAACACTCATGGCCCTTTTTTATCACAGTTTCTAAATTCTACCTGATTTTCTCCTTTTGATTAATGCTAATTCAGAAATAGTAAAAAAAAACAGGATTCTTGAAACTTTAGTTTCCAGCATAAAAATGAGAATAGTCTACCACACTCTGTACTTTGTCAATTTAATATCTACACACATAATGTAATGTATTTATCCCTATTCAACTTTCAAATGAACATAAGACCGATAAAAAGATACTGCCCATGCCACATAAAACCAAAAATAGTATGTCATTCCCCCAGTCTTCATTTACACATCTTAAACTGATAATCATTCTTTTGAATTACTTTGATAGTTTCCAATTTAAACACTGAAATATAAAGGTTAGTCATTATGAATATATCTGTTAAATGATGAGTAGAACAATAAAAAGAATGACAATCATTCTTTCATTCATATATACACATTCACACCTATGTATCAAAATAAACATAGAACAAGGAACAACGTATACAGCTGTAACTAAGAGCCTATCTTGCTACAACCAAACATGGATTTATAGTTGGCATGCACAACTTCCATTCTGTACTGGGTAAATCATATTTTGTTGTCTTCAGAGTATACTTCTGACAACTATGGCTTCATAACAGTCACATTGAACTTTAATTCTCACGAATATTTATTAATTAAAATTCTTGCCTTCCCTGGCAAGCACAAGGGCCTGAGTGCAATCCTTGGTTCCGGAAAAGAAAAAAAAGTCTTGCCTATTTGAAGTTTTCCATTAACTGTTATCACAAAACAAAGAGATACAGAGATGCCCTGTGAAAGTTTCTCCAATTCACGTACTCTCCACTACCTGTATTGTGTAACAGCAACCATTTCTCCTTTGATAGTTGGAGAAAGAGTTGAACTGGAGTTTGTCATTAAAGAAAAAAATTTTTAAAAATATGAACAGGGTCTTGTACTAGACAATGATGATTAGGTAGCCTGAATGGAGTCATATGATCAACTCAGTTTTTTTATATCAGAAGCTAAACATGATTGTAGATAAGGCAGGTCTACCACAGAGTTAGTGCCCTAAAAATGAATTTTCAAACTGGGCTCTATCCAGAAAGAAACCATATGAGCTATCAAAAAAGACAGCAACATAGATTATAGAGTGAGATGCTCAGTTGATACATAGGCCCTTAATGAAATGCTGTTATATTTTTTGGCCTAATCAGGATGAGCCTAGGAACTGAGCCAGCATTTGCAGTGAAGGGTTGTATCAATGAAGCAAACATAAAAGCTGGAAACAGAGGAACAGAAGCAGCAGAACACATTGGGACTCACAATCATCTTGTTTTTTCTTGGTGTGGGTATTCAGTGCTCATAGATTCTGATGAAAAATTAAACTGAAAACTCCCTAGTGTAACTCACAGCTTGATTCTTTTCATAGTCTAGTATAAGCTAAATAACTAATTTGCAATCCATTTTATAGTACCATAGCATTCTTAGCTTGAGGCCCCAGCTATTTACTTTTTGCATATTTTAATAATGAATAAAGCCCTACAATGTTTACTGAATTCTTCCTTGGTTTATAGAACTGAGCTCTTTATTTTTTATGAATTATAGCAGTAGTGGTCTCATTAGCCTTTTTCAGCTGTGAACACCTGGAACATTTAAGTTGTCCTTTGCAGCGTGGTATCTTCGGCACAAGTAATTATGCATTAGCCCCAAATTTTATAACTTCCAAATACTTTATAGCCTATGTTTTATTAGTTGCACCTAAAAACAAAACAGTAAATCAGCACAGGATTACTATCTTTGTTCTCCTTATTTGTAGGAGGAATAAAGTAACATGGAACAGAGCAGTTTAAAATCATGGCAAAAAGGCCAGGGACAGAAACATCCTTTGATATGAAACAAGATAGTATTTTATGATCAAACCACATTGAATTGTTGAAATTGTGATCTTCTAGAGAACTGTGTATTGAACAGGAACCTCTTACAGGCAACCTACTCAATGTAATAGAGAATTTGCTTTCTAGTTAGCTCAGATATTCTCTCAGCTCACGATTTCCTAGAAACTACTGGATTCATTCTTTAATAAATATTAATAATTCCCAGATTTTTAGTTTGCTTTATCTTTGTAAACATGATTTCTGCTTGGAGAAAAGTTCAGTCTGAGGTGTTACTTTTCCCCTCCAGTTTTATGACTATTTTTAAAATAGCTTTTCTTTCCAATGCATACTGTCTGATTTATTTTACTCTCAGTCTGATCTCAGCATCTACATTTCTATTGCACAGTCCTACCTAACACAGATCTAATATTTCACTGTTATATATTACTCTATGCTGCAGCTTCTGACTGTGTAACAAAATATCATATTTTAACGGGGTCTTTAACTGAACTGTGAAGTACAAACCAGAGGGAAAGACACAAACTTACAAAACACCAAACGAAGTTTGAACAAATATTACGATTTTTGCTTAACCATTCACTGAGCTGATATTTTCTTATATTAAACTCATTTAGAATGTCAGTTGTAACTAGAAATAAGTCAAAACACATTTTATTCTAGTGAACTGAAGAATTCATTATTTTCTCTGGCCTTTGAAATGTTCCTCGAACAAATCTTTCCATTTCTACTCTAGGCAACAAACTCCTAACTGAATATTTTAATCTCCATTCTTTAGTATTCTGATTAGAAATTATAGTATTTTCCTTCCCTGAACTCCTTTAGGTAAACTAGTATTCAAGTAAATGTACTAAACCCCCATTGATGTCATTTATTTAAGTCAACAATACTACCAGACTTTATTAAATTTGAATTCTTCAGGTGTATATTAACTCTTACTTCTATCTAATTTCTCTCCACCAATTATGCTTAATTTAAGTGTTTTGAAATTAGACCCTTTCTGTTTTACAATAAGTCAACTGAGAGTCAGAAAGAACTTAATAGCTTAAAATGTTACTCATCTAGGAAATGAGGAGGCCACAACTCGAACCAATATGTATTTTCTTTAATGTACACTTTTCCTTTTGTGCTATTTCTGTGTTATTACCTGTACTCATGACAACACTTTAAGCTTAATTGGGAAAAAAATCTAGTATTTAAAAAATGTGTACTTTGTATTCAAAAAATAGCCATTAGGCTGGGCAGGGGTGTCAGTGTGTGTAGGAGATGCCTGTTTTTCTTCACTTCACAGTTCCCCTTTTTCAGTACTGTTTTTCCTTGGCAGGACTCTAATCAAGGTCTCCAGACAGCTGCTATATGTATTTAGCTACACGGAGGCACGGATAACTCTATTTGAAAGAATTATAGAGTCCACAAAAGAGGTCAGATGCTCCTCACTTGATATGTAATATGAACAATAACGACTCGTGCTTGAATCATAGTCCCCAGCAGCACAGTGAAGCAGTGGCTGCCGTAGAGGACTCAAATTTGAAGAAATGAGCTGAGTAAGACAAACATAGCAATTTTTACTCCTTGTTTTGTTGAATGTTGTTAATTAAAATAGTTTATATGCTATATGAAAACTTCTGAGATTTGATCCAGACATAGCAAATTCTCACAAAATCTTGATCATTGTATTTATCATCCTTCTTCTATAAAGTGTTAGTTATAGATGCTCAATCCATGCATCTTGGATACACGTATCTTGAGCATGTAATTATATATGCTCAATCTATGTATCTTGCATTTTCAAAAAGTAGTGTGATATTCATTATTGTTTTCCTTTTAAACACTTTTACCTAAAAGGAATAATTCCTATGTAAATTTTTTATTTCATTCTTTAATGCTTATATACTCTTATTTAATTCAACTTGTTTCTAAAAATCACAACATTAGATGATTCTGCTTAATTATTTCACAATATAGATATAATTCTTTCCTTTATAGAACCAACATGTAGTAGTAATGACCTATGGCAAGCATGCTGGAGCTAGGTGTTTGCTACATTGTGTCAACTTGAGATGTGGGGAGCTTGGCTGGATCTGCTTGGGTATTCCGGCCCTGGAGCATGGGGGACCCGCCCTGGAGTGACTCAGCACAAGAAGGGTGCATAGAGGGGCCGAGGAAAGCTTCTTCACACCCCACTTCCTTGGAGGAGCTCCCAGCTTCACAGCACTACTTCCTCAGTCAGCATGGCAGGAAGAGAGGGAGTCTTGATAGACGCCCCAGCCGCTGCTTCTCCTCTGTTCTTCATTGCCATGAACTGCTGCCATCTGCTGTGCAGTCAGCAGAGTATGCTCTATGAGCTAAATAAACCTTTCCTTCATGCACTGTGAGTGTCGGGTGTCCTAGAATCCAGCAACCAGCAACCAATGGAAAGTAATGGAGGCAATCACCATCACTCATCTAGGGCAACAGTTTAAAATCTGATTTAGACCCAGCCCAAGCCCAGGCCCAGCGAGTGTGTGGGAGAGCTTCCATGCTCCACTGTGCCCACTGGACCCCTCCGGACCCAGCCCAAGCCTAGCACGTGCGTGAGGCCTTCAGCCATGCTCTCGGGACCTCTCCTAACCCCTCTAGAACCAGCCCAAGTCCAGGCCTGGCATGTGAGACCTTCAGCCGTGCTCTCGGGACCCCTCCAGACCGAGCCCAGGCCCAGGTCTCATGAGTATGTGGGAGAGTCTCCACGCTCCCTTGCACCCACTGAACCCCTCCAGACCCAGCCCAGGGCCAGCATGTGAGTGAATCCTTCTGTTCTGCTTTCAGGACCTCTCCGAACCCCTCCAGAACCAGCCCAGCCCAGGCCTGGCATACAGGCCTGGTGTGAAACTCTGCAGCTGAAGTCCCTGAAGAGAGACTAGAGGCCAGAATCACCCATCTAATCCAGTTGCAGAACATCTTGCTAGAGGGGAACAACAGGTGAACTTCCAAGGGCTGCAACAGGAAGGAGGTGAGCACAGCAGCCAGACCCAAGCCAGGCACAAATAGATGAATTCAAACTTTGTAGATCTGCACCTGAATTTCAGTAGGTGCTAAGGTTATAACTGCACCAAAACTCTAAACCAAAGGCCAGAGGACAGTGCTATACAAAATGACAAAAAGAAGGAGCAAAATGCAATCTCAGTCCCCAAGCCCATGCAGAACAAATGCAGAAGACACTAGCACAGAAGAAATTGGGAATCATACAGCTCGAATGTCTGAATTAATAGCGTCTGAAGTAAAGATTCAAATGCAGAAACAGAGGAAATCATATCAAAAATAATCTCTGAAGTAAAAAAGTAAGTTAACTATAATAAAACAGTAATTGCTTCTCAAGAACACACTGATAAAAAAATACAGGAGATTAGAAAAACAATGGTATCCTTCAATGAGCAATATAGGAAAGAAATAGATCGCATGAAGCAGAGTCAAAGAGATATAGAGGAACTTAAAATCTCACACATGAGCTTGCAAAACCATTTGAGAGAAAATGAAGATAGAGTTTCAGATCTTGAAAACACCACTTCAGCTAGCAAAAAGGTAAGAAAAGATCTCTTAGAAACAACTAGGATGCAGAAAAAAAAATTCATCACCTGCAAGACAATGCAAAGATACAATCTGATTTAAATGAAAATAGTAGTAGGAGATATGTCAATATATGACTATGAAAAGAATATGGTAAGCAGAAATGTGTGTTTTAGCTATTCCGTAAAATAATTTTGACTGGTGCTAAGGCTGGCGAACCGCTGTGTTTTGCTAAAAAATCATCTTTTTGTGTCTCTAGAAAAAAGTATTATATGCTATGTGGAAACATGAAACATGAATTTGTAATTAGTCATCCATTCTAAAGTATTAATGAGTCCCTAATTGTATCACTTGTGTAGTAAATAACAAATGACCTAGAAATGCTCCCAACATGTTTTGTAAATATATATCATATTGATAGAAGGCACTACATTCAACAATGTAAGGCCTATTACTTTTTGAGTCTAGGTTATAAAAGAATTATGTACATTGTTAATACTAAATACTTGTGTCAAGAAAAAAAAAGATCTAAAATTAAATGTTTAAACTTCCTCCTAAGGATATATAAAAATAAGAGAAAACCCCATATTAAACTAAAGGAAGGAAATGAAAATGAGTAGAAATTGTAAAAATTACTACAGACATAAAATAACCAAAACAAAAATACCTCTTTGTGCACACCAACAAAACTTCCTCTACACTAAGAAAAAGTGAACACATAATTTAACAATGTCACCAATAGAACATGGGACATTAATACTGACCATACAAATACTTCAACTGTGGTATTATAAAACTGTGACTATAAATTTTAAAATGTACCATTTTTTGGAAAACAGATGAATGGAATGAGTAAAACTTACCCTGGAAAAATTAATAATTTGAATAACTTAAAGAAATGTAATTTATCCGTTATGTTAGCCCCGCACATGAAGCTCAGTGTTCTTAAAGGATTATCTGGGAAAATATGTGATGACGATACCATAGAGGCTATACACATTCTCTCCATGAAAACTGGAGAAGGGAGACCTCCCTGCTCCTCACTGGCTAGCAATATGATTTGCACACACTATTACCAATTAGAGTTGTAATTTAGTTCTCATTGCGAAGTGTTAAGATGTGGGAACAAATGTGAATTTTAGGAGGTGTTAGCTACCTCTGGGTCTTGATTAATTGATTAATAAACAAGTAGAATGTTTAGTGAGTTAAGTATTATTTTAAGGTTGACTCTTTTATAAAAGCCAATTTGTACTGTACTATAATAGCTTGTAATAAAATTTCATCTCAGTGATTGTGATGCTTTCTGCCTTTGTTGCTCAGGATTGCTTTTGCTACTCTAGGTCTCTTCTGGTTCCAGATGAATCATAGGAATGATTTCTCTAGATCTGTGAAGTATACTAATGGTCTTTTAATTGCAATTGCATTGAATCTGTATACCAATTTTGGGAGGAAGGCCATTTTCACGGTGTTGATTCTTCCTATCTAGGAGTATTGAATATCTTTTCATTTTCCTGATATCCTCTTTGATCTCTTCTCTCAGAGTATTATAATTTTCACTGTATAAATCATTTATTTCTTTTGTGAGAATGATTCCTAAGTATTCCATTTTTGCGGTTTTGTGAAAAACATAGTTTCCCTAACTTTTCTCTTGATGTGTTCTTTGAGTATGGAAATGCTATTGATATTTTAGTGTCGTCTTTGCATCCAAAACTCTGTTCAGTTTGGTTATTAAATCTACAAGTCTCTTGATGGAGTTTTTTTAACAGATTTATATCTGGTAACCTAAACAACTATTTTGAAGATAACATTATACAATAATACAATAACTTTGTTAAATTCTTATTACTTTGTTTAATGAAATTGTGTATTGTTGCTAATGGATTTTGCTTATTTTACCATTTTGTATTCTAATAAATACAAAAAGTCCAGTAAAAGCCAATTTGACTCTGAGCACATAGCTAACAGTGGCTTAGGAGGTGAAGCCTGGTTGGAGATGGTAGCTCACTAGGAATATGGCCTGCAAGTTCTGTCTCCTCCTCTCCTACCTTGATCTCTTGCTCTGCTCTGCACGGCCATGCCTTGGGCTGATTCTCTTCTGCCATGCCCTCGTGCTGCACAGCCCTGGAGCCTTCTGACCATGGACTACCTCTAAAACCTGTGATTCAAAATCAGCCTTTCCTCTTTAGAGTGGTAGATGTCAAGCATTGTGTCTCAGAAATGAGCTAGTAACTAAGGTAGGTAGGTAATGGGGATATGGAACTAACGTGTTAGTGAAACGTCGTGGAAGGTAGAATAGAGATAGTCCATATTTAACAGCCTACTTATTTAAAGACTGTTCAGATTTACAATCTAATCTACCACTCAGATTTATGACTCATCTTTATTTACTTTTTCATTACAGTTCTACACATCTTGTTTATAGAGTCCCAACGTCTTTTTCTTTGTATAGAAGAACATCTTGTTTATACAGAACTATAAGTTTTGCAGATTGTACTACAGTGTGTATACTACTTTAGTTTTATGATGTTATACATTATAGAGAAGTGCCTATGATAGTTATGCAAATAAAAGCAGTCATTCAGTTGGAGGTTCTGCAGATCATTTCTTTTTTCTTAATACTTTAATGTACACACTGCTGTATGAAATGCTCATTTGGTGACCAACTCACTTAATGAATCTCAGTCATTAAATGAGGAATACCTGTTGCCAGAAGAGTATATACTGAGAAAGAAATTTAAAGAACACACATGTGATTTTCTTGGGATTTCTTTGTATTTTGGGTATTTTCATAGGTGTGGGAAGCAGGGATCTTTTATGATCTTCATGACTTTATATTTCTTTATCACATGATTTTGCCTTAAAAATATTTGCTTACGTTAGACTACAATACATTTAATCACAAACTTAAAAACATACAGTATTTACAGGCATAAAAATGTACTGCCAGATTTTTTTTGTAGGAGATATATATTAATTTGTACCTTACTAGCAGTGTTTCACATTTCATACATTTAATTTTAGTGGAGTTATTTTATCAAAATTATTTTGCTTTTATATGAGTTTCAGCACATAGCATTAGTTGAATTACAGCAGAAAATAAGTTAGAGAGCAGTTGGATGTTATTCTTATGTGCTGTAACTAAGACTGTAAACATCCCTTTAAATGACAATCAAAAGAAATTTTTGAATCACCTTGTAACCTGGCATTTGATGGTTCTTGGTGATCCAAAGGGAAGACTTCATTTGAGAAATTGGTTTCAAAGTGAAAGAGCTTATCTCAAATAGGAAAGTAGGATATGGCGCACAGGCCAGCTAGCCTACCAAAAGAGTACGAACAACCCTCTTTCTTTCTTTATTCTGGTATCTTTTATTTTTCTATACTTCCTGACCTTAGATATCCCTGCACTACCCTTACATATCCATGATTTATGCCTGTCCTACTTTTAATTTTGAAATGTACATGTGTTTTCCCATTGTTTGCCAGTAATTACCATGTTTGGAGCCTATGCATGAGGCCTTAAAGAGATGAGAACGAAAATGGATCTCCACAAGGGTGTCGCTGGAAATCAGCACACACGCCGCACTGAGTGGAAATCCCCAGGCCTCCTTCTTGAATTGTGTGGTTGCTTCTCTACATTTTCATTGTTGCATACTGGTTACACAGATCCATGATTTTCATGATTGTAGAATTTATACACGCATATCATGCTTTCATCTTTATCACCATCGCCCTCCTTACCTGGTCCTCCTTCCTTATTTCACCTGTGGGGGGGGGTAGAAGAAATAGATTTTTATTATATCATTTAGTATCCTTATACCCCTTCATTTCGTTCTTCATTTCCTAGTGTCTAATAACAGTCTCCCTTCTGCATTCTTGTCATCCTTTTTAAGTTTCCCATATTAGGGAGAATAGGCAATATTTGTCTAAGTCTCAGTTATTTCCCTCTGCACAGTGATCTCCAGATCAATACATTTGGCTCCAAATAACAAAATTTCATTGTTTTTCATGGCTGAACAAAGTTTTATGTAAAGGAAATAAAAATCAGAATTGCACTGAGATTCCACACGACCACAGTCAGAATGGCTATCATTAAGAAGATAAAATAAAAATAAATGCTGGTGAGGATTCTGGGAATAAAGGAACCCTTCGACACTCCATTTAGGAATGTAAATTACTACAGTCACCTTAGAAATCAATGTGGAATCCTTCATAATAATTAAACATAGTACTGCCATTTCATCACCTATACTACTCTTTGGTATATACCTAAAGGAATGAAGGTCACCATCATAGGGATTCCTGTGTACTCATGTTTATTGTGCCA
>NW_004524853.1:2140467-2158279 GCF_000260255.1 Octodon degus
AATTAAAAATATTTTTTCAAGAAAAATAATTAGTATGGGAGTTTATTAACTGTGATAAAGAAGAAGAAAATGGTTTCTTGAAGAAGCTACTTTTGCTTACACTCCTGCTGACAAGGCCAAAACCAGCCAACAAATGTGCCAGGTCTCAGCTGGCTAAATTATTAACTTGGCAAATGTAGAAGTTGCTGACACACTGATAAGAAAAGATTTATTTGCAGAAGATCAGTGGTTGCCTCTGCAAACAATTATGTAACTATGTACTTTATTTTTTTCAGGGAAAAGAAACTATTAATTCTCCAGATGACTAGAAGTTTTTAAAAGGAGTGAAAAATTATGTAAGAAAAACATGTAACACCACATTTTATCTTTTTCCCACCTGTTTTTGTTAGATATTCATTAACATAAGATGGTGTTTACTTCAAAAATCCTTGTAAGTAAAAACTGGTGTGCTCAGCATTTCAAATTGGACTTGATGCATATTAATGTGTAAAATACAGCCTAAACAACATTTCCGAAAAGGTTTTTAATTCTCCTAATTTATTCATGTGAGGAAAGTCTCCTTTATTTTTATGGCTTTACAATCATTGAACTTGAAGTTACTATAATTTCAGAAAGGAAGTCACAGATGTTCAGCCTGAAATTAAGGTGTTTATTTTACAGTCTTTATGATTTAACAATATATTCCTGGATTATCCACCTCTGTTAGACAAAGTTCAGAAAATAGAAGGTCGGTCCATGTTCTTTACTCGGGACTCCGTGCCTTACAGACACGTGCTTGTGCCACTGCACTATCTCCCTCCTCAGCCCCTCTTTTTTTTGGTCCATGGTCTTAAAAGCATCTTGTGTTACTGCTTCAAATTTTGCATCTGCAAAGACTAATGCTGTCTTCCAATAAGTAGTTTTATTCTATTATTATCTTAATGCCCCTCCAGATACATCTTACTTTCTTCTAATATAACAATTATGTATTATTTTTTAAATGTTACTTAATATTTTAAAATAAAGAAGCAGAGAATATTAGCCAAATCATCTGTAACAGTTCAGTAATTCCTGTACAAAAATATCATGTGAACTATGTCTCACATCATCTCTAAACAATACAAATCTCTGGGCTGGAGAGATAGCTCACAGCAGTCTAAGTGCCTGCCTTGCAAATGCAAGGACTGGGGTTCGATACCGAGTATAGCCGGCCCCACACCCATCAGCCACCAAAACTTGGCATGGTAGGACACTTCTATAAATCCTAGTGCTGGGAAGGTTAAAAACAGGAGGATCACTATGAGGCTGAGCTATGTAGTGAGACCCTGTACCAAATAAATTAAATAAATAAATAAATGTAAAAAAATAAAAATCTTAATCTGAGGCATTAAAGGTGACTAAAAGCACTCTATATTTAAAAGAAGGAAACAGTAAAACAAACCTATTGCACTTAATGAATGAAACGCTTGTTCATAATATTCTATTTATTTTATTTTCGGCGGGGAAGGTTTGTTTAGCTCACAGTCTGTGGAGGTTTCAGGTCATAATCAGCGGGCTCCAAGGCAGAGTGGCATGTGGCAGAGAGTGGCAGTTCATGACAGTGGAATGAAGCAAAATAGAAAAGATAAAAAGGAACGAGTAGCAGCAGAGCCAATATTATATTATAATTTATTTTTGTATTTTGGGGGAGGGTTTACAGGGTGTTCAGGGTCTCACTATTAGATCAGACTCTTAGTTATCCACCTGTTTACAGCCTCCCAAGAGCTGGAATTAGGTGCACATCATCATGCCCAGTAGCAATTGCCATCTCAATGTACCCTGGAGGCGGGGCTGGCACAGCAGGCCTGGGGATTGAACTCCTGGCCCCTGCGCCTACTTGCAGGTGCTTTAATCTGCTGAACTATTTGGCCAACCCTCAGTGTTCTATTTTAAAATATGATAAATTCATTGATTTGTTTTAAACAATGAACTTGGTGATAGAAGTTCTAAACTTAATGTGTGAAGTGAATTTTAGAATCAAGGTTAAATTACAAGGCACAATGTTATCAAGAAGATGACCTAGATTTTATATATGTAATAACTTGAAATACGTTCTTAGCACTCTCTGAAAATGTCTTGCAGTTAAAAAATCTTAGAAATAAAATACTTTGAATATTTTAAATAATTTCAATTAAATTAAATTACATGATAAGTATAATTCACATTCTTTCAATTAGGTAATTACTAGTAGAAGCATAGTCTCATTATATCTGAGTTTGGGTAGGTAAATAAAGCAATTAGAAATAAAGCAACACAGAAGTAACAGGACCTCTTGATTGTTTCCTGGACTATGTCTTCACCCTCTCTTCAAGTAAAGTTCTTTATTCCTTCAGAATAATTCCATAAATATACATAAATGTGCCATTTGTTATATCTTCCTGCATCAATTATCTTAATAGTTTCACTATACAATTTTTAAAATAATGACTTCATTCTGATAAAGGTTACATAAAAACCTTCAAAAATAATTGTACGAATATATTGCGATACAAATGTCACCTTTTAAACTACTAGACCAAGAGACGGGGGGAGATGGCTCAGTGGAATAAGCACTTCCCTGGCAAGTGCAAGGGCCTGAGTTCAATCCCCAGTTCCAGAAAAAAAAAGAAAAGAAAAGAAAAGAAAACTACTAGACAATATTGAAGAACCAAATTTGGTTTTCTTTTTCACTTTTAGTTATGTAAGCGATGAATTTTAACTTAGTGATAGGATACTTACCTATCACATATAAGTCTTTGAGCTCCATTCCAAACATCACAAAAATAAAAATAAACTAAAAACCACTATATTTTACTAATATCTGTAATTAATAAATTTCCTGTTGACTCATTACAATATCAAATCAGATGTATTTAGTCCATACTATAATGGAGGAAGTTCATATTCACTATATGAAAAGATATTTCTCTTAAATATTACTCTACACTAGCATTGCTATATTATTCTGTTATATAGAAGTTATAATTGTTAGGTTATTAAAATTGTTTGTGCTTTAAAGGACCTGCATTATAACAGTTGAATTTAATCTTCGGAAGAGTTCTGTACTTTGCCTTTTGTCATACCTTTGAGTTCAGCAATTTGTCTTCATATCTCACTTTAATAGATATTTTTCCTTTATACTGTCCTCATACAGCAGCCTTCTAGGTCTCGAACTAATTTGGTCATATTAGTTGCACTTAATGATGATTCCTTAAAGTACTAAAATTTTCTTTAAGTTATGCTACAGAGTACATGTGTGAGTACACAGTCACCCTGTGCAAGGTCATGTGAGATGATCTATTTATTTCCTCTCCCAAAGTAGGCTTTCTTTTTTGATGACACACATTGTTTTAGCACACAGAAGTGCAAGGCATCCACAGCTCCAGGAAATAATCTGAAAATTCTTATTTGACTATTAATTATCGATTCTATCATCCTGTAAATACTTTTAGGTTATTTTCTCCCAGGTACTAATTTTCATTTATATTTATTGATGTTACTTTGCTGTCTTATCTGTGAAGGTAACAACTTATATCTCACTTTTCTTGATGGTGGGGTGATGATCCTGGCACGAAACTTAGTCAATATGTCTTGTTTCAACATTTCTTTCCCCTTCTGTGTTGATGATTATATTATGCAGTGAGCAAAAATTAAAATGTGGAGATAATCAAAAAGCCCTCACTGGCTTCCCAGTGTTTCTTCAGGGGCAGTCTTTCATGTCATCTAGCACATCTTCCACCCTGTAACTTCCATCTTGTAACTTGTGTCTTCCACCTGGTAACTTGTGTTGCATAACAGACCAAATTATCTGAAAAATAGAAATTACTTTTTCCAAAAGTAGAAAGTCCTGGAGGCTGGAAGTCCAAGGTCAAGGTGCGGAGGTGTAACTCCTGCTAGGGCGTCTCTCGCTGACTTAGAGAAGGTAACCTCCTTTGGTCCTCACATGACCCCATTTGTGTTTTGGAGCACTTCAGTCAGTGTTTTCTCCTCTTAAAATGACAGAGTCTCATTTACTTAGGCCCTATACCCTCTATATTCATTTAATATTAATTACTTCTTGAGGGCTCCATCTCTAAATGTTCTATTTTGAAGGTTATTCAACAAATAAGTTTTAGAAAGACACAAAGCAGTCCATAACAGTAGAAGTTATCTTCTTAAATAAGCCCAGGGACTGGGTTCAATGCCTGGCACCACATGCCCTATGGGACCCACCCCCTGGGTATGCTGAGCCCTCCACCAAGACCAAGTATGGTGGCGTACACCTGTAATCCCAGCATTGGGGACACTGAGAACAGGAGAATCACTATGAGTCTGAATTGCGTAAACCAAATACATAAAACAAAATAAAAAACAAAAAAATTGCAAGACAGCAAGTATAAACTTCAGCAATGTTGAATGACAATGACTCATATTTCCAAAACATGTAACCATGTAGCAAAACATGTCTATTATCTTCAATATGCCAGAGTTTAAAGTCGAGAGGATGTATTTGGTGTTCGGACGAGGGCTGGCATTTTTTTTTTTTTCTATTCTTTCTTTTTTTTTTTTTTTTGCAGCTGTATCTGTTATCAGAGCAAGCTAGCATGAATCCAGATCTGCTGTTCCAGCTCACACATCCCCTGTGTCTCCCTTGCCCGTATCTTTCTGTACACATGCAATATGAACCTTGCTTAAAACAGAAATTGGTATCATCCTAGATAGGGAGAAAAGTCCCAAGATCTCAATTTAAAATTATTTACAATCTGGTTTTGTAGTGAAATTTTATATATTTTGCAATCACAGAAACCTTCTTAACTATAGTATCCTTGCCTCCAAAATCATTTCAAATTCTGTGTACAAACACAACTTAGTCTGCAAACCCACCCCAGAAAGTGTTTGCAGCCGAACTGTGCCACCTGAGGTTCTTCTACGGATCATCAGGCAGCAGAGCAGGCAAATGTCTCTTAACTGATGGGCTTAGGCTGCCTCTGGTCCCTATTAATGAATATAATACATCAGGGGAAATGAGTCTTTTCCTTTCCTGTAAACTGACTCCTCCTTGTATTCATTGCTTCAGATCAACTTGAGGTCTCTTCCAGCTTACCTAGTTACCATCTCCCCATTATTTCCTTCTTCTTCTCTTTCAATTTGTTTCATATTTAAGCATTTTTAATTATTTGGTACAGGGTGTCACTGTGCCACAGCTTGGACTCATGGTGATCCTCCTGTCTCAGCCTCCCCAGCCCTGGGATTGCAAGCACTCATTTTGGGGTTCACACTGGGCACCCAGGGTTCCCAGGACAGCACAGCATGTGGTATCTATCTGGCTGCTTGTGCTTGCCAGGCAGGCGCTTAAATTGCCGAGCTATCTCTCCATCCTTTATCTTGTTTTCCGTTTATGTGCTCATGTTTGTCTGCCAGCAATATAAAAGTTCCACTTAACAAAATACAAAGTGAATGAATTTTTATGATGAAAAATTTCTTTCTTGAGTTACCAAAGTATAAAGGACATACCTGAGCTATGTCCTTAATGTCAAAATGGTGAACAGTTCATTTGCAAAATGCATAAGGAGAATTGTGGACTTCCAAACAATTCCCATAAAGTAAACTAGTTTCAGCCTCGAAGATATAATCTTTCAATTTTGAAAACAATTTCCTTATGAAAGCATTTTTCTGTTTTCTTATTTGTTACAAATAATCAAATCATCAATATTTGCCCCTCAGGGTCAAATAATAAGGTTGAGTCAGTGAAAGAAGATAAAGTATTGTGTTTAAAATCTATTTTAAGTAGAGAGCTCAGATCCCTTCAGAAATACCTCTTGTCAGAAAGAAGTGAAGCTGATAATGAAAACAAGTAAGGAAAATGGGAAATTTGTAACTGTCATGGACCTCACCAAGATCCTCAACCCGCTATGTGAGGGTACTGGGAAAGGATGAAGCAAGAGATAAATTTAGAAATGTGGAAGAGGGGAGCTGGGAGGTCAATGCCTCAGGATATGTGACAACAAAGACACACTGAGTTAACCCAGGTGCTTACTATAATCAGAGGAATTGTCCGATGACTCAGGGCTGTGGTGATTTTATGCCCTGGATCTTACCTGAAGGAGGCAGTGGAGAAAGATGCTAGGTTAAGAAAGTGTTTGGCTTTCCCCAGGTGAAACTACTTTTTGAATTACTACTAGGTTCTCAGGGAGCCAGGACATCATCATCATCTAATATAACCTTGCCCTGGAGTCACAGCATGTGACACCTGAGGCCGTGCACTAAGGGTTGTATTTCTGCATACAATAGCCAACCTGCAAGAAAAGATAACTGGCCTTTTATGAACCCTAATGAGATTTAATTGTGAAATGATGTTTCCCAAAAAATATGTATAGAATGGCCCTCAACATGTAATTCCCTTTTATCAGTATTGTTATCCCCCTCCCAAAAGAGTGGGAGGGATCCTTTACTGAATTAGTGGAAAACCAAACAAGAAGGCAGGTCCTCTTGGTAATGGTGAAATAGCATGAAAACATCTCAGTGCCATTACAAAAGCTGAGCAGACTAAGCTGTTCCACTTACATGGGTTTCTGTTAGGTACCTGGACAAGAGAACCTTAGGAAATATTATGGAAGGCAGGCAGCAAGAGGAATTTGAGGACTCACTTTGCAAAAAAACAAGCAGATTATTTCAGTCTTCTTTTCAGAAGCTAGGAGAGTATCTTCATAGGGCAAAGAAAGAAAATAAGTTGTAGGAGTGATGAAAGCCAATCAGCATGTGTGAAAAATCACTCAGCATCTGCTTTGCATAGGCTATTAAGATGACTGATCTTTTTATGCAGCAAAATTAATCTACATTCTCTATATTTCATTAATTGATGGGTTTCTGTCCATATGGATCTCTGCCAGGGTCGTTATGGCAAGTGATCCAACATTGCTTTGGGTGTCAAAGCAAGATATGACACTCCCAGATCAACTACAGTGTACTTCTAGTCCCAAAATAGATGTTTTGCCTCTTTTCTGCACCTGCACCAATGACCCTCCAATCTTCTCCCAACAGGAAGCTTTGCCTGCTACTATAAACTCCACCTCTAGTTCAACTCGATAAAAACCCTGCTCCCAGTGCCTCCTGGGAGGATCCTCGCAATATCCTGCAGCCCTCCAGCGCCGACAATAAAGACACAGACAATTTAGGTGTCTCTAAATGCCTCTGTCAGTGTCCCTCCACAGCTCCACAAACCTTACATTATTTCTCTAAATTCTTCACCCAATGCTGTGGAACCTATTAAGTATTTGACCATGACCTGGAAAAACACTCTGCTTTCATTATTTAACCTACTCAAAAATTTTCTTTCTTTTTTTTCCTACTCAAAAGTTTCTAGAGTCTTGGTAATATTTGCATATGAAGTCATCAGCTATAATACAATAATTCAGGGTTCCTAACCTATAACCTTAATGTAGTTCTTGGAGAATTTTCTCCTGAGATTCTATTAGTCCAGTGTTTCCCCACTATCAAATTTTGCTGAACTAGTTATCCCACCATCAAATTTCTCTATTGAATTTCTAGCCTTCAACTTCTTAAAATAGGAATATACTTGAAGATAGTACTTTTAAAGAGGAAATTAAGTTAAACTGTCATCAGAGCAATAGGGAAGGCCTATTTGGATGCACCAAAGTCCTTGTGGAAGCAGAGACACACATTTGAGAGCACAGTGAGAAGGCGTCTATTTGCAGCAAAAGAGAGAAGTAACAGAAGAGACTAACTCTGTCAGTGCTTTGACCTTGGACTTCCGGACTTCAGAAGTCATAACACATATATTTCTTTTGTTCTAACTGCTCAGTTTGTTGTATTTAGCTGTGAAAGTTGTATTAGTCAGTTTTCTATCATTCTAATTAAATGGTAATTTGTTAGGCTATTACCAATGCCTAGGGTAATCACCTTAAAAAGGAAAAAATATGTATAATTTGGTTCATATTGACACAGGGAGAAAAAGTAATGTCACAGTGGATGACCTCCAAATAATATAAGGGAAAACCGATATACCAACCTGAAAGGTACCTGGGACAAGTTCATTTTCTCTAAAACTGAAGAATGAATTTCAGGAACAAATGGAGGTTAATGAGCAGAATATATTTACTGGGGGAAAGAAAGCTCCAGTCCAAGAGAGGGACAGGAGTCCCTTCCTGAGTTTGTGGTCCCCAGGAAGCTGTTTCTTTTATAGAGGAAAACCATGTAGTGGGGTGGGTCTAAGGTGGTGGAGAACATGGCAACTCACTTAGGTGAGCATGAGGTGGGACAAAACTGTGGTCCAGCAATGAGATTACAAGCACCATTGCTCAGGTAAAATTGATTAAGTCCAGGACCAAATGGGGAAGGTAGTCAGGGAACAAGTGGGCATGAATATGGGACAGGGTCTCTTCCCATTGGGGGTTGGGCTAGTGACTCATTTGGGCTTTCAAGGTGATTGATACCTATTTATAATATCAACCCCTGATCCCCATTGCTAGGGAAGTATGTAGCTGTGTTGGTTTCCTCTTTCTTCTTGAGGTCTGTCCCATAGTAGAGTGTCTGTCTCTTCCAAGTTGCAAAGTCACCTTGTCTTCTATCTTGTCTCCTCAAGAGCCTGGCCCTGTCTGACTGTCTATAATATATCTATCTAATTGAGCTGCCTACAACAATAATTCTAAGTATATGACTGATTGTTTCCTGGGTCTGGGTCACTGCTGGTTAGGAAGCACATCCTATAGGAGTGCATGGAGAAGCAAACCGCTCAACAAATAAGCCAGGAGTCAAAGGGAGAAAGGGAGAAGGACAGGGCTCCCCAATCTCTTTTGAAGGCACACACACACACACCTCTGTGACCTCAGCACCTGCCTCAGTGCCCACTTTCTAAAATTTCTACTGCCTCGAAATACACCACATGCCCTCGTGACCAAGACTCAGCCTAGCACGTAGACCTTGAGGGAAGCTTCAACCTCTGAATCCCACTCAGCTCCCTGGCAAACTAAGACACAGCACTCAATTTTACTAAAATTTTAAAAAGGTTTAAAATTTTTTTTAAAGTTTCCCAAAATATTGGGAAATTAAAGGATGTCTTCTAAGTGGCTCTTCTCTCATAGACACACATAAAAGGTCAAAAGGAGATTAGCATTATCCAGTTTGAAGGTGTTAGTATTTTGCCCTGTATACGAGGGCTTAACAATAGTTGAATCATTTCAGATTTTATTCATGTTGGTGTAGATTATTTACAATTTCACCTGGTCCATATCAATTTCTCTTATTTTTATAGACCTGATTTTTGAACTTTTGTTTCACTGTTATGTTCACTATTCCAAAATTTCTACATTGCCATTACAAAACTACATGAAAATTTATAGTAAATTAAGCACAATGGAAAGTCTAGCTTATCATAGGAATATTGAATTTGTCACTCAGTAAATCCTGTGACATGAGCCTGCTTCACCCCTGCAGGCCTCCTCCCTTCCCCTGAAAAATTCAATCACCCAGAGAGAGCTCTCTGGTGTGTGCCAGAAGTCTGGACAGTATCCGATCTGAAACAATTCAGTATGAAGCCACCACAAATTTTGCATTTTCGTATGCTTCCATATAAACAGAACTTTTAAGTTTTTTAAAAATCTAATCATGATAAGTCATAACAATTTAATGGTCATCATTTGCAGAGTAATATCATCCATAGTCAAGCAAATCATTACTTGGATCAGTAGCATCAGCTAAGAATTGTTTTCTCATTAGAAGCTGCTAAACAGATAATCAATTGTAACATTATTGAGAGCTGGACTTGTTGCTAACTTCAACTGACAAGCAGCACAAGCCAAAGTAAAAAATTATTACTAAAATATTCTACCCTTCATTATCGCTTCATTTTTTAATTCATTCACTCAATAAGTAGATAATGGGTGACTAATGCATGCCCAGTGCTGAGACTATGCAAGAGTTACAAAGATAAATCACACAGTTGGTAAAACACATATCAATATGATTAATATAGAATAAAAAATGAAATGTTGTATATTACAATTATATAGCAAGTACCCAGACATGCTTGAGATAGAAGAGGGTTATTTTTTTTATGACTTAATTGGATCAGACAAACTAGAAACTATATAATTTAACCTGAGTTCTGAAAGATGGGTGCTATTTATATTGTAAGGACATAGGAATGTGCAGAAAACAAAATATGATTATATGATTATAACAAAGATGAGGAACCACTGGTCACATGTACAGAAATTCAGCAGTGCTGTTTAGCAGTAATGTAGCTTCTCTGACTGAAAATAAACTTGGAAATCACTTTAAGTCCCTTGAATGCTGTCTCATGAGTCACATTTATTCTGAATGTAGCAGAGATTAGTTGTGGGTTTTTGAGTAATGAGCATTACACAGGCAAACCTGGGTGACATCTTTTCATTTCTTTTCCCTGTCAAGTACTGAGGACTGAACCTAAGGCCTTTATACAGAGTACAGAGTTGGCCTTTTTAATTTATTTTTTAAGTAACTAAATGAGAGAGAGTTTCTCTAAATTCTCTAGGCTGGGCTTGAATTTGGGAACCTCTGCTTCAGACTCTCATAGTGCTGAAATTTCAGTGTAAGCCACCACACCTAGGTTACATTATATTTCTTTAAATAACCCTCCTTACTGGGAATTCTTTCACATACCTTCCATTCCCTCACTGTGGGAGGCTGAAAGATCCCAAGTTCAGCCCAGCTGGACAACTTAGCAACTTAGTGAGACTCTGTCTCAAAAATAAGTTAGAAAGGTCTGCAGTTATGGCCAAGTGTGAAGGCTCTGGGTTCATATCCAAGTACAAACAAACAAACAAACATAACAAAGTAACCTTCATTCCGGAATCCACTCCACCAAGCGCTAAGACTGGTCTCACACTTGAATTACAAATTAGTATTTCTGAGAGCTCTTTAGCCACTTTTGATAAATGCAACTTACTTAAAATTTCTGTGAACTAGAATCTTCAATCTTTTACATGTAGATACCCTTTAGGAATTCTATGAACTAATTATAACCCAGAAAAACATCAGAGGTATTTATATAAGCACACATGCACATGCATTTCTTTAATTAATGTTCTCTCATATCAAAAGTTATCTATTTGCCTGTAGTGAAAATTGCAGTACTTATGAGATAAAATTATATAAAAAGTACAGAGAAGTATAAAACTTGATATGAGTGTTATGTTACATTGGTGCTATTACATCTCTGCTGCGATGACAATACGCACACAGCTACAGGTTAGTAGAATCACTGCTCACACTATATTTACTTAAAAATTTTACTGACATAAATTAATAAAGCACATCCTTCTTTGCCACTTGACATACTAGCTATCTCTTAAATTGAGAATTCTTAAAAAATAGAGTGCAGTGATATCAAAATTACTTTTAATTTTCATTCATTGAAAACCATGATTGACCATGAAGCCATAGTATATGTGAGCCTTTCAGATGGCTCTAACCTAATACTGCCACCCAGTACAGCATTTGTTATGAAAATATGGCTTGATTTAAAAACACTGGAAACCAAATATATCTCAGTTAAAGCTAGAAAACTATGTGTGCATTTCCAATTATGAAATGAAGCAGAAATCGAGTAGACTTCCATACAACCTCAAGTCCCAGAAATAAATATACAGGTCTGTAGCTTGTTGCTCAGGATGAAAAAAGGCAGTGCCCAAAATGAATGGCATTGCCTTCTCTTGAAACGCTTTAATTTTCTAATGCATTAGAAATGATCTCTGAAGAGGCAGGAAAAACTTATCATGCACCAACATGAAACCCAAATCTCTGAAGCAAAAACTCCCTTTTCTTTTCTTAGGTGAACTCAAACACCATCAAGATGAGCTCTTTTTAAAATTCTTAAAATCTCTTAAATCTTTTCTCAGAATCCACTAAAATCTTTAGCTGCAAGGGAATTCTTCATCTTCTATTTAGAAATGAAACATCTGAATTGCTTGGTAACACTGTTTTGCTCTTTGACCAAAGGCAAATATGTAAATGAGCTATCATTCCTAGAATAGTTGTCAAATCTCAGCCAGTGATTCCAAAGGAAGGCTGGAACCTTCTCTGTGTTATGTTAACTTCAGCGGGGTTGCTGATCCCTGCTCTCTGAAAGGGTCAGGCAGAATTAAAAGTGGAGGATGCAGTTGCCATCTTAACTATGGCAGAGAAATTTTTTAAGCTCTCAATAAATATTTCTGGAAGTGGTTGAATGAACCTCTGACAGATGTTTAACTATCTTTCAAACAAGCAGTAACTTGACAAGACGCAGTTCATTCAAGGGGTCCTCTACTGGCTGAATATGTCTGCTCATAGAAAAAAGCTGTTCTTTGTCTATTAAATCTCTGCTTTGAGGTTAGTATATTAAAGTTTCAAATTACAGTATTTCACTATTCCATTTCTTCTGTGACTCTACAAAAAGAAGTATAATACATTCTATCCATAATGCAGTGTAAAATATTCTATTTATGTTTATGATGAAAATAATTTTTCTGTCCATTGCTCTACTTATATGACAAAATTTATTTTCTACAGTCTTCTTTTCTTTTCTTTTTAACATTTTATTTAAAAAATACAACAAAATTTCTAGACAACATAAGGGAAGAGTAACAAGGGTTGGTATGTTGTATGTTGTTATCTTTAAATTATTATTATTATTATTATGCTCTTTGCTTTTCCCTTCCTTCTTTTCTCCTTTCCCCCACAGCAATTTCCCTTTCCTCTTGAATAGCTTCTTCCCATTTTACAGTATCTGCTGTGCATTTTGGATCTTATTAACTCTTTGAGCTGCTCACATCAGAGAGATTATATAATGTTTACGCACGTGGTACACAATATGGTTTATTTCACTTATGAGTATGGTCTCAATTCTACAATCTGAGGTACAGGATCTCAGCATAAATCCTGAGGGGATTTCACTGACCTTATCAGACCCAAAAGTTACAACTCTTCTTGCACAGGTCCTGCTTTACCTTGGTCTTAACCATCCAGCAGAAAAGTATAAAAACGAAATATAAGAAGTAAAGCCATGCTGTTATGTTGAGCTGTAGGGGACTCAAGTCAACAATTTCTGACATTGCCAGTCAAGCGGAAGACCCAATACTATTATGGGCTACTGGACTCTTTTAGAATATTTTGCTGAGTTGACACACCTATAATATTCAAATAACGGAACTTAACAAAAAAAGGGTATACAGATGAATGTCCATTTTGTATCTGTGTATTCAAAGTGGTTAGGATAGATATATAGTTATATTCTCTTAATGAAGAGAGGGATTTGTTCTAACGGTGTTTGTAAATAGGATATCATGTCCGCATCTTGTACAGCAATTAACCACTAGGAAGAATGTATGCAATGTGTTAATTAATGAAACTTTCCTACCAATTTGGCTTGAAACTGTCTCATTGCTATTTGTTTCTCAATAAAATTATGGAAAAAAAGAAAAGAAACTGTCCTACAAATAAAAAGAATAATAAAAAGTATGGTCTCAAGTTGCACCTATTTACTGCTAAAAGTCTCAATTTTATTCCTCTTTGTGGCTCAGGAGTACTCCATTATATAAAAAAGACCACATCTTTATTATCCATTCCTCAGTTCATAGCCCCTTCATTTATTCTTGATTAATTTCTTGACAGTTGCCATTCTTTCTATGGTGAGATGAATTCTCAGTGTTGTATTATTTTGTGTCTCCCAAAGACTATTGATGTTGAACATTTTTCACATATTTGTCATTTGTATTTCATCTGAAAAGCATGTATTCATTCCAAATACCCATTTTTGAATTGGGTTTTTAAAATTAGGAAATCTGATTTTCTTTTTTTTTTTTTAATTCTTTATATGTTCTCAATAGTCCTTTATTTGATGGTCATCTGGCAAACATTTTTTCTCACATTGTGAGCTATATCTTCTCTTGCTGTGAGAAAACTTTTTCATAAAGTGAGATGCCAGCTGTTGATTCCTTGTGATAGTTCCTATGCAATTGGAATTTTACTCAAAAATTATTTTCCTATACCAATTCTTCTTGCTCATTCTACCTTCCATTAGGTTTAGTGTTTCTTTTTTATTATTTAGATCTCAGATCCATTAGTGCACAGTAGTAGAAATGGGTGTAGTTTTAGTTTTGGGCATGTGGAAAGCCAATTTTTCCAGCACCATTTTTTAAAGATATTATCACTCTTCCAATTAACGTTTTAGATTCTTTTTCAAAGACAAGATTGTTGAATGTGTTTCAAGTTTTATCAGTATCTTCTATTCTGTTGAAGAATATTCTATTATTGTTATTATCATTGTATTTTATTATTATGTTCTTCTATTCTGTTCTCTAGTCTAATCCTCATATCTGTTTGTCTGTTTAGTTAGTTGCAATGCCATGGTGATTTTATCAGAGTAGCTTTGTAGATAATTTCAAGAAAAGGACTGTGATGCCTCCTGCCTTGACTTCATTTCCCAGAATTGCTTTTGGTTTTCTAGGTCTTTTCTGGTATGAAATGAATTTCAGGATTATTATCTTTAATTCTATGAAATACGCTGTTGGAATTTTGATGGGAATTGCATTGAATCTGTATAACAGTTTTGGAAGTATGGCTGTTTTCACTCTATTGGGTCTTCCTACCCAAGAACAAGGATTATTTTTCCTTTTTTTTTTTTTTTTTTTTTGCAGAACTGGGGATTGAATTTAGGCTCTTGTGCTTGCCAGGGAAGTGCTTAGTCTACTGAGCCATCTCCCCGGCCCCTCCATTTTCTTATATTCACCTCAATCTTCTTTTTCAGAACACTGTACTTTTCAATGTAGAGGTCCTTTACATTCTCTGTTAGATTGATTCCTAGGTATTTCATTTTTTGGTTGCTACTGTGAGAAATTTCCCTAATTTCTCTCTCAGTGAGTTTGTGATGTGTGTACAGGAAGGATATTGATTTTTTTTTAGTGTTGACTTTGTATCAAGATATGTTATTGAATTTGTTTATTAAGTCTAGCAGTATTTTTAAGAGTTTTGAGATCATCTATGTAGGGTATCATGTCATCCACAAATAGTGATAATTTAATTTTTCCCTCTCCTATTGTTATTTCTTTTATTTCTTTCTCTTGTCTAACTGCTTTGGCTGAATTTTTCAGGACAATGTTGAATAAAAGTGGAAACAATGGATATCCTTTACTTGTTTGTAATTTTAGAGTGAAAGCTTTTAGTCTTTGTCCTTTTAGCATGATATTGTCTGTTGGTTTGTCATGGACAGTTTTTATTAGATTGATATAAAGACCTTCTATTACAATTTTCTATAGGATTTTTATTATGCACAGATTTTGTCAAGTTTTTTTTTCTGTATCTATTAAGATGATCATTTTTTTAGCATCTTTAAATTTTACTACATATAATATCATGCCTGTGAATATTTATAACTTTGTTTCCTCTTTTACAACTTAAATCTCTTTTATTTCTTCATCTTATTTAAATAATTCCCAGGGAGACCTTTTATGAGCATGAGTCTTAGGATCCTGTTCTTAAATGAAATTTTGACCAATTTCCACCCTTGTGCTTATGGTGAGTAGAATTTTGATAATTTCTGACATGACCTCAAAGCATCTTAATTATTTCTATTGTACAAAATATGGGACTCATTTTCTTTTTAATACCACTCATGTCTTCAGTAATTATCATTCCTTTGGCCCCAACTTTACACATGATTCCTTTTGGTCAAAATTTAAGTTCTTTTTAGAATTGTTCTGCTATTCTCTCCCTCCCCCTATTCTCACTATAAATCTGGATGAAAGCAGCCTGGTGTACCCATGCCACTGCCATAATATCAAGCTGCATTGAAATTTAATCTCCTTAGATCAATTATTATCCCTCCCTTCATCTCAGTCTCCCCAAAATATTTTGGGGTATTTGTAAATTTTGGACAAATTTTCACCAAAATATAATACACATGTCCTTTTGTCTGCTTTTCTATAGAGTCCCCATTCCCATATACAAAGCTGTAAAATAGGCCAATTGAAAAAGCTTAACCACCTGGTCAGGAATAGTCAAAGAACAACCCCACTCTCTGTTACAAATTTTCTGTCTCTGGGAAAAAATACCTGACACCAACAACTTCAGTGAGGAAAGGTTTAATTTGGCTCACAGACTCAATAGATGCAACTTATGGTAGATTGGGTGTTAGGTATTTTTATTGATGAATTACTTTCTGAACTTATTTCTAGTTGTTTCGTGTGTCCTGCATTCCTCCACTCCTGTGTTCTTTTCTGTTGTGGTTTGCTGCTTTTATTCACTAATGAATTTAAGTTTTTTGTATATTCTCTACTACAAAGTGTCATCATTTCCCATGTTTTTATGATGGCTTATTACCCTTGAGCTTCCAGAAGTAGGAATCGTAAGCATTTCTGCTAAGGATAATCGAATTGTGATGAATTCCCTAAATTTTTACTTGTCTGAGAACTTCATTTTTCTTTCATTTTTCTTCTTCAACTTCATTATTATTTATTCATCTGGTTTGACTGAATTTTAGTAGGTCATTTTTAATCTAGAAATATATACAAAATACAAATTTGCTGTATGCAATACTGTTAACTGGCAGTTCTTTTTTTCTTTCAGGACTTTTTATACATCAACTCATCCTTTCCTTGTTCAAAGTTTATTATCATAAATCTGCTGTGTTAGTATAGTAGATAGGCCCATAGATGTGATTAGATAGTTTTAGAATTTTTTTTGTCTTTTTACCTCGTGACTATAAGGAAACACTCATTAGTTGTACTGTATGTAAGTCTCTATTTCACTTAATTCAAAAATAGATTTATAATTTTTTCTCATTTGTTTTAAGACACATTTATAATTCTTCCTAATTACATCTATATTGGTTATAATTTAGCTACAAATGAAATAAATCTCTTCTCACCTAGAATCACAAAACCAAATAAACATGGAATGAATTTAGGAGACATAAACATTTTTATTTACTGCAAAACTTACATCCACCCAGTTCTTCTTTTTTGCAAGTCAAATTTTCCCACCCAACTTAGAACCCCCCACCTCAAAAAAAAAGATGGTTAATGAATTCAAGTCCATTAGACATTCTTAAAGCTTCATGATGACTCTCTTATTCCAAATGAGTGGCTATTTTAAAGTTGTCATTCCAGTCTGTTTTTATTTTTGCTTCTCAAAACAGAGTGAGAATTAACAAACAGATAATGCTAGCAATGCAAATTATTAATTATGGAAATGATAATTGCAAACTGTGGAAAAATTATATATCAATTTCATAAGAGAATAAAACAGACTCCACTAAACTGCACCTCATGCAGATTTCTTTTATTTAAAAGGGATTGATCAGGGGCACACTGTGATTTCTCCGTGGATTCATCCACTCCTAAGTCCATAGCTGAGTGTGCTGTTAAGGTGTGGCCTGATTGGAGAGCAGTACCTGGGGCTGACCTGGAAACATATTCCTGCACCCAGCTCTGCCCTTTGCTCTGCATCTTTGCTGCCATGGGACAGAGATCTTCCTCTGCTATGCCCTTCTGCCATGCCATTCTTGTTGAGGAGCTGGCCAGCTATGCACTAAATTGTCTAAAACTCATCAACAAAAATAAATCTTTCCTTTAAGTAATGGGTCTCTGTATTTTGTTGCATCAATGGGAAAGTTACAAATACAAAATTCTTTATCCATTTTCTGGTAGGTTAATGAAATTGAATTTAACTGATGCAGTTCTTAATAAAGAGTAGTACTAATCAAATGATGTTATCTGCTGCCTCCTCCTCCTCCTCCTCCTTCCTCTCCTTCCTCCTCTTCCTCTTCCTCTTCCTCTTCCTCTTCCTCTTCCTCTTCCTCTTC
>NW_004524853.1:2158584-2173305 GCF_000260255.1 Octodon degus
TTTTTTTTTTTTCCTTTTTTAAAAACTTTGTTTATTTGGTACAGGGTCTTGCTAGACAGCTTGGACTCAATGATCCTCCTGCTTCAGCCTCCTCAACTCTTGGATTATAGGTGTGTACCACCATATCCTGTTTCACTGGCTGGCAGGGTGTGGGACCAGCATGGCATGCAGTACAGTACCAGGGATTGAACCTGAGTCCGTGTGCTTATCAAGCAGGCCCTTAGACTGCTAAGCTATCTCCCTGGCCTGTTATTTTTCTTCTTAATGTAGATTTCAAATGGTAACATAAAATGAGTTTTTTGTCGTTGTTGTTTTGGGTGTTATTTTTGTGGTACTAAGGGTGGATCTCAGGACCTTGTGCTTGCCAGATCCTTAAGCTGCTGAGCTATCTTCCCAGCCTAAAAATAAGTTCTTTATTAGTGTTTCTGTCAAAAATTTCAAGAGTGTCTCACAAAATATTTCAAATTAAATAAGTTTTCTCTAAAGAAAGTGATTAGCCAGCAATCACACAGTAATAAAGTAAAAAGAAATTAAATCATAAAGTGGGACCATTTCAGAATACAGGTTATAACATTTAGCATCCCACAAATACTTCCCTCAATATTCTTATCTTTCCACAAAAATTACAATATAAATTCAAATTTTATTGTAATTTTTGTGGAAACATAAGAAAAACATAAGGATGGAATATGTACCAAAACAATAGTGGAGCTATGTTCTATTACTTCAGTTTACATTTCAAGAAAAAAAAATCTCTACTGAAAAGCCACAAAGGAAAGGAAAATGTCACTATCAGAAAATTTATTTTAAGAAACTCTTCTTATATGAAGAAGATTTTTCTGAAACTTAGAGAATCAAGATGCTGGTGAGTTGTGATAATAGAGATGTGATACAGAATACCAACAAGATGATAATGTGATGGAATCTTTTTAATTGACATGCTGTAGTGGAAACAAAAATATGCTAATAAACCAAACATTCCTCACACAGAGCCCTTAGGAATTCTTTGTGCTGTACAATATACACTTTTAATTAAGGTATTGTTTGTAAAAGTAATAGGAGGCATGAGTTTTGAAGTGCAAAAATTCAGATTTTCCAAGCACACATTATAAAAACATCACAAAGAAACTAATAAGCAACTGATATAAGTCCTGCTTAAGAATATGCATTAATGACTTTTTGTAAGTAACATCTTTATAAAAATAAATGCGTGAGTGAAACAATGTCTTGCAGTTAATCATTGATGAGGATGTATAACTGGTGAAACCAAAAACATTTGAAAGCAGATCCATGGTGAGTTCAACTCTTGATAACAGATTACACTTAGCCAAGACCCTGACAAACTTCAGCTTAGCCTGAATCAGACATCAGATTGCCATTCCACTGAAAGATTGATTGCTAAAGAATATGTAACGCCTGTTAATAGATTTTGACTCCCTCATGTATCATTTCTGGGCAAGTTTTTCTGCCAAGTAACTATACTTAGATTCCAGCTTGCTCTTTCCACTCTGTAAGAGCTTCACTGATGCTAATTAATATGTGATTGAATACAAATCAAATAGACCACTCTCATAGCAGTTGATTGATTCTATACTAATGTTCATCCTTCTGTATGCATATTTTATAATATTGTCTGCAGTTAGATTCAACCTGTTAAAAATTATGAACATATTTCAGGACATACATAATAACTTTAGGGAGAAAAATGATTAAGGAACATAAAAGAGATATATCTACATATGTAAACAGAATGGTTTGGACAACTGTATTATGCACTTCTCCTGGTCTATGGAAAGGAGCAGATAATGCTTAATTTGTTTTGTTTCCTTTTTTCAATTCTTTGTTCTTTATTCTCTTCTTAATATCTTATATATTTATTTCTTCTTCCAATTTTGCATACATATATCTGGTAATATGAACAACTAATCTGAAGACAACGTTATACATTACAACATATACTGTGACATTCATATTATTTTGTTTAGTAAAATTCTGTATCATTTGTATTTTTTCTGTTTTAACACTATTTTGTACTCTCTTTAAAAATAAAAAGATTAAAAATTCTATGAATGAAAATAATTGTTTCTAAAAGTCTATTAGATTTTTTTATTACCTGGTTTTAAATTGATGAGATAAAACATTATACTGTGGAATCTGATTATGCCCACATATGTAGACTAAGTTATTAATGTAGACTAAGTTATTAACCAATCAGAGCTTTAATTTTCTTACCTATAAAGTAGAAATAATATTACCAATCTTAAGTGGCAGAGATTAGCAATTGGATGGCCCATTTAAAGTTCTTAAGAGCAGTAGTTTTCAAGTTAGTCATTCTTTCTTCTTGATCTAAATACAGTCTTTAAGTAATAATCTTAAGACTTGATATGGTAAGACATGTGAGGCAATTCTTTTCTGTTCCTTTTCCTTTCAGGAGCTAGATTTTGTCTTAATCACAGCAATTGAGTGTATTCCTCTATTATTATCAAAACATGATTTACAATTAATGAGTACTGGATTTAAAAAATAATATCTAATGCTCTCAGCCAAGAATATTTTGTAAAAGTTGGTATCCATAAAATCACTTTCATGATGATTTTTGCACCTTATAATTATTTTAATATGATATTTGGTAAAACAAGAGTTTCCTAGATATATCTAGACACTAAGGAGAAAAGTTTAAAACAAAATGAATCTGGGAGTATTAGACACCTAGTATTAACAAGAAAATCAAGAATAATTGATCAAGGTTCCCAGTGTTCCCAAGAATATCTTATCAAATAACAACAGCGTTCATGTGGATCAGGCAGCTATAATAAGTAAGTTCACAAACTTTCAAATAAAAAAAAGGAGCTTTTATTCAGTCAACCTATTTTGTCGAGGATCTTACTCAATTTCCCTCTCACTGGAGAAAATATTTGATAACTACAATTTAACAAGAGTTATTTTGCCTCCTATGCTCAGGCCATAGTTGCTGGCTTCAGGGAAGGACAGCTTGGTGAAGGACATGGGAAGTGAAGCAGAGACAAGGGAGGAGCTGAGGAAGGATGCACAGCCTTCCAGTCCATGCCCGAGAGCCCTGCCTCTTCAGACTAAACCTTACCTGCTGGGAGCAAGTCCACCAGCAACCAGCAAGCCATCATCCATAACCTTTCAAAGGTCTCTCTTCTGAGGCTCAGAGGGGATACCACTAACTAAACACAATACGTACTAATAAATGGACCAATGGGACTACTGTTACCCTGTATTTGGAGGCTTTGAACATATGCAATACTCAATATTTGGGTATAGATTCTCATATTTTAAATCATGCCTACTCACACCATTAGGAAGGGAGATTTTTGGCTGAAAATATGTTGTGACCAGCCAGTTTGTGAATACCATATTGTTTCGTGAGAAAACTCTCCTTGCAAGTGAGAAAGTTGCTTTCAAAAGAGTTCACTCTGTATGGTTATTTTTTTATCCCAATATCCATACAAGATGTCTGCTCAAATAATTTAAAAAAATGTGACTAGAAAAAAGTGAAATGTCTAAATACCTGCTGAATTTACCCCTCTCTCTCTCTGTCTCTCTCTCTCTCTCTGTCCATGTATATGTATGTATATATATACATTATTTATATATATATGCTAATGGATATGTGTATGTATTCCCAAAAGATATGCACAGCAAGAATTTCAACTTTATAGGTGAGAAGGTGATAAATTTCTTTATTTTCACTTAAAATAAGTATTTCTTACTCCCTTTCTCTGCAAAAATCAGCTTTATTGCTTTTAAACCCACCTTCCTACACATATTTTCCATATTACAAATTTTGATGTACAGTTTCCTTTTTAATACCATTTCTTTTCTTTCATCTAGAATCTGCTAACTAGGGCTGGGGAGATGGCTCAGTAGAATAAGCACTTCCCTGGCAAGCGCAAGGGCCTGAGTTCAATCCCCAGTTCCCCGCTAACTAAACTTAAGTATTTTAAAATAACTGCTCTTCAAGTTAACAAAAAAATATTTTCTGAGGACATGATAACATGAATAACTTATTCAGCACTTTATCCTTTGTACCTTGTACAGTGCCAATGGCTTTAGAGAAAACCAAATATTTCTGAAATAAATGACTGTTGCAATTAATGAATGAGCGAATGATCACTCCTATTTAGAACTGAGAGTTTGTTCTCTAAAAACCTAAAGTATTTCTTAAGCTGGGCATGCCACTTATGGTACAAGTTCTCACTATGCAGCTCAGACTTATGATCCTGCTATTTCAGCTTCCCTAGTGCTGGGATTACAAGTGTGTGCCACCACATCAGGTCTTGGTGGCCGGCTCAGTGCACCCTGAAGTGGGGCCAGTGCAGTATACAATGCCTGGGATTGAATCCTGGTCCCTGTACTTGCTTGCCTAAGCAGGCACTTAGCTAGCTCTCATAGTGTTATAATTAACCTAATATCATTTTTCTTACTCACTTTAAAATGTAGGGGATTAAGAGCATAACTGTTTCCAAGATTGGTTGCCCAGGAGTTCAATGTTAGGTGTCATTTAAAAAACCTCATCCAAACATGTGTAGCCCTGTTTGGTTGCTTCCTTTTCCTTGCTGGATTTCAACATTTTTGCAAACAGAGGCCATGCTGTACTTCCCATCTGCCTTCACCACTTACACCGTCGACTTTCACATTATAATACTAAAATAAATCAAACTTCCCATTATTCTTACAGCAGCATTGCTATTTTTCCATCCAAATATTCATATCAGATACCTGCCAAAGTAATTTTAAAATGTGACTAGAAAAATTCGAAATGTCCACCTATCAGCTGAATTTAGCTCAACATCATATTAGTGTTGTTTAAGCATGTGTCAGCACCATTGTAACTACCTATAAAACGGAGACAAATACAGACCAATGTAAGGAGACGTAGCCCAGTGATTCCTTCCTGTAATGGAAAGGAATTTGCCAAGTACACTGAAGCAAGAGGCACAATTGTTTCTATTTACTATGACATAGAAGTATTATTTCATCATATCTCTTACTTGAAAAACTGCAATAAAATAAATCCTTTAAATTGTTGAGCAATGTCATTCCTCTTCATCTGCAACATATAAAATATGAAGTTACATAGTATAGCAGAGTTATAAAAGTCTATTCACATTTCCTGTCGAAAATTCCATTCTTTTCACATCTATTGGGGGAAAGAGAAATTTTAAAAACCTAGTTTTAAATTGTAATTTTATGATTTGGAAGTAACATAGAAATGACTGGAAATTGCTGCTTCTCACTGCCTCTAAGTCAATTCCTGTCATGTTTGATTTCTTGTTTTCTACCTGGGACAATGCCTATTCAAATTCTGAAATGATTGCATTATTGGTAAAAGTTTTATTGTGTTGCATATTTATTATTACATACAAATGATACATATTTGGAAGCTTAACATAACAAATGTTTATTATTTCACAGTGTTTGTGGATCAGGAATCTCAGTTACTAAATTTGGGGTCTCTTACCAATTGTAGACCAGCACTTGGCAGGACCACAGCCATTTCAAGGTCACTCCGGTCATTGGTACACTTCAGTTCTTCATCACTGAACTTCTTCAATACTGCTGCACATCTACAATGTCTTCCTCCACACTGTGAAATCCTATATGAAGACTGAGTGGACACTTGAGGCAGTTAGAGGATTTCAAGGCTTAACAAGGATGTAGGGAGAGTACAGAATGGCAAAGTTGAATGGTTTTTTGTGTGGCACTGGATAGTGTTGTATGAAGGGAATTCTCTCTAAATGAGACACTTTCTTGAAACAGCAGCACATGGTCACAACCCAGGAGAGGACAAGAGCAAGGAAACTCCTGAGGAATAAGGGAACCAGAGAGAAGGTTTAAATTTCTAGACAATATCTTTCAACAGCAAGACAGAAAGTCTGGATCAGTAATCGGAAAGAAGCTGAATTTTGAAGTCTTCAAAATGTTATTAGATAATGAGTGTATTTAATGTAGTATTCAAGGCTGGCAGGTTCTACTTAACTAGCTAGAAAAATGCTGATGTTTAAAGAAACTTTACATGCAAGAATTTAACTTTGATCCTTGTAAGCTGTAAGACAATGACCATGCCCTGCTGCATAGAAGTGAATAATATCAGGGCCAATATACAGGGACCACATTAGGTCCATCCACATAATAACAAATAAGACAGAATCTGTGATCTTTTATAATTTAACCTCTGATCCCATAAATCATCACTTCTGTAACATAAAAATGATCACAGCTGAATTCCAGCATGAAAAGACAGGACTACGCAGGAATGAGACATTCGAGAGGTAGACAGCAATGGGGAGCATCTTGAATGCGACTTCTACAGCTGTAAGGAAGAACAGGCTAAGAAGTTGACATACATTGCAGTTTAGTAACCCTTCTTGCTTCCAAAGAAGAACCTTGCCAAGGGCTAACCTCAGACAATCTGGATAATTAACTCTTGTTGTTTTGCTCTCTGGTCTTTAAAACTAGGTTTTCATCTTGATGTTAGTCAGTTTTCTGGATTCAACCTTTTCTTCATTAGACTGCATTACTTCCCAACCTCGGCTGCCCTAACTGATCCTCTGGGTGTCAGCTGTACTGGCCTGACTTATGGCAGCTGCTTGCACACTTCTTCTTCCATTTGCACAGCCATTGCTGCTGTTCAAGTATCACAAGTTTACATCATGCGATCAAACCTTTGTGGAAAAGGTTATTGTAATCATCTCCTAAAAATTCATTTGAGGATGATTAATTGGTATAATATATATGAAGCATAAAATGAATAGTCTTTTCTTGGGTGTTATTCTTCAGTGTCTGCTATTTTAAATAAGAATACTTCTTAAATACAATTAGTGGGTATCTGGTTAAACATCTCTCAATATCACTTCTAGAAACTGCACTTTTTTTTGTATTTTAGGAAAGGGTCTAGAGGGTGTTCAGGGTCTCACTACTAGATCAGACTCATAGTGATCTGCCTGTTTACAAAATCCCAAGAGCTGAGATTACAGGCGCGCACCACCACGCCCCGTCTCAATTGCTGTCTCAGAGTGCCCCAGGTCAAGGCCGGCAAGGCAGGCCTGGGAATTGAACTCCTGGCCCTGGCTCTTGCTTGCAGGCACTTTAATCTGCTGAGCTATTTGGTCGGCCCTAGAAACTATAGTCTTAACTATAAACAAGGACTATCTGCTACACTGTCACTTTGGGAATCCACCGAACTTGACTTTGTTCCTAGTAAAAAGTAATGTTCAGAAGACACTATGGAAAAGAGAAAAAAGATAAACATTCAAATCTCAGTATCTCCACTGTTCCTGAAATTGGGATGTATTTTACCTTAAACAGAAGGTAACTTCAACAGTGATCCTATTGAATCCAGGTCCTAAAAATAAGTTTTGAAAATAATATTTTATTTTGTATTAAGAAGACTGTCCTCCTTTCCTCCGCTTTAGGTAAACTCTCACCTTCTACCTCCTCCTCCTCTTCCTCCTCCTCCTTCTCTTCCTCCTCCTCCTCTTCCTCCTCCCTTTCCTTCTTCTTTCTCCCAGTGCTTGGGATTGAGCCTGACCTCAGCTCCTTGATAAGTGACCTGACATCACTGAGGTATACACCTGCTTTTTTCTTTTTTCTTTTTTTTAGTAACAAATGACTATCTAGTGCCTAACAAAGGAATTAGTCAAGTGTTGAGATAAGTATATTTGAGGATATTGTGTATTTTACAATACTAATTTTATACAAGAAATGAATTTGAAACTAAGAAATTATTACAAATAAAATAAAATACTCAAGCAGGATCTTTTGAAGGAGTTTGTCCTTTTATCTTTTGCTTTATATGCCACAAATATAATGTGTCCTTTTATACATTTGCATATGAAATTGCTCTAAACTATTGGTACTTTTTCACTCTAGACTTTCTTTACTATAAACTATACACATTTCTTCAAATACTCAGGTATGTTACAATTATTAATGTTACTAGACATAAATTACAGGAGTTGTAAAAGTAAGTACATCAATGAAAATATGCTCTTGCCTGTAAGGATATTTGGAACAATGTGAAGCATATAAGTATTTCCTGTAATGAATGGTGTGTGTGTGTGTGTGTGTGTGTGTGTGTGTGTGTGTGTGATGTATCTCTGTCTCTCTGTGTGAAAAAACTAAAGAACTGAGGTAGTATTCTTATCAGTTACCATGTCACAGATACCTCACATTTATCAATACCACAACACCTAAAAAATGAAATATCCTAAGATAGCAGTACTGATGGAGACTTGGAATTTCAAGAGCTTTCTCCAGGGCTCACCCTCATCAAGGCTGGCGCTAGCTTCTCTCCATCTTTAAGATGATCACTGGATGGGAAACTGTCACTCAATGGAGCAGTGTAAAGGCAATTTGGTGACTGAGTGATTCTCACCTCTTTTTTTTTTTTTTTTTTTTTTTTTTTTTTTACCACCTATCCACAAGCTCACCTGGCTCAGTTGGGAGAGATTGGATAAATCATTTCTGCCTGCCCTAATCCCCTTACTCTGTGAGCAGACATGCAGAACAATCCCCGTCTAGACAAAGCTTAGGCTTTGTACAATCACTCAAGAGTGATCGCAGAGTCATAATTTCTAGGAGAAAGAGATAAGCAAGTGTTTTGAATGATGTGTCTTTATAGTACTTGAATGTCACTCTTAAAATGTTTATTATGATTTAAGCTTTCATATATCTGGCCCCTACAATGAAAGTAAAAAGGAAGAATTTATGTGGCTTATCAGGTGCCTTAAAGTCCAGCTAAAGGAAAAGCTTTAACCAAATAATATTACAAGAGTATAAAGAAAAACTGTAATAAATACAGAGTAGTTTACATGCATTACCAGATTCTGATTTTGCATGGAGCATCAGAAAAGAATTTCCTTAGGAATCAAGATTTGAGTGAAAGTACTGTTTTAAACTTTTTATTTTTCAGATGGGCCAAATAGCTCAGCAGATCAAAGCAGCAGTGGCTGGGGTTCAATCCCCTGGCCTGCTGTGCCAGCTCTGCCCCCAGGGGTTGCTGAGACAGCAGTGAGACTGGGCATGGTGGCATGCACTTGTAATCCCAGCTCTTGGGAGGCTGTAAACTGGTGGATCACTATGAGTCTGATCTAGTAATGAGACCCTGAACACCCTGTAGACCCTTCCCTAAAATACAAAAAAGAAAAACTCTTATTTTTTATTAATACATGTTCATAATGCAAAATGGTTATATTCGATATAGAGTCAGTAAGTGTACACAACATACCTTAATTCTTACCTTCCCTTTCCCTGGAGATAAGATGTAAAGGATGAAAATAGCTTAATTAAAAAGAGAGGAGGGTAAAAGAGACCTCTTAATAGACAAATCATGCTAAAGACACAAAATTAGAAAAATTTAAAATGTTTAACTGAAGGAGAAAGGGAGAGACAGAGAGGAATAGAGAGAGGTATAGAAAGACAGAGACAGAGAGGTAAGTTAATGCCTGGAGCTGTATTAGAAACATAATATAGGTTCCTGGGAATATAGTGAACACACAAGTTATTTTCCAAGCTACTGTACTTCTCAGAGTGAAGAGGCATGCTAATATTTTTCCTGTGACATCAGGCATAAATCAAGATGCACAAAGGCATATAGGAATTAATAGTAGTTCTCCATCCAGGCCATGTTAAGGCATTTGTTCATAATCATAAACTCATAAAAAGTAATAAGCCTGGGCAATTCATGATTTTTCTTTAGAAAAATTTCTCTGATCGAGATGGAAGAATAAGGGCCAGCCAAATAGCTCAGCATCTGCAAGCAGGCATAGGGGCTGGGGGTTTGATCACTGGGCCTGCAGTGCTGGCCCCGCCCCACGGCATGCTGAGACAGAAATTGAGAATGTGCGTGGTCATGCTCCCCTGTAATCCCAGCTCTTGGGAGGCTGTAAACAGACAGATCACTATAAGTCTGATCTAGTAGTGAGACCCTGAACACCCTGTAGATCCTTCCCTAAAATACATAAAAAAGAAAAAGAAATATGAGATGGAAGAATAGGAAAACTGTTAAAGTTCTATATAATCTGTCCAAATAAGATAAGATACTGAGAGTGTTACAATGAAATCATACATTTTTTTTTAAGTTTATTTATGTGTGTGTGTGTGTGTGTGTGTGTGTGTGTGTGTGTGGCCAGCTCAACCCACCAGGGGGCGGGGCTGGCTGGCATGTGGTGCTGGGGGATTGAACCGTGGTCCCTGTGTTTGCTAAGTTTGTTCTAAGTAGGCGCTTTAGACCACTGAGCCATCTCACCAGCCCGAAATCATAGATTGTTAATAAAATAGAAGTATTCGAGATGACTCATAGATATATAACCGACTTATATAATATAAAAGGAGAGCAATAGGTCTGTAGTAGAGTCTGAGAATATGTTTTATATTGGCAGTACCTTGTAGCATAAACCCCCAGGAGAGGAGGATAGGTGTAGTTAGTAAAGTTGGGTGTATTGACTTACTATAATGAGAGAAACACCTACCGTGGAGTACTGTGGACCTTTGCAATCAGACTAAGTGGGGAAGGATTTATAAGATTTGGGTATGGCTTATATGATGTGGTGAAAGTGTAAACAAGTTGAATTTGGTTCTGAATTGGATGCTGCTTCTCAGAACAGATAATTCTGATTGAATGCCTTAATCGTTCTCATTTAGAAGAAAGGAGTAATGCTATGTAGGTACATAGGTAATGATTTGTACTGATAGGATATGATATTGGGTTATTTTTAGAATTTGGACAGCTTTCTTGTTTTGTTTGTATGTAAACATAACCACAAAGTGGCAAAATTGTTATGTCTTGACCCATCATAGTCACAGAGTGACTTTTCTGCTCTCGTTTTTGTCAGTGGTTTGTGTTCAGTAAAAGAGCACAATTTAACTCTGATTACCAGGCCAGCTTACACTAACACCAAGACTCAGCCACTGACCCTACCAGGTGAGTCCTAAATCTTTTCTCTTTCTCACTATAGCAGTGAATTTGAAATGTCCAAGTGAAGATATAGGAAAGTAGTTGGGTAGAGGAAAGTAAGACTGGCAATTATGATGTAGCAATAGTGACTTAAATATAATTGATTTATATTAATTGAACATTCAAACAATTTTAAGAACTGATTATATTTGTCCAATTTAGTAGCTTTGAAAATTAAGAGAGAATTAACAAAATTCCCCCAAATCACATCATGTGTAACTGACAAAGCTGAAAGTTTAACAAAGTTATCATTATTCCAGTGATATATTCTTAACCATAACACGATAGTATTGCAAATCCTTGACAGTAGTCACAGAAAGACTAATTTTGAGACATAAGAAATTTTAATCCTGATTCATGCACTCAACAATCATATAACTTTGAAAAAGATAATGTAATCTCTTTGAACTTTGTCTTTTCTGCAACAGGGAGACATAAAACTTAAATGAATAAGTGTTAGAATGCCAACTGGTATGAAAGTCCTTATCATTGTGTCTAATACCTAACAGACACTGTGTTTTGCGGTGAAATCTAGATTAAGATATTCTGGCATGACTTGATACACAATGTGTACTAAGCTTAAATGACAGCAAGTAAATGCTTAAAGTGAAGGAAAATATATTTGGAAAAAATTTACAGTATATTAAAAAATCTCTGATAAAGTAGTCAAGGATCTATAAACAATAATGCTAGAAATTACTGGGCCATTCTTTTTTAAAATAATAGCCATGAAAAATTAGTAAAACTAACATTTAATCAGTCTTCTAAAATATCCCTAAAAAAGAAAAAAAAAACAATACACATATGTACTTACATGAGTACCTATTCCTCATTTCTCTTGAGTTTGTTAGATAAAGTTACCATTTCAAAACAGCATGAACTGCTAAATTTTAAACCAATTTGGTTAACCTGATACTGCCTGTTTTGTATTTTATAGCATATATACTTATTAAATGTGATCATGTGACAAAATTGCAGCAGGATTCACCATAGCTTATAGCTTGGCACTTGTTTAATAAATATCTATCCAGGCACTTAAAAAATAGCATGTTAGCATGGAAATCTGTGGAAACAATAAAGTATTCATTAGACCTGGATTTTTGCTTGAAGTCTGCAATTCGTTATAGTCGTGGCCTTTCATAATGTAGTCAGACAACTGACAGGGAAATAAGCATCTTTCAAGGGCTGAGAAAAGTGTCTTTCACCATCTGTCAGGTCTATTCACAAAAGTGTCATCAGTTAAAATGAAATCTATCATTCCTATATTTTATCAGATCCATTCAACATTCAGAAATACTATACTTGCATGCTGTTAAAATATTTAAGTCATTGAGTGGCCATGATGGAATTGAGAAAGGTAAGGCAGATGAGTAAAAGACCATGTCTTCAATTTAACCAAATGAGATTCCTAAAAAGCAAAGCAATTTCCTATAATCTCATTTGATTTGCTATACAGTACACATAATTTTTTTTCAATGCAAGTCACTTTTTCAATGACAGGAAGAAAGCCACCCACATCTCCACCTCACCCTAAATAATCATGAAATCATCAGCCATTTTTCTGCCTTAATAAAGAAAGGTACCTATATATTATGCATATAGGTAGTAAATTAATTGAGATTTTAATGTATAAAATATTATCTCTATATCCATATCCTACTGTAGAGAATAGCTTTTAAAATTTTCCTGTGGGGTTTGAAGTAAATAAGTGCAGATTACTATTTGAAATCTGAGATTTTGGGACAAATTTGCAATGAATTATCATTATGTAATATGGTTTGCAATATCTCGTAATTTTATAGTTTGAACTCATCTGGTATTCATATTGTTTCTTCAGTACCATTGTTTTATATTTTGAAATTTTTCACAATTAGTGTCAATTTTGCAATGTGGTATATACAAAAAAGGGGAGATATATAATGAACAAAATAGCTTTAATTGATAATCACAAGATTCCAAACTTCTTTTGTCTCAAATTAGTGGTTTGATGACTGCTGTCAAAGATTTTCGATACTATTGTTCTATGGTTAAGAATATACTTCTGGGATAAAGACACTTTTGTTAAAATTTCAGCTTTGTCAATTACCAGCTATTTAGAGAGGAAAAACATACTCCAACTTTGGTTCTTTCTTTCTAATTAGTTCTCTGTTATCTTATTTGAATTCTGAGGCTCATAACAGTACTACGTAAAATAGGAAGGCATTTTAAAGGAGTAATCCAGTATTTTAATATCTGTTTATAAAACTATTTTTTCAAATGTATGTTTAAACAGAAGATATTTTAAAACAAAAATGCAAACATTGAGTCTTGAAATCCTCAGCAAATACAGCTATCTCTTTATCTATCCCAAGATCCTAATGCATTCATATGTACTTAATGAAATTGAAGAATATAGCTCTACTTTTAAGCCTACATGGGTGAATGAACCTCATGAATGCACAGACGTACATGACCACTAATGAAAAACAGGGCTCACCTACCTGAAGCATACAGTTGGGTAGTAACTCTGCTAAATCCAAATGCGAGGGCTGTGTCATCTATGGAGGTGCAAATTTAAAAATGAGCAGATTCATTCCTCACTGTCACACTCAATGAAGAAGACTTGCTTAAGCTGGACAAAGGGAGTAAGTATATCATGAAGTTTTCAAAGCTAAAGCTTCTGAGACCTTTCCTTGCATACATCTATTCTAAGACCATAGAAGAGCCCCTAGACAGAGACTCAAATGGGCAGGAAATGTATCAATGAGAAAGACATTTTAACATCAAAAATTTAGACAGCTTTCTTCTTTTCCTATGAAATTCCAGTGGCTATATTTCCCCTCATACCACACAGCACTGAAATGGATATCATGCTAGACAAATATTTAAGTGAGAATTTGAGTTGAGAATGCAATAATTGGCAGAGTTCGCACTAATCTTGACATGTTGGTTTACTTGACTGACATCCATTTTAGATAGATAGATAGATAGATAGATAGATAGATAGATAGATAGATAGATAGATAGATTGTTGCTACTCAGCCCAAGATAGGAATGGTTTCTAAGTGACTCCACCCACATAATATCTTTTTCTCTAATTTTTAATTTTTATTCGTACATGTTCTCAGCATATGATGAGTACATTCATCATAAGTAATTAGTACATACAAGTAAGTATTCGTTCATTCTCTCTTCTCCTACCTACACTCTTCCTCTACCTGGGACCCTTCCCATTTACCAAAGATCAGTCTCCAAGTTTCTTGCTGTTTATCTTTTAGTTTGCTCTTTAATTTGTTTATAACTTGGGTTTCTCATGTAAGATTAAATTATATGATATTTAAGTTTGTGAGTCTGATTTATTTCACTTAACACTATGGCATCAAGGTGCATTACATTTTCCTGAAAGTAAAACATGCTCAGGCTCCTTTGTGGCAGAATAATACTCCATTGTGTATAAATAGTTTCTTCACCCATTCATCTGTTGATGGACGCATAGACTGCTTTCAAGGCATAGCTGTTATGGGTTGTGAACTTATAAACATAGGTCTGTAGGTACCACTGTAATTTGATGTCTTATTTCTTTAAGGAACACCCACAGAAAGAGAAAAGCTAAGTCAAATAGGATTTCTGTTTTTAAAATTTGAGGAATCTCTATATTGTTTTCTGTAGTGGGTGTACTAGTTTACATCCCCACCAAACATAGACGAATTCCTTTCCCTGCTCTGTCTCTGTCTGTCTCTCTGTCTCTCTGTCTCTCT
>NW_004524853.1:2173605-2195449 GCF_000260255.1 Octodon degus
CCTCAGTGCTGTTTTAATTTGTATTTCTCCACTGGTCAAAGATGTTGAACAAATGTTTATGCATTTGTTGGTATACTGTATTTCATTCCTGAGAAATGTCTATTCACTTCAGTTGCCCATGTTTAATTTTTCATGGGAGATCTAAGTTTTTTGTGTTCTTGTCATATTCCAGGTTTCAATCCTTTAGATGTCATAGGGAAAAAAGGTATAATTTGCTCTCATTCCCTAAATTGTCTCTGCTTTTTGTTCCTTATTTCCTCTGCTGTGAAGAAGAGCATGTGTTAAAGCATGAGGCTTAGAAGAAGATAGAGAATAAAAGAGAAACATACTATGATAACAAAACTTAATACATTGAGTTAATGCTGTCATAACATTAACGTCCATATTCATACTTTGGCCAGCTGAGTTGTAATAAAACTTAATGTAAAAATAGATATTAATTTACTCTTCAACAATCTCAGCAAATCATAAGTGGCCAAGTTGTGATTTTCATGTTTAAATAGCACACACATGAACTGTAACTAGTCAGGCTGTCTCTACTTCACTTTTGCTTACTGATGTCATTTCCATTTCACTGACTTTAAATATAACCTGTCCATGTGGTCCAGCAGATTCACTCTAAACTGATTCTGGTGCAGAGACTACCAGGTTCTTGTATTGTTTCTTTCTTAGTTAAACTCTGAAATTAATGTCCAGAGTTTTTCATTTAACAAGTTGATTTGTAGACAATCTGCTCAATAACCATGCTTAAAATTTTAAGGAGAATAGTTGGTTCTTATCACAGTCTAGCCAAAATGGAAATTCCTTTCAATCAGGAATTTATTTGACAGTCCTGCATATATTACTGTAAATGTGTCACACTTTTTGCCGTAATGAGAATGATACTATATATGATGCATAATGAACAAGTTTGGAGCAAGGATACACATGCTAATCACGATGGTATATTGTATCGCTCCAACCATTCCAGCATATAGGGTCATATTTAGCACATCTAATGCATGCTGTCCTAATATCTCATGGTTGATCATACTGATCAGCATTTGCAGATTATGCAAATGATGTGATTCATAAGGGCAGTAGATAACAGCACAAGAATATTCTGATTTCAGAATGAAAATATGGAATGTCAGCTTATTAACACTGCATTTCAGGAACCTAACCACTGCTAAATTACACCTTGTGAAGCCAGAGCCCACAAGGAGTCAGCTGCCTTTGGGTTCAAGATGACCAGGAAGGGATTTCATGGAAGCCAAGCTTCCTCCAAAAGCAACTTGCCCTCTGCAGGTCCCTAATACCATGCAAAGCCTTATCTAGCTATGTTTACACTGAAGGTATATTGCATAAGGAATAAAAACCTGGGTTCACTAGCAGACAGGAGCCCCCTGTAGAGCAGCTCTTACTTTCCAAGCACCACACTTTTTAGAGCTGAGTCTGTAAAGAATTTCATGTGAATCAGTGCTTTGTGAAGCCCAACCTACCTCCACACTCATATACCTGTACTTCTGGACGTGATGCCATAACCACTCCAAGGGCCAGATTTCTATTCCAGCATGCAGCTAGCTGAGTACCCATGAAGGCTTCGGCACCTTGGAGCACTGTCGCATTGTTTCAGCCCTTTGCCCACATCACTGGTGTAGGCTTCCGTCTTGCTTCCTCTGAGCCTGAGCTTTCCTTTAGATGACTCCTGCTTTCTCAGAGAGGTTTTTCCAACCAGTGATTTAGTAATATAGCCTCATCCCTAATTGAGAATTTAATCTAGTTCATTGTTCCTGATAAGATTAACATGACATGATATTTTTGTCACATAAAGTAGTTTTTTTTTTTTTATCACTGGTAAATGACATGACATCTGGGACTCTGTCTATTGTTATCTAGTCCTGTTACCTAGAACAATGTCTGCTACATGGAAGGATACAACAATAATTTAGTAAATAAATGATGTGGTGGCTTACACTTTTTCTTGCGGTCAGAGATGATTCACCTAAAACATTCATATAATTTGAGATATGCTCCTTGAAGTTGCTTCAAGGTGATCTGGAGTTAGCTCAGAAAGTACTTGACAACTTCTTCCACTGGAGAGAAAAGTAGTAACTGACTTTGGCAGGCTACTCAGGCAAATTTGATTTTGGAGAGACTCATTCTTTTCAGGAGCTTTCCTAAGAAAAACAAAATACTAGAAAATGCACTCTTATTTGTAGATAATGTCTCAGGTTTATGAAATCATAGACATAATATTTATATGGAAACGTTATGGATGTTTATTAAAACAACAAAAAAATGGCCATACCTTTTGCCTGAAGTTAGAATGATATTAAAGTAGGGAGATTCAAAAATGGTTTTTGCTTTGTTTGTTTTCTTTCTTGATTATGTTTTTTCTTTATTTTATAGTTCCATAATTAAATTTTAACATAATATATGTATGGAAATAAATAAGAAAAATAAATGCTTTTGATAGATATTTATGAATGCTACAAATGAAATGCAGGCCACAATTTACTTTTCCTATGTTTTGTCAGTTGTCTTTTGGCAAATAAAGTCGGATGATAAAATAGAAGTGGTCATAGGAGATAGAATTATTTGTTATTCTGGAAATTTCTATGCACGTACAAGAAGCTGTTACTTTAAGGAAACTCAACTGAATAACACCTTCCAAAGGTGTTTCAAATGTCCTTCAAAGAGCAAGCTGGTCAATATCATGTCCTATAGCACCAGTCTGCTTTGAAAAATGGTAGTAACACTTAACAACCATCACAAATGCTGTGTGGCAGCCGAGAAGGCAGCCATGTCTATATTCCTGGAGGACACATTCCTTGTACTAGGAATAACTACTACAAAGACAACAATATGCAATGTATTAATTATTGTAACTGTACTACTAACCTGTTTTGAAACTATCTCATTGCTACTTCTTTCTCAATAAAATTATTAAAATATATTAAAAATAAGCTAGATCTAGGATATCTAGCCTACTACTTCACTATTTACAGTGCCACGAACTTCCCAGCTGTTCTTGATGCACTCTTGAGAAATCTGAGATGACCATTATCCATAAAAGCAATCGATCAACAGATAGACGTAAGCACCTATTGCATAGAAAATAGTGGCCAGATGCAGGGGCACATGCCTGTACACGTGGGAGACTGAGGCAGAAGTATTGCTGCCAGTTCAAGGTCAGCCTAAGCTATATAATGAATTAAAGACCAATCTGTGCTGCATAGCAAGACTCCATCTGCCTGTCTGTCTGTGGGTCTGTCCGTGTGTCTGTCTGTCTGTCTGTCTCTCTCTCTCTCTCTCTCTCTCTCTCTCTCTCTCTCTCTTTCTCTCTCTCAGCATAGCTGCTATTAGGACCGAAATATTATGCTAGTGGTATTCCTTCACTTACTATGGAAAACAAAACCATGCCTACAGAATTCCAAAGCATTAGCACTGGCCAAATAGCTCAATGGACTAAAGTGCCTGCATAGGCAGGGTGCAGTGGCCAGGACTCGATCCCCGGTGTGTTGTGCTGGCACTGTCCCCAAGACATGCTGAGGCTGCAGTTGAGACTGGGAGTGGTGATGTGTGCCTGTAATCCCAGCACCTGGGAGGCTGAAAACAGAAGAGTCACTATGAGTTCGATCTATGTAGTGAGACCCCGTAGACCTTATACCCAATATACTCTGTACTAAATTTAAAAAAAAAAATAGAATTCCAAATCATTCCCCTAAGACTCAGTGTCACCCCCACTAATGAACACTGACATAACCATTAAGCAACTCTGGAAATGTTTAGAAAAAGGAAAGAAGGAACTTAACTTGATAATTTCAAATTAAGACTATATATTCCTAGCAATTATAAAATTTTTGCTATAGTTTGATTGGAATGAAGTATGGACTTTTAAGAAGTAAAAGGACAATGTAAGAATGTGGAAGCACAAGAAAATATAAGAGATTAATCAATAGAAATCGGTGACCAGGACCTGGGGAGATGGCTTAGTAGAATAAACACTTGCATGGCAAGTGCAAAGGCATGAGTTCAATCCCCAGTTCTGCCAAAAAAGAAAAAAAGAAATTGGTGACCAAGTCCATGCAAACAATGATGGTGAGGAAAAAACTTGAACAGTTTCATTTATGTTTCTCTAGTTTCTTTTTATGTTTTCTTCATGTTATAAATCACTATTGACTTTTTGTGGCCACCAGTTTCATAGTAGCAACTGTCGTTTTAGACATTTTTTTCATTTATTCATGGTTTTATCACCTGGAAACATAGCTTTAATTAAAGTAATGGAGCATGTATAGTTGATGGACTAAATTAGCAAATGTCACGTTGGGTGTTACTTTGGTGAAAGCTAATGGATGCTGATCCCCGCACCTCAGCCCCCTTATGGTGAGGCCTTCTTTTTCAAGCTATAGCCAGCCATCCCAAACTGTCTGCTCCAACTAAATGAAGACGGCACAGTGCACTACCTAATGCGCCGGTGCAGTGCACTGACCAACGTGTCCTAAAGGCTTCTTGCAGACGGAAGAAAATTAGGAATTATATTTTCTATTTAAATATAATCACATTTAACTTTCTCCCCCACTTTGTTTTCTGTTCAGTCTGCAATGGGTATAAACCCAAAGGGGTGAGAGTTATATTTAACTAATAAAAACATATAAAAAATTCATGTGATTGTTGAAGAAAAATGTATTTATTGATTTACACATAAAAGATACTGGGGTAGGTAATTTATATTAGAAATTAAAAGGAAAGTTTGGTATTTATAAATGTTAATTTAAAGTTGATAGATTGGTTTAATATATCTTTACAATAAAACTGAAATCGCTTTTTGCAATTCATGCCTCTGGGAACTGACAAAATTCTATGTATGTGGAAGAGACTTCTGTGTTTGCATATTATATTTACTGGAAAATTTTTCTGCATTTAGCAAACACCGTAGTTTGTAATATCTCTGCAGAAATGTGTGCTAAATTGTGGGAGAACCACACCATACGAAGTTTTCCACTGAAGTAGAAATAGGTGTTGTGCATTTTCCTTGCTCATTATTTTTCATTCTTTCCTCTTCTGTGCACATGGTAGGACTACATGTCTGGACATGGACTATAGTTCCTAGCTGTGGGCTGCAAATGTTAGCAACGAGCAGCTGTACCAGGTGGAGCCTTATTGGCAATACAAGTTACATCAAAGCTTCTGACTCCCTCACACAACAACAGAGAAATGTTTATGAGGAAGATTTCCTCACCCTGAAACTTTGAACAACAGCAGTAAGATAGATCTCTTCCTAATGCATTACAAACATATTTAGTGAACAGAACTAAGATTTTGTTTTCTTAAGCCAAGGAGCTAGAACTTTGTTACCATAAGATAATCTGGCCTATGCTGACCCTTAGAGTCAATGGATAGACACACAGCAATTTCTTAGAATTATACATACATATTGTTCATGTTGGAACCTTCAAAGATTTTTACAGGCAACCTGTGTTTGGATTTTAACTCCAAAATTTCCCGTCTATATGAACTGAAGCAATTTTTGAGCGCTTACCATACCTTAACATGTTTATCCATATAATAAAAGAAATCACTGCTCCAGTCTGAAAACTCTATGTAGTATCATGAATGTTGTTAAAAAATGTTCTGGTTCTTATTTTTCCTAGAATATTGCAGGACTGTGTTTCATTCTCAGTCTGAACTGAAGCAGCAAGATGGGGTGGGAGAATGGGAGCTGCTCTGGCTGAAGAAATGTGAGCAGAATTAACATATTATTTCTGGACAGAAGTTTTAAGATCCAGTGTATATGTCACCATTTTTTCTCTACTGTTGTGATGAGCAATTTTAAATGAGTGCATGCAACCCTCAGCCCAGATCTTAGAGTGGAAATAAAGCAGTAAAATGTTCCCTGTCAACTTTCAATGGTTATGCTAAAATTCATTGCCAAAGGTGGCTTTTTACCTCAGCAAAACCTGGCCCTCAGGCTTGGTTTCCTCTATAGTCTCTCAGGACACACCACCTGCCCTGGATTTGTCTTCTAGCTCCTGAATGATGCAGGCAATCCTTGAATTACAGCTGCATAACTTCTACCTCTTCATATGCCCTTTTTTGTGGGTAAATTGTTCTTATTCTCTTCTTAGAAAAACATGAAAATTGTATTTAGTCTTCCCCTACCTCAATATGATGTCACTTTATTTAGTTATATCTTTTAAGAACTTATTTCCAAATAAATCATATCTACAGGTAGTGTGAGAAATATATATTCTGGGAATCAGTTACACCCACTATACCAACTACAATTCTAACTGTCCAGTGAAAATTATATGAATGAAAACAGAAAAGACAAAGAATATCTAACATTATCAGTTATCTAAGAAATATCTGAGGACTGGCAAGATAACTCAGCAAAATAAGTGCCTAGCTAGGCAAGTGGAGGACAGGGTTCAATCCCTGGTACCACATACTATGCCAGCCATGCCCCCAGGCATGCTGAGCCCAGCCACTGAGTCTGGGCATGATGACACATGCCTGTAATCCCAGCATTAGGCATACTGAAAAGAGGAGGATCACTATGAGTCCGAGATGCCTAGTAAAACCCTGTACCAAATATATAAAAAAGATTTGATTTTATTCTTCTACTTAAGAAAAAAAAGCAGATTATTACATTGGAAACTTAACTGAATATCAGAACAACTGGGTTCTACTTCTGTAGATGACTTAAGAATTCAAGCAAGCAATCAGTAATATGTCCACCACTCCAGAGCACAGTCTAGATCATAGATGGAAAGTAATTCCAATAAGAGAGATGACCTGATGCCTAATAAGGCTCACTTTTGCAGCAAGCTAGGAAAACATAGGGGTTTAACTGTAAGAAGTTAACTGAGAAGTGATTGTACACAGCCTTCAATGTAAAGGTCAAGAACTATAAAATCACTACATAACAGACACAGAAAGAATAGTATCTCTGAAAGTAAGTAAAGCGCATTAATTACACAAAATATTACATCAGAAGAATTTTGAAAAGTTATTTAATTTTTGTGACAGGACTAAGTTTGGAATGGTAGCTTTCTTTCCTTTGGGAATTCTATGATGCCTATAGCCATAATTCTGTTCTTAGAAAGCCGAAGAAGATGCTCCAGTCTGAATAGACAAATCACTGTCTCTGTTTTCATAAAACAAATATTTTCCCAACCCCAACTCTTCCCATTTTCCTAATATGTGCTTAATTATAAACTTAGTTTTTAGATAGTATTCCACTCTGCTATATTTTATTGAGTAAAATATAACCTTTTAATCAATGGTTTTGACACCATTAACATTTGATTACACTTTTACCTCCCCTGAGAATTTGGGGAGTCATGTGGAAATACATTTAAACACTGCTAGGGAACAGCAACAACAAAAATATTGTCATCCCTGATTCTGTTATGGAGGTGAAAAAGACAGATATGTACCTCAGATGGAAAGGTTGTTACATTAAAAATGCTATGTGCTCTTAACAGGCAACACAGCTAACTGGGAGAACAAACCCAGCTGGTGTAACTGTGCAATGCTCCTTGTTGTTTATGGCTGAACACATCTCCAATTCATCTTTTACCAATTACTAGCCTCTTAGTTAAGCAGCTGTTAGTTATAACTCCTGCAAGCTCCTTAGGCAACTGGCTTTTATCTATGCCATTTCCCTGACCGAAATTTTTCTTCTACTGTGATAGGTTAATTATTTTTTTTCTACTATAATCTCTGTCATAGACATCTTTTAAGACTTCCAAATGTTGGAGTCAGTGAACCTCTTGTACATTTCCATAGAATTACACACACATCCATTCTGTAAGTTTAAATGCTATCCCCTCAGAAAGATTTTTGTAAAATACCACTATCTACCTGATCATGTGATTTCCTGCTTTGGCCCTGTATTTGTGGCCTTGGAGATACAATTATTTATGTTCTTCTCTGCTTGTCTATTCTTATCTATCTCTCTTGCTGAGATAAAAGCTCCAGAATGAGCACACATTTTCTCTCATGCTCACTTCAGTGCCAGAGATCAGCAAAGTGCTGCATACCATGTGTGTACTCAGTGAGCAGAGAGAAAGTCAACAATCATGAGATGAATTGATTTGAATATATCTGATAGTTTTCTAAAAGCGACAGCAGAGATTGAGGAAATTACCATGTGTACTTTTGAATTCTCAATACCTGATTAGTGTTTTGATACACAAGGCATAAAATAAATGGCACAGTGTCTTAGTGTACTTAATAGGTACAGTATTGAAAACAGTTCTGACCTTATTTTAACCCAGGTACACAGATTAATATTTACAACTATAAGTCTTCAAATATATTTGACAATTTGTTCTCTTGTATTCATTCAAAAATCATAAATTTTATTTAGAATCAAAATCTGCTGTGGATTTGTAAAAACAGCAGCTTAAAAGTGTTCAGTCCTTACAAAATAGTTAGGATAGATATACAACTACTTTCTCTTCTTTCAATGAGAAGAAAGATTTATACTAATATTGTTTTGACAAGATATCATGTCTGTATCTTGTACTCTGAATAACTATTACGAAGACAATATGCAATGTATTAATTATTGCAACTGACCTACTAACCTGTTTTAAAGCTGTCTTTTTGCTATTTCTTTCTCACTAAAATTAATAAAAAATTTAAAAAGTATTCATCCCTAATATATATCAAATTTATATTTAAAAAGTGACATAAAAAATTACTTTGTAAAAGGAAAGTAAGAATGTCTTTGGTGAGGTCTTGAAAAATACCAAAATAGAATATGAAATATATGGATACTGCATATCATATCATAAATTACACTTGGCCATAGTTCATTGAAGGTTTTCTCAATTTGATTGTGTGTAAAACATGCTATTAATAAAATATCTAAATGTCATTATCTAAATCTGAATGAGCTCTTTCCCATTATCAAATTCTTGGGAAGGCACAGAAGTGCTAAATTTGAGTTGTTTTTTCAGGTTAAATTCCAAATAACTAATAGTCTAACCTTTATCCTTCTTTCTACTAGAAAGGCTTTTGGAACACACTTTCATAAATTCAGTGTCTGCCACTTCAACTTGTAGGGTTTTACATCTTGATTCAAAGCAAATAGTAATTTTAAAGGGGAGGGGACATAATATGTGTGTATTGTGATACTTATGACTTCAAGCTTGTATCTTACAAACTAGCTTTATGATGATTTTGAAATTAGCCAAAGATTTGATGCCTACCTCTAAAACCATTGTGAAGCTTTGTTTAAATCTGTCTTTCTTATGGCTTGAGTCTGGATGTCCCCCAAAGCCTCATGCAATCAGAGGGGGATGGAGGTAGCTGGATTTAGAGTATGTGGTGCTGAGAACAAGGATGTTGTTCCCACTGATTGGTTTGCCACCTCCTCCAAATCTGCAGCCTACATAGTGCATGGAAGGGGTGGAAAGAGGCTGCTAGTGGAGCTGGACTTGCTTCCTAATTACTTGGTTGCCTCAGTGCATTCTGCTCGCCATGAACTTTTTCTTCTCTGTGATGCTTGTCTGTGATACCACCATGCCTTGGAATCAGCTGATTATAGAGAAACTGAAACCATTGAAAACTGTGAACTGAATAAACCTACTTTTCCACCTTTAGCTTTGGACATCAGACATTTATTTTCTCAACACAAGAAAAGTAACTTAGACACTCTCCATTCCAGGGACTAAATGCTATAACTGACAGCTGATTTCTAAACTAGGTTTTGACTAATGATGCCTTAAATTTGCTTTTTTGTATAACATCAAAAACTTTAGAACAAAAACAAATACATATTTAGCAGTCAAATAAGCAAAATTAAGACATACAGTGAAGACAGTGTTCTGGATATATCAATATTACCCAATATCCTTTCTGACATTTTATGTTAACTATTCCAAAAATTTGTGTACTACCCATTAATTTTCTATATTCCATATTCATTTTCCAAAGGTGTGTATTGAAATAGAGAAAGCAACAACAGCAATAAGAAATAAGAGGTAGTTCATGTATTTGTGAGACAAACCAGGGGGAACAGGGTGGCTTCTAGCATGGTCAAACCTAGGGAATCTGTTTAGATTAAGAACTATGGGTAAGTATTCTTGACTGTCAACCATTTTGGTTTGAGAAAAATGAAGTCTATTTTGACAAATGACAAATAAAGACCAAACCCAATTGTCTGACAGGAAAAAGTAAGGCCGAAGCATGAGTCTCTTATTTGGAGAAAGTGAAGCTTTGGCGGCCTGGCCCTAGCTCAGTCCTTTAAGTGGCTGGTTTCACAAAGCTGTCAGCCTCAGGTTGCTGGAGTTCGAACCTCACAACTCTCCCGCTGGCCAAAAGTGCCCTGAAGGCATTCGAGGAACAAAAAAAGAAATCCTTATTGGGGTCAGGGAGATGGCTCAGTAGGATAAGCGCTTGACTGACAAACGCAAGGATCTGAGTTCAATCCCCGGTTCCACCAAAAAAAAAAAAAAAAAGAAAGTGAAGCTTTATGGTTCATGTCATTATACGGGCTGTCCCATTCAGAGACTGTAAGAAAATCAGAAAGTAGGTGTTAGTAACAAGGTTGGACCCTGGTAAAGGACGTTCCAATAAGCAGTGGCCTGCAACTCACTATGTTTTTGTTTTCAGTGTAATAAAATACACTGAATGAATATTCATCAAGAACTAAGACTGGAGCACAGTTATACCCAAAGAACAAACGTAGGATTCCACATAGGTAATGAGTACGGAGGGTTTATACTCAACCATGAGTAATGGTTGACTTGGTAACATTTAATTCAAACTTGACCACTGGAGGAGGCAAGGCATACATTCAGATATGATTCTCAGGCTTGGGTAGATGGGCAGATGAGAAACGTCAATGGCCTTCTCTAAACAGTGCTAGAAACAAGAGGTTTCAATGTATCTCACAACGGCTTGTGGGTATGAAAAATGGCATATTACCCTCACTGCAAATGGAATCTCCACAAAAAGAAAACAAAAAAAATCTTGTTATATTTCAAGAAAATTCTTAATGTTTTTCTGTATTAACTTTAGAGTTCATTTACTTCATTTTATTCGGGCCATTTCTACATGTTCATATTGAAGAAAGTGATGTATTTATAAATTGGCTTTTCCTATGCAAGTAAATTTATTCAAAACTACTTTTTAGTCTCTTGTATTTTAAAATTTATTCACAGAGTTCTTACACAATTCATGTTAAGCTTATTCCTTGGGGCCTTATCAGTGTGTTGCTTCTGTCAAAGTATTTTTCCATTATATTTTAACTAGATGATTCTTAACTGTAATTTTTTTCAATTATGTACCCGGAGACTTTAAGTGATTTCCTATAGTTTGTGGCAAGCATATCAGTGGGCAGGAATGAGCAAAAGGAAATGCTGTCTATTTAAAAGCATGGATTTTATATTGTAGGCAAAAAGAAATCTTGAAATTGTTTTACTAACGGGCTTACATGATCAGATTTGTATTTTAGATATTTTATGTTAACTAAGACTGCTTTCTTGTCAGCATGGAAAATAGCTTATTGGAATAAAACTGAAATCGGGAAGACTTGAGAGATGCGTGCTAAAAATGAGGAATGAGGAGACTGGACAAAGACATGATAGTAGGAATTGATAAAAGGACAAACTGCTTCAATAGGGAAAAAGAAAACCATGACAACAAGCCTTCATCTCCAGTTGGTTAGGTAATAGGGGAATGAGAAGCATTTGTCAGTGAAAGAGAAAACCATTCATGTTCAATAGTTTCCAGAAAGCCCAGGAAGGAAATTATCATGAGTGGACTAAGATACAAGAGAACATGAGGAATAAAATATGGACTAATGTTGAACTATCAATAATTAGGATATGCACCTATTTTAGCCATTTATTCCTGTACATGTAGGTAACTGAGCTGTAGCAGGCTGGGGCTCAAATGGATGACAGGAAAAGAAACTGAGACTATGCAGAGTTAGTATTTCAAGATTTTAATCACTGCAAAAATATCAGATGCAATGATATTTTAAGGGTTATCCAAAATGGAAGAAAAGGAAACTTTTATTTTTATTTTTATTTCCAATTTATAATCCACAAGACTGGGCGACAACTATTTGTATTTGAATACGAAGTAAAAAGAGGGTGCAGAAACTTCTTGATGTTACTAGGGCTACAACACAAATGAAATCCCAGTGCAATTGTAAGAGATATATTTGAAACAGAGACAGGTGGAGAAGATTGTTTCTTTAATTGGCTGTAATTTCTTGAAAAAACACACTACAAATAGGGCATAGAAGAAAATGATGTAAATCATGCTTTGCAAGGTGTTATGTATTTTATGCTTATAAATTGATTTCTTTTTTATGGCTTTCTATTTTTGTTCTCTTTTTTATTTTTATTTTTTATTAATTTTATTGTGAAAGAAATAGCAATGAGATGGTTTCAAAACAGGTTAGTAGGACAGTTACAATAATTAATACATTGCATATTGTTGTCTTCACAGTAGTTATTCAGAGTGCAAGATGCAGACATGGCATCTTGTCTAAACAACATTAGTACAAATCTTTCTTCTCAATGAGCTATGATAAAGTAACTGTATATCTGTCCTGTTTTGTATTGTTCTCTTTTTTAAAGGAATGCAAAACTCTTTATTGACTACTGCTAACCATAATTTACAATAAAGTAAACAATATACAGTAGGATAACATCATGACTACTAGAAAGTTATTTTCCTGGACTCTTCTGAAAAAAGTAACCTAAATACTAAAAGTTATTATATATAAAAGTATGAATTGAGTTGGGGTCAAGATCAATAACTCATATTATAATAGTTTTTTCACTCATTTATTCTAGCAGGTTCTAAATTGAGAACATTGGAATAATCTGACTAGATTTCCATGAGACAAGCCTTAGACTTTCCATTAATTATGATCTTTTAGTACAGAAATTTCAACTTACTATGAAGGAATTGTTCACTAGAGATCTTTAAATATTCCCTTAAGAAGTCTTGAATAACTAAATTCAAAGAAACCAGATTGTGTCAGTTCCCTTATCTGTGTGAAAATTGTAATCAGTTAGAAAATTTTTCATTTCAGGAATTTTGCAAGTAAACTGCCACATTTACGTAATGAAAGACATAGCGAACAGCTTCTGATGCGGCTGCTCTGAAATTATCTACTTTGAAGCGTCCAATTAACTGCAGAACCCTCTATTTAACTTGAAAAGTTATGGCTTCTAGAAAACTATCAGCTTAATTAGGAGTGATTTATTTCTTGGTTGCTAAACTTGCATCTAAAACCCAATGGGAAGTAAAATAAATAAGTAAATAAATAACTCATGGTTTTTGTTTTCGTGAATGTTTAGAAAACAAAAGAAAGATCATTTACATAAGGGTTTCAGTTACATTTACCAACAAATAAAAGAGAATGGTCATTAAGTAGGTGAGCTAAGACTCAGTTTGATTATTGGAAATTCCCCCAATATTTAGAAAGGCAGAGGAAACACCAGGCTATCAAAGGCTGTTTTCTGATAAGGAAGCAACTGTGTTTAGAAAGATTGTATGTGCTCAAAGTAACCACCACTACTGATGCAAAACAACAACAAAATCCCCAACAACTCTCCCAATACTACTTTCAAAATAGTGTATTAAACTTAATGTTAGAATGCAGTTTTTTCATACTAATAAATAAGCAAGAATACAACTCCTATTATCTTTCCTATTACCAGCTCCATCAATTCTCCACTTCTTCCTGTGGTACCAGTTCCTCCTTCAGGATCCAGGCCTGTGGCAAGGCCTCCTGGCTTGGCAGCTGTGTGCTTTCTTTTTTGATTTGCTGTCATTGTACTCATGGATCCATATCAATTTTCAGTTTGTACAATCTTCTCTGCCAGCATTTGGTGCATTAAATGCTTCAATTAGCTCTGGAGAATCTAAATTTTCTTCAGGTTTCCACTAGATTGTTAGCATCTGTAAATCCCTTCCACTTCAGAGAACACTGCACATTCCAATTCAATACACAGCGGTCCAGTGCTTTTGCTAGAGCAGATTCTTGAAGCTTTGCCATCAGTGTTTTACTGTTTGTTTCTTCTTCATTTCTTGCAAAGTAGTTTTACTGGAGGCCGTCTTTTCTTGTAGCATGTAAATAATTTTTATATTCTATTTTCACGGAATTATAAAACATGTAAAGTACAGATGTAGATTTTTTATTTGAATATTTTCAGTTTGTGGTTGTTTAAATCTGCAAGTGTCAAACTTGTAGGTACAGTACAGTTAAGCAATGGACATTTAAATTTTTTATATTAGCCTTATACCTGAAACTTTCCTATAATCTCTTTTTAATCTCTAAACTAGTTGTATGATTTTTAAAAAGTTAGGTGAAGTCCTCGTTTCCTCATGTCATCTGTCTACAGATATATGTACTTCTATATTTCCATATCTTTAGTTTCTTTACTTACCTTAGTTCAGTAGCTAGAACTTCCAGTACAATGTTGATGAGTGCTGAGAATGGACAGCATTCCCTTGGTCTAAATCTTAGAGAGGAATCTCTGAGTTCTCATTGTGAAACATGTTTCTGGAGAGTCTATTTCAACAAGAAATCAATAATGAGCAATCAGTCCCAACTTTCTCTAACCTGTTTTCAGGTTGAGGAAGTCCTCACTTACTCCTTTTTTTCCCAGGAGCTATTGTATGACTGAGTATTAGATAAGGTTTTTTTTTGTTTGTTTGTTTGTTTGACCAAATACTTTTTTTTCTTTAGCCTATTGATGTGACAGTTACATAAATTCAGTTTTAAATATTGAACCATCTTTGCATAGTTGAGTAGGTCCTAGCTAGACATGGTATTTTTCTTCTTATATAATTTTGGATTTCATTTGCCAATATATTGAGGATTTTTGGGTACATGTTCATGAGAAATATTAGTCTGAAGATTTCTTCACTTATAATATCTTTGCTGGTTTTGTTACTTGAGTAATGCTAACCTCATAGGGTTAGGTGGAAAGTTTCCCCTATTTTCTATTCAAATGCCCAAATCCAAATATCTAACAATGCGAACAGCTGGTGGAGGAACCAGTACTCTCTCCTGGCTGTCAGCAGCAGAGCAGCTGTCCCCTGCTATGCACCTCTGCCACGCGTGTCTGCCGCAGAGCCAGGTGACCATGGACTTGAGCCCTGTTGGTGTAGGTCCTCTGGTAGGTGAGTAGAGGGTGTAGGTCACAACCTCTGCACCCTACAGACTGTAGGTCAGTGGCTGCTGGTTGTCCCACAGGAGCACACTGAACACTAGGCACAGCACTGGACACCAAAGGCTCACTTTAGCATAGAAAGTTTGAGGAAATCTGAGGGAACCTCTGATGAGAAAGTCAGCAAGGCCTTCCAGATGTCTGCAGGAGAGGAAATCTTGCTTACCTGTAGAGGCCTCAAATTATGATTTCTGAAAACTCACAATAACTTTTTAAAAAGTAGTCAATTATTTTTCCATGTATGCTTACTTATTCCTCTTTCTTTCCTATTTCCTAATAAAACAAGCAAAACGCACACATTCAAGAATTCCTACAGCAAAAGTGTTAACTACACTTCTCCTGCTTCCTTCCCATTTTAAAATTATTTGTTTGAAAGGTAATGGCAGGGGCCTGGGGAGATAGCTCAGTAGAATAAGCACTTCCCTGGCAAGTGTGAGGGCCTGAGTTCAATCCCCAGTCCACCAAAAGAAAAAAAAAAAAAAAAAAGTAATGGCAGTTAAGTTTAATATGAGTATGTTTACTGTCAGATAGGTTTAATAGTCATGTTTATCTGTGATAAAGATTCTACTTTCAAGCCATTATTATTTGGTTCTGAGTAATACACACTATATAACAACTTTACCATCAGCCTCTCACATGTATGTTTTGGGGTCTTTTCGTTTGTCCAGGAAATATTCTACAACCTTGCTATTAAATATGTATTTCATGAAATGCAAACATCAAAATAACCTGATAATATTTTAGAGGTGCAGGACCTTAGATTCCACTGTACACTAACTAAATTAGAATCTTCCTCATAACAAGATGTCAAGGTGATATTTATGCCATATGGCACCTAAAGCTGAGAAGCACTGATTCAACAGAAATCTCTCATTATCTGTGGTAATATAATACTGATAATGCTGCAAAGATAAAATCAACAAAGCCTTGTCACAAATATTTAATAACATTTTTAGCAACGGAAATGGTAACTTGAATGCGAGATTTTAAAAAATAGTTACATATTATTCTGTCTAAAAGGCACATCAAATACAAATCTCTAAAGGCCATCATTTTTGTATTTCTTTCTATAAAAAAAGAAATTATTATCAATAATGTTCAAATCACCCTTGAGCTTCCAATAGTTTTGTGTTTAAATATCAGAAAGTGTTTAAATGAAGGTGATAAAGAGAAGAAATACCTGTGAATGAGGATGTAAGGTATTACACAAGATTTAATTTGCACAATATTTAATTAGTAGAAGGATAGTCAATGAAGTTTGTAATGAAATGCCTCTATTCTTTTGATTCATTCCACAAGATTCTGCATTTTAACAAGATGAAAAGTCTCTTGATAAAAATTCTTTAAGGATTGTATCAGTTTTGTTTTGCTGAACAACAAATAATGTCAATATCTCTGGGACTTAGCTTTCAGCAGCAAACATTCTCCCTCGTGAGCAGATCAGCAGCAGGCCCATTGATCTTAGTTGGGCTTGGCTGGGTTAGGCTACACTCCGTACTTCCTGTGGGGTTCAGCTTTCCTCCACCTGTGATGCTTGCTAAATCATGAATCACAGGAGCACAGGAATGTGTGTGTGAGCACAGCAACTCTCCATTAAGCTTCTGCTGATAACTCTATAGAATGTTACTTCAACAACTGACCAATGTAAGTCATCTAACCTCAAATCAGTGGAACAGAAAAGTATGCTCCACCCATAGCAAATTGTGCTTCAAAGATACATAGCAAAGAATCAATTCAGAATTCCAATACACAGAAAAAGAGATCAAATCAATGCTAGAATAACTAGCTTCATGCTGTGATTAGATTTCCTGTGGTTTAAGTGTCCTTTTGGACCATAAGCTTTCTTACAAGAGATTAAAATGCATGCAATCAATCCCAACCTTCCCTTAGTTCCACAGAAAATAAGGATCCCATTCATTTTGTTGGATGCAATACAGAAACAACTTAAAAGAAAAATAAAAGTGTTGGGAATTCGTTTAAAAAACTAATTTAAATGTTAGATTTTATGTAACCAAGGTCAGTCTTGAGGGTAAGTAACAAGCCACAGTGGTTCCCAGCCTACTCTGTCTTTGTCATAAAATGTTTCCTATGAGCATTTCTTGCTCATTTCAGTGTTTTTCCTTACTTTTGTTGTTATTTTGAGAATTAATCAACCTATATAAAATGAACAAATTACAGCCACATTAACTCTTCTAGGAAAAAAAAAATCTTCTAGAGTTACTGAAAAAGTTAAGTAATAAACACTTAAGTAGTATTGTGTACATAAATAATGCCCGTCAAATGACATTATTCCAAGGTATGTTTGTTTTCAGTTGGCAGAACCTTTCACAGAATGCTAAACTATTTCACTGAATGCTAGTATTACTTGGGCCTACCTTCTACATAACCTCCTCTTATCAAAATAAAGGAAACCTTATAAACATAAAAATACTATTTTGCAGACCAAATTATTAGTGCTACTTAATTCTATACCAATGTGATCAAGTCAAAGAATGCCAAGACATTGTGTAAAATATTGTTTCTGCGTGTGCCTGTAAAGGGTGTTTCCTACAGAGACCAACATCTGAATCAGTGCACTAAGTTGAAAAACTCTGCCCTCAGCAATGTAGCAGGCACTTTTCAATCCACTCACTTTTGTTTCAAGCCCTACATAAAACAAAAATTTGTATAGGAGGATAAATTTTACTCTTTCCTTCAGGTGGACACTCCTCTTCTGTTTTGAATACTGGAACTTTTGGTTCTAGGGTCCTTGGTCTCCAGGACTTACACCTATGGCTTCGTTTCCCCTGTTGCAATTTAAGACTGATATGCTACTGGGTTTGTTTTCCCTGACATTTGCAGGCTACAGACTATGCAACATCTGTCTCCATCTCTGCATGAGCTAGTTCCTAAGACAAATCTCTTCTTACAGTTACCTATCTGCTTATTGTACCTCCTATGGGTTCTTTGAAATCTGCAAACTCTGATAATACAGAATTTAGAAGAGAAATTGACAATATTATTCAACATCTCTCAGAATGTAAACATTGGGATCATGATAAGAGTTTCAACAGTCTATCAGTTCAGTGTGTTCCACATATTAAGTGCGTTGGAGGTAAGTGTATATTATAGTTTGGATCTGAAATGTTCTCCCAAGATCCATATGTTCAAATAAATAAACAACACAACTCACTTGTTTTGCCAGCCTGTGGGACTGGTGGCAGGTTATGGGATGTTTCACATGTGGGTCTGGTGAAATGATCTTAGTTCACACACCCTCAGAGAGGAGATTGGTACTTAGGTCTCTCCCTTTTTCTCCCTGCTTTCTGGCAATTTCCTTTGCATCACCCTCCCTGCCATGATGCACTGTGCCTTTTATCAATTGACAAGGAAAGGCTAACGGAAGAAAACATACAAAAATCAGATGCCTCCTTCATCTGGGTGGTATCACAGGCCAGGGAACAAAAAGAATAAGTATGGCAGGCAGTGCCTTGATTCTAGAATTTTATTTAATCATAGTCAAAGTCTGTGGAAATTTTTATTGTTGGCAGCAAAACAAGGAACTACAGATATTGAAGAATAAATGGAAATAGATCTTTACACTACCTAGTACATCTGTTTGGCAAATATTCTTGATTTCTCATAAGTGTTAATTCAACTTGGACATGCAGGTGTCCTGAAGGGAATTATAATCATAAATGTCTACCTGTTATAGTATTTCATAATTACAGATATTTTCCAGTTCTCTTGATGTTCACTTAACTCTCTTAGTCTGAACTAGACATGTCGATCCTTTCTAAGAATGACTATTTAGAGAAGAAATATTACATATGTGACAATAATTTAACTAATTTTTAAAAATAAATTTCATTTGTACTGGCTAATTAAAGTAGATATCTTTTAATGCTTAAAATTCAAACTCTTTAGAAGATTGTAGTTATTTGTAGAAATGTATGCATTCACAAAGAATATTACCTTTACATAGAATTTATAGCATCATAATATTTTGTATAACTTTAGTTTCTATCTTTGATTATTTATATAACATAAACTTTCAAAAATATCCCTTAAGAGACTGACCGAACTGAAGATATATTTGAATAATAGTGTATCTCTTATCATCTCTTCATTTTGACAATGATCATGTAGTTCCTTTAGGACCAAGTTTTTCCTATAGATAGTTACTGTTGTAGTCAGCAGGGTTAGATTGAAATATTATAAACAGTAATATTTAGAGGGATAGGTCCTCAAAAAATTCAATATGGAAGATAACTTCAAACTGTGGGAGAAACTGGCACTTCTGCTGTGGGCCTGAACTCAAGACAAAAGATTAAACAAATGCAGCCACACACCTCCCTAGGGATAGACTTCAGAGATTGATATCCTAAATAGGTATCAATCACCTTGAAAAAGCCAGGATGAGTCACTAATCCAATTCCTTAAAGGAAAAGCCCCTGTTCTGTATTCATGCCCACTTGCTATGTGACTGGCTTCCCCATGTGGTCCAGATTTAATCAATTTTACATAATCAATTTTACATAATCAATTTTACATAATCAATTTTACATAATCAATTTTACATGTAGACTTATGTAGGCCATAGTTTTTTTTGTTTGTTTGATGGTTTTTTTTTTTTTTTTTTTTTTTTTTTTTTTTTTGTACTTTAGGGAAGGATCTACAGGGTTTTCAGGGATTCACTACTAGATTTGACTCATACTGATCTTCCTGTTTACATACTCCCAAGAGCTAGCATTACAGGTATGTGCCACCATACCCAGTTTCAATTGTCATCTCTGTGAGCCCCGGGGGCAGGGCCAGTGCAGCAGGCCTGGGGATCAAACCCTCCACCCCTGAGACTACTTGCAGGCCTTTTAATCTGCTGAGCTATTTGGCTAGCCCTGTAGACCATAGTTTTGTCCTACTTCATGCCCATCTTGGGAGTTGCTAGGTTTCTCACCTTAGACCTCACCTCATGGTTTTGCTCTATAAAACCCCTAGAAAAGGCAAGGGTCCTTGGCAACACACCTGGGGCCCCTTCTGCCCCTCCCTTGGACAGAAACTTTCTTTGAAGTTGTGAGTTTCTTTTGTCTATATCACTAGGAAGCCTGAACTTTGTGGTACATAAATCTTATAGTTCTAGTAGCAGCATAGTCTCCATTTTTTCCTCTATAATTTACAATTAATAAAAAAGACTGGGATCCAGTTGGCAATTTTATCTTGATTTTCTATAAAGAAATGGGGAATTTAACTGATCCATCTTGGTTTCAATTTTAACTTTCTGCCTAAGAATGTATCTTACATGCTTTACTATTCTGGACTTGCCATATCCACAGTTAGAATGGGGATTACTACTGTGTCCCCATAGCAATTTTAGGTATAGCTAGAGAGATTCGTAAAATGGTAGTCCTGCTTGCACATTTTCTACATCAGCTTCACATCAAAGTAGAAGTATGCAAAGAAAAAGATGAAAGCACTGTGCAAGACGTGGGTGTGTCAAACATGCCCTTGGTGTGTGTGTGTGTGTGTGTGTGTGTGTGTGTGTGTGTGTGTGTGTGTGAGAAAGCTATATTTTAACTACCAAAAGAAAAACAAAGATGAGAACGGTTATCATGCCTCCTCCCAAAAGTGTTTTTATTTGTTTTCTTTCATTTCATTTCTGTGAAAGACAAGAAAGAAGAAAGACAGAGCCTGACATACTTGCTTGTTTCTGACCAGCATTTTCAGAGTGAAGCTCAATTCTTTCATGAAGCTCACGGTAGGCTTCCTTTCCTGTTCCTAACTAGCCCTAGCACCAGCGAGCCACTGGTTTCTCACTTTGGATGTTAGCCCATGTTCATCTTTGTAGCTAAGCAAGATGTTGGATCTGATGGCCCCTTGTATATGTCTCAGTAAGGTTAATCCTCCGTTACCATGAATACTGATTTGATTCTGCCCCAGAAAAGTATCAGGTATCAAGATTCAATCTTCATTATAAGATATCAAACTTCCCTTAGAAGTCTGGCAATTTTAACTACATATGTGTGGAAGTACAGTCATACATAACTTCCCTACACCACTTGCTACTTCTTTTCCAGCTTCTAAGTCTCATGTGGCTTTTCCTATGTGGCTCAGGGCTCAGGCATGGCTTCCTCCTCTGCCACACTAAAAGTCCTCCATGTAACTTGTCAGGTCACCCTGTCTTCCCTGATTGCCTGATTCAGCAACCCTGGAACTGTACATAATAACATTTAAATACATTGTAACATACTGCCCTTTCTCTTGTGCTGTATACAATTTTGCCATAGGATCTTGCCCCCTTACCCAAGAATTCCATTCATCATTTGATGGAGATGTCCAATGAAGTCTAAGCAAACCACAACGTTTTATTTTTTGGTTTTCCTGTGTCCTCTAAAGAAAGGAAGGAAACAATCTCTGTCCTGTTTTTCATCTCCTGACACGTAGGCTGATGGGTAGACAGACAGACGGGTGAATGGATAGATGGTCGGATAGACAGATACACACACTGTATTCCATCCACCAAAATCTTAATCTAGTTACAAAATGTGGCACAAATTTTGTCCTCCAGTGTAACTGTTCACCACCATGTTATTACTAAACACCTCAACATAATTATTCTATACTTGTTCTACTTTTAGTATTTTTATCCCTGTGATGCATATAATACTTAT
>NW_004524853.1:2195714-2197421 GCF_000260255.1 Octodon degus
TTATTCCACTGAGCTATCTCCCCAGACCCTAGAATATATATTTAAGTAAATAAAGCCCACATTGTGATTTGATACTCATGTCAATATTGGCTTTTATCATTCAGAGTATTTTCTTTCTTTACAAATTCTGAGAAAATGTGCTCTTCTTTCTCTGACTTGATTCTTAACAATTTTGAAATCCTAGAATCTGCATGTCTTCCCAGAATTGTTGGTACTCCAGGAAAAAAATCTTGTTAGTGTCCTTTACCTTAAAGTGTAAAAAAATACATTTTGACTCCTCTAAACTATCAATAAAATAAGGGAACATTGGAGGAAGACAGACACAGGTTTTTAATTTTTAAGTTTCCCCTATTCATTGTTAAGTTTTTACTGAATCTTTAATTTTCTTTTTTATTTTTGGTCGATCATTTTACTTTGAATCAACTCAAAACAAGGCATTCACCTTTCACATTTTTTTCTCAGTTTTTACTCTTAAATATGAAGACTTATATCTTTTACTCTGTATAATCTAGGATCCTAAATGCATTGGACACTATCTAATTTTTTACTCAGTTTGTTTCTGGAATGATAGATATAGATACAAGTCATATTTGTTTACTTACTTATTTTGGTCTAGTGTTTACTCATCTCTTCCCTTGTGCTATAATTTAGTCTTTTGTACATTACTTACTTCTGTTTTTCATTTCATTTTCATTTCCACCAATTATCCAGTATTTTTTTCTACATGAACAAAACAAGGAAAGCACAATAAATAAAGTATAATAAGTAAAAATAATCTCAATATACCATATCAAAATCATGAAGCACTGAATATCTCTTTCCAGCTTATATTATTGCCTCTAATTCTCTAATTGAAAGAGGATAACTTTTAATTTAAAAAAATTACTATTTCCAGAGGTTTCCTTCCTTTCCTAGCTTAAAATACAAAATATAAATCCAATTCTGACTTCATGAACCTCTTATCTAGAGCATGGTATCTCTACTTTTGTGCAAAATATCTACCTTATTAAAACTGTGATGGATTATGCAAAGATGAAGTTTATATATTGACTTAAAGAAGCAGACAGAGCCTTCACACACACAACCAGTGATTGAAAAAATCTTCACACCAAAATTCAGCTTATTTTTCAGAAGAAACAAATAAAAATCCCCCAAATCTATAATTCCAAATCAGGATTATATCTGAAAATAACAAATCACCCTGAGAATATTTCAATTGACTTAGGAAGTTCTTAAGAAGGCCAATTCAAAACTTAACATACAAGTAACATCTAAGAAATCCTCTTTAATGGAAAACACGCTAGATTGTTCCATGGAGTGATCTTTTGGTGTCAACTGCAGCATGTGGAACAGAAGTTTTGAAGGTTTTGCTGCCATCCAGAGAAGTGCACTCATATGCCACCCTATGCAAGGCCTCCCTGGTGATTTGTCTGGTAGGAAATAGCTTTTCCCTGTTCTTGTGTAAATTTTTCCTTTAACACTCAAACTCAAACACAAGGAAGTTTTGCTGCATCGTTGCCTCCCTCACAGGATCAGGTTCTGAACTTGACAGTGAGTTCTTTCTTCACAGACCCAGGGGAAGTTAGGACCTTCAATGTGTGCGTGGCTGGACTTCGGAGACTAGCTTCCCTCAAGGCTTCAAAGTGATATCAAACAATGGGAGGTGAACTATTGTTGTAGTTTTCTTTTCTTTTATTTCTTTTCTTT
>NW_004524853.1:2197556-2204541 GCF_000260255.1 Octodon degus
CAGGATGGTTATTAGGGCAGCTTGCCTTTTATAGGACATTTCATTTATGTTTAATGCCTGAGCCAACATTTGGTGTTAACCAACACTTTCATTTCCCTTGGGGAGATTCTCCTTTAAATCAATCCTGGCTTTCATTTTAGAATATCAAAACAATTTTTATGACATAACCCTGTCTAAAAAAAAAACAAAGTAATATCTGGTAAGGCTTCCATTGAGATTTATCCTTGAAATTGACAAGTGTTGAATTATTTCTTCTCTACAGCAAAGGAGAAAATAGTTAACTTCTCCTTCACCAGCAAAAGAGGAAACTAAATAGTCATTTTCTGCTATATTAGTATAAAGATGCTTTCAGAAATGCCTTTGGAAAATGGAATAAGTATTCTAGTTCAATGCTTGGTAGAATATTTTATGGCCAAGTTTACAATTTATATCAAACTTAATAAAATATGATAATGATTCACACACGCATCAGCTTTGCATATCTAACCAATGTTGATTATGCATTCAGAAACATAACACAATGTAATTTTTAAAGTAAACAGATGATAAGTTTGATATTTAGTCAAATGCAAATCAAATCAAACTTTTTAAATGAATTTTTGAAGTTTTTCATTGTTTTATACAGCTTTTGGACAGATTCTGATCATGAATAATTCTTTTCAGCCTGTAATAAGCCAACTTCTTTTTCTCCATACCAAAATTGCACTTCCTTAAAAACATTATAAAAGTATGCATATATTATATATTATCTACTTTTATTTTAATGTAAACCACATAGACCCTATCAGCTTTTGTTAACTTCATTTATTTGTGTATGTATGTATTTGGTTCATTCTCACATGCAGCTTAAACTAGTAGTGATCTCCCATTTCAGCCTCTTTAGTGCTGGGATTAGAAGTGTGCACCACCATACCTGTTGTCTGTCGCCATCTCAGTGCATTTGGGGTTGGGGCCAGCTTGGCATATGGTACGTTGAGCTTGCCCAGGCAGGCATTTCAGCCCCTGAGCTATCTCCATGGCCCCAAATTGGTCAACTTAAGAAGTACAATGAAAGATGACTTTTATCACTCTGTTGGGAGTGATCAATCTACTACACTATCAATGTGCTTAGTCTGTCTTATTCATTTATCTTATTAGAAGATAACCTAGGTTAAGTAAATCATAGTTTAATTCTGTTGTTATAATTGAAGTGTCTGTGAAATTGTTCAGCCTTTTTAACACTATGGTAATATGGAGACAGGTCATGCATGACCACATGGTATAGTGATGAAGAACACAATGTCACTGGGATCAGTCTGAGCTCCAGTCTCAGCTCACAATTTGTCACTGTGCAATGGTAATTAAATTAGGTAGTGTTTCTGTGTCACCTTTGTTTCATCTATAGAACAGAAGTGGTAGCAAGGCTTGCTGTTGTGCGGTGAGCAATGATATTGCTACCATTTTTACTGTTATAATTTTTAGGATTCTGGCCTTTTCACCATAGGTAAGACAAAAGAAGTATTTTTCCAACAATAAGTGGCTTACATGTAATTTGAAAATGTTAGCTCACAAGGTAGAGAAGTTATGTAAGAGAGTCAGGAGCATGATTTGGAGAAAATATGGTTTAGTGGGAAAAATTGCATTTATTGCCCAGTGAAGAAACTTAAAGCTGTCTCTGTAAAATATAAGAACTCTGAAGTATAAAAGCTGTTAATTAGAGTTTATTAAATTGTGAGGTATTTCATTGAAGCTACACTAATAAACACTGTCACCTTATATATACATCCTCATACGACAGACACTATACATATTATAATTTTGTGAAGAGATATCTTAAAATTCTTAATGTGTTTAGTTTATCACATTTAAAACAAATCAGGTTGGGGTAAGCGAGGTATATAACAGATTCATGAGAATTTATGGGTTAGACCAACATGTTTCTCACTCTTAAATATTCGTCAATCATTAGAGCAAAACATTTGGCTTTTAGCACAAATTTATACTATGCTTATCAATAATATACTTCAGTATTTTATGGAAACATTTGAAAGAGTAATATAAATTATAAATGTTGTCTCTGGGCAGAGACACAGGTACTCACTGGCTTCTAAATTTTAATTTCAAATTGGCCAACAATTACAGTAACCCACAGAATCACTGATTTTATTCAATATGATATAATTGGTTTATTTTTCTTACCACTAAAGCACTCTTAAAACACAAATTATATATTGAGATCTCTAAAGCAACCCACTACCTTCCATTGTTTCTTGGAATTTGAATATGTTGAGAAACAAAAGTAAGAAATGAAAGCTAGAAACCTAATATATCAACTTGAAAAGAAGCCACGTCCAAATGTTACTGCATTTTGTTCTGTGAAGCAAATTGAGTGATTCCACAAAGAATGCTGGAGCAGACCCAGACCACAAGCACTCGCACATCCTGGCAGAGCCTCCCCCTCATGAGGGCCATCTGCCCCTGGGGAAACTGAGGAGCAGCATTTGTCACGATATTTTATTTTCACCAAAACTTATGCATGCAGTGATTCCTTATTGCTCACCCTGGGTAGAGCTAGCAAAAGAAAGACCCCCAATAGTTTACTAAAATGAGTTTTGGCTACTGGAAAGTAAGGATCAAACATTTCCTAAAAAGAGTAGACCATGTCAACATTTTAAAATGAAGAAAGAGGGTCAGGGTCATAGCTCAGCAGCATAACACCTGCCTAGCAAGCGCAACCTTTTGAGTTCGATTCCTGTACTTCCCCCTAAAAGAAAAAAAAAAAAAAGAAGAAGAAAACATGCTTTGAAAGTACTTAGTATTTTATTTTACTTACATCATAAATGGAAAAACTAAGATTAAAGACAAGGTTTCCTTCCTGAGCTAAATAAAGATGCTGCTCAATACTATGCTAAATAATATCCCACAGAGACACGATTTTAAAAATGTATCTACATAGTTATATAATTTGCTAGCTACTGTGAATACTATTAAATCCATCACTACCACACTTTGCTCAGAAATTTGCAGCCAGGTAAGAGGTGAACAAATAGGATTCATTTCTCTTTCTGCAGCTATAAGCTTGCAAATGAGGTAATAGAATTTCTCATGCTCGAAACCTTGGCTATACTTAAACCTCTCAGTTGCATAACCATGAGCCCAACGAAATTCATTCCCAGACTAGAACTGAAGCTTAGATGTTTGTAACATTTTTATAGAAGCAATTTACTTGGTCATTTCTGTAAAATTCAAGTAGCAAAACATGGTTTATTACTGAAATAAGAGCAATGTATACAACTTAGACCTTGCCTCCTGCCCCAAAAATTGAAAAATAAAAAATCCTGTTTTATGTCTTCCAGAATGTGCTGGGTTGGCCACTGCCAACTTGGCATTATCATAAGTTGTCTCTTTTAATAGTAAGAACCATTTTTCATAGAATCTACTTCCTTGCATACTTTTGAGAGTTTGTCTGTGGAGAACTTTGGTGAAATTGGGAGGCTCTGCAAAGCAGAACCATATTCATACAGATCAGGATGTTGAAATGGAGCAAAATCCCATATGCTTCACTCATTTCTATTTCACACTGCTGGTAGTTCACAGATTTTGGGAAGAAAATTGAGATTTTTTTCTAAAGTTTCTTTTTTTGTTTCAGCTGATACCAAGCTTAGCTCCTAATACTGTGGCCATAAATTTTCAGATATTTACTCCATCGGCTTTATTCCATGGTAAACAGAGGTTCCTATAAAATGAAGACATTCATATAGTACTTGAAGTCCTATTTTTCTAGACCACAGACTGATAAAACAATCCAACTGAATTAGGTCCAAAGTAAACAACAATAAGAAAAAAATCTCCAGAGACAGACAGACAGACAGACAGACAGACAGACAGAAAGACAGACAGACAGACAGACAGACAGACAGAGAAAACATGCCACTGAGATTGTACCATGCAGCTCATTCACTACACCAATATGCAGTTTAATTTTGAGTCATGTTGTATGAATAAGAATATTTTGCCTAATCTATGCATATAAATTAACATATTGCACATCTCATTCTCATCAACAGACTGAATTCACTATTTTCAGCATGGAAAATGAAGCAGTAAATGGTAGTTTATTCTGTTAGCATATATTTTTACATTTAAGGAGAACTGCTTTCCATGTCAGCAACTTCAGTGTAAATATACATTGCTGACATTCCTCACCATTCCAGATGTCTTCCAAATGAAAACATTCACTTTAACCTGATTTAACTTGATGTTAAAACAAAAAATCAAAACTTCAATCAACTACTTATTTTCAAAAATGATTATAATTTTACAGCATAATATTAAATTTAAGACATTCTTTGCTGGTGAATGTGCTAAGGATGCATTTGATAACTGGATTTTCATGAATAGTTGTACTTTTATTCATAGTACATAAAATTAGTAAATTATTTTTTCTTCTGTATATGCATTTTCAAAAGCTACCACCATATCCTTTGGAATATTCCATAACCTCAGGAATCTCTTTAATTAGTACAACTTCATTCAGTGCAATTTAAAAATCAGTTTCAGTTCTTGCTTAAATCATAAAGTCTAGAAGTTATTAGGAGAAATCAAAACAGTATTTTTAATGTTAACTTGGAAGTCAAAAGATTACTCTGAGTCTTTAAAAGCCCTTTTTGTTATAAGTAGGCTTTTGAAATCTAGGAACACAAAATTAGCAAGTAGGTAATTTGTTTAACCTTATCTACCACATCAAATTTGTTTGCATCTTTTGACTTTTGTTGACTCATCATTTAACAAGCAAAAGTCGAATCTTTCAATGTGTATTCTTTATAAAAGTCTTACAGTTCTTTTGGCAGCAGAGCTTCAGTGATAGAGCCCAGAATACATAGACATATACTTCAGTTCATGAACCAGTGAGTATGACGTGTTCGGTGGATGACTTCTTTGCTTCAGAGTTTTCCATCCATTCCATCATCATTGGTGGAGATGTTGCTGCCAAATCCATAGTCTTATTTTAGGATGTGTATTTCATATCAAACTTTGTTGTTCAATGAATCCAAGAACAAGTCACAGAACTCGCTAATGCATGGTAACTGGCAGGGCAGCACATAAGCTGTCATTTCCTAACACATTCTCTTTAGCGATGAAGGTAGTTTCACTTCACATCTTGGCGAAGTTCACCTATTAATACATAGCTTTAAAAAACATTAAATTGGGTTGATTTTATAGTCTATATTCTTTTATGTATTGGATGCTTGTACTGTGAATTGAAGAATAAATTGATTTTGATGGAAATTTTGGTTCAGAAGTTATATTCAGTGTCTATCTGAATTTGCTTAGGGGTGTCAGGTACAAATAATTTAAGTAAAGGAGATAAAAAGAAGTTTTACTTAGCTTTATAAATATGATCAGTACTGAACTTAAAATTTAAGGCTTAGTTAAATGTTATGTTTAGTTTTCATGCCAATAAAGGTATTAATAAAAGCCAGTACAATACAATGAACACAAGCCAACAGACAAGATTCCTAGTTTTCATCTGCTTTAATCTGCAGTTGATACATTCAATAATCATAAACTTTGATATTCATAGAACTATATTTTGAAGCTGTGATGTAAAGATGAAATTAATCTCTTGATTAGGCCCTTCTATTAAGTGGGAACATATTTTATTAAAATTGAGAAAATAGTTCAAAATCACAACAAAAATAAATTTATACTTAAGCTAATTGCTCTGTTTTAGGAAGATTTTTGTTAGCACATGCTAAAAATCATGGGCATATTGTAGTTCTTTTACATTTACAAAATCCCTTAATATACTGTGTCTATTTTATGTCAGTCTCACCATAATTCCAAGAAAAAGCAATTGAACATAATTCTCAACCTCATTATGTTGAGAAGAAAAACAGCAATGAAATTATTAAAATTGAAAGATTGATACATTCATATGAGAAACCAGAGTATAACAAAATCAAAATGAGGACAATCAAGTTAAGATGGCATTCTTGTGTCCTATCCTGGATTCCTTTAGGCTGGATGGACCATCTGAGGCACTGCAGACTCATCCACACATGCTGATGCGTTCCACAGTGCTGCTGATGCTGCAACCGAAAAGACCAAAAACCTGCTTACAAATAATGTCTTTTGAATTGCTTCTAAGGAAACCACTACATGAGCTTAAAGAAAACACCAAGGAATGTTTTGCTATGAAATGGGAATGTGCATATACTTCTTTTGCATACATAATTACTATTGTATGGGAAATGTGATTGACAGTATAACATGGACTCTCATTTGGCCTTTACTACCATAAAACTGTTCTTAAAGCGAAGCCATTACTGATTTTGCATCAAAGTTTAAGTGTCTGGACAAAAATAAACTCCATGGAAATTCGGAGGCAGATGGAGCTCTGGTTTTACAGTTTGAAAATCCAATTTAGAGTTTATTTAATCAACTTTGACTTGGATTTTAAAACTTAAGTAATGATCTGTGAGTTTTTTTTTTCTTTAGAGACTGAGGGAATGAATGACTGAGTGTAATATGCAAGATGTTTTTCCCCAAATAGTGTAAAATTTTGGCAAGTTTATAAATCAATCCTAAGTATTCTTTCAATGTCATTACTCAATGATTTATGACCAATATCTGCCGGCATGAGAAGGAAAAAGACATAAAAAAGATGCCTTTCCCTCTTCGCCCTAAAGAATGCACAAAAAAAATGTGAGAAAGAGGACCTTTTCTTCTACCAACATTGCCTAACTCAACACAGATGAACAGATACTTCATCAAACTGTGGAATAAGATCTTCAGCCAGAATTTAATTATCTAGATTTTTATAATCCTGAAGAAAAGCAGCAAAGTGAGAACAGAAGCAATGTCTGTCTACACAGAATTACCAAATTCAAATGGGTAGCCCCAATTGCTCGGGGAACACTACCAAACTTAGGGTTGTTATTGTCCTACTACTTTCTGCTCAGTACCCTTCTTCTCAACCCAAAAGTCATGTGTAGTCATACAC
>NW_004524853.1:2204641-2207555 GCF_000260255.1 Octodon degus
TCTCTCTCTCTCTCTCTCTCTCTCTCTCTCTCTCTCTCTCTCTCTCTCACACACACACACACACACCCCAAATACTTAACACATCCTGCAGTTTCTTTACCCCACAAACAATGAAATTATTTTGCTTTTTCTCTTCTGGAATTTTCTCTGGTTTCTTTAAAGAGACCATGGTAGCCATTCCTCTTCAGCCTTCTTACTTAAATGATTTAAACTTTGTTTCATTCTTTTCAAAAGCTAACCAATCTGACAACAATCTGTTGTTAATATGAAAACAGATGATACTGCGTGTTCTGTGGGAATATCCCTCAGTATGTACCTTGTCACAGAATGTTGGTGTCCAAATAAATGGCTTCAATGTTAAGAGTTTGTAAAAGTGAGACATCAAAAAATCTGGTAAGTGAATTACTTGGGAACACATTTCTATGAGAGCATTTACCATCCATGTAGCTAAGAGATCTTCTGGGATAATTGGATTGCCTTTGCCTGTGTTAAATATAACTTTCTAAATGTAGTAAGATTTTTATTTTTTCTAGAAATATTCATGTTAATCTCTTTATAAATATTAGATAATGTAGAATAAAACCTGATGTTGACCTTCACCTATGTCGGTTAAATGTCAGTTATCTGACATATACATGTCACTTGTCTATTCAAGTCCCTTTACATGGCATTCAAAATGCTTCACAGGAAAACCCCAAATGTCTCATTGCTGAACACCACCAAAACGTGTTCCTCACTTCAGCATCTAGTGTCACCCCCCGGGTACCCTCCAACAAATGCCATACCCTCTACATACATCAAATTCTTCTCTGGTACTTTTAAAGAGTTAGTTCCTCCCTTTAAAATTCTAAATCTGGTTATTTCTATGTTCTATTTCTTCCATTAAAGATTTTATAACACTGAATCTAGATATGTCCTTTCTTGCTCTTCTGCTTCTTTGAAGCCTGGAAAAAAATATCTAGTTCAGCATGAATCACAGTTGAATGGGGATAATCTTCATTTCTGTCACTCTCACTTTACAGAGCTAGAGGATTTTCCCAGCAAGGACTGTGTATGCTTATATCCCTGACTGTACTGAATATTGTTTACTGCATACTAGGCCTTTGTTAAATGGAGGCTCAGCCTCTAACTGAGAAAAATCAAGAGTAGGATCTATGTATTTATGCACTAAGTCTGGAGCACTTCTCAACTTCCTTGTACTGACTCGGTTAGCCCTAAAATTTCATCTCTTGGTTACCGAGTGTGTTCCCCGTGCCAGCCAGTTCTGCAGGAGGCTGATCCTGTCTCAGCTTGCACTTCCATTTGATTTAAATGGCACAGATCCAAACTTTCATTCTCTTCAATTGGAAAGTTGGGTTTGCATTAAATTGGTTTCATCCATTCATTTATTAATTTATTCAGAACACACTTTGTGCCTACTAAGCTCATCGGAGGCAGGAGCAGGTGTCTCAGTGGCACTGTCTGTTCCAGTTTCATTTTGCTACTCCACATACATGCATAAGTGTTAGAAAACTAGCAAATGGGAAATTTCAGACAGGCAACTTTGGCTCTTCTTCTCTTTTTACCATAATTACTTTTTTTCCACACATTTTGTAGTCTAGCATAACAATAGTTTAAATACAAACTGTATTTTCCCCATGGACTGAAGTTCCTCATACATCTCAATTTATTACTAAAATTTAATTCTTGTAATAAAATAGCACATGATCTATTTAACTAAATTAAACAATGTTAACTTATGGCATCATAATTTGTAACATTACCATAAATGAAAATAAATATTTGCTAATTATAATTTTAAAGTAAAATCATTTAAGTAAGTCCCCTTGATGATTTTGGTAAAATTACCAGCTCCTTTATTTCATAGTGCATCATTTACTATACATTTTAAATGACCAGCTATGAAATTATTATAATTTTTTTCAATACATAAAAGAATCTAGTCCAAAGAAAATCTAGATCATAAGGTTCTCATTGCAAGGATCTGAAAAAGTGGAAAGGTTAAGAAGAGTAAGGATTTATAACAAAAAAGTAATAGTGCAATTTTCCAGCAGAAACAAGAGTAAAAAAAAAAATAATCAGTGGACATATGGCCTGGAGACATATGGCACATCATTTCTGACTAGACAAGCTAGAGAAGGAGTAGAATTGCTTCAACTCACAGCTCTTATTATAGTGTTCCTCTAATTTCAATGAAATATACATGTATGGGAGTAAAATATTTAAAAATTTTATCTACATAACCGCATATGGCAAAACACGTTTGCCTGGCAGATTTTGGTCAATCCTATTTCATAGTCTATTAATTTCAAATACGAGAAGTATTTTTACTGAACTTAGAAAAAATGCAAGAGCAACTTGGACTTTTTCGTGGGTAACAGGCTGCACGCCAGCTGATACTCTGAGGCCCTGCTTCAAGGTCGCACGATAAACAGAGGAGTTGTCTATTCAGGTTACCGAGAGTTCTGCCTTCCATCTGGAATTGCCCACAAATAATGAGTTCTGTCAAGTGTAAAGCAATTAAGTTTTCTTTTTGATAAACATTTTAGGATATATTCATATCTAACACTAACCTGGGAATAAATTTAATCATATTCTAATGGGAAGGAAACTGTACCAAGGATGAGGGAAAGGAGAAAGGCAAGAAAGAAAGAAGAAGGGCTGGCCAAATAGCTCAGTGGATTAAAGCACTTGCAAGCAGTTGCAGGAGCCGGGGGTTCAGTTCCCAGGCTACCATGCCAGCCCCACTCCCAGGGAACACTAAGACAGCAATTGAGACTGGGTGAGGTGGCGTGTGCCTGTTATCCCAGCTCTCAGGAGGCTGTAAACAGATAGGATCACTACGAGTTTGATCTACCAGTGAGACCCTGAACACCCTGTAGACCCATTAGACCCTTCCTTAAAATACAAAAAA
>NW_004524853.1:2207655-2213936 GCF_000260255.1 Octodon degus
AAGAAGGAAAGAAGGAAGGGTAAAATAAATATATATGTACATATATAGGATAGCTTGGATAATTGTACTGCCTACTTCTAGTGTATTGAGAGGAGCAGTTATTAGATATTTTTTCCTCCTTTTAAAATTTTTTATCATTTTTAAACAATTTTTCATGCTTATATCTGGTAATATGAACTAATTTGAATACAACAATATGCTTCTATGCAATATAACAACCATTATTGGATTCCTATCATTCTGTTCAGTAAAATCTAGATCATTTCTTTTGTTTTGTTTTTCCAAATGACTTAATCACAGGAAACAAACTAAATGGAAAACTTACAATAGAGAATAATCACATCAGTGCCTTTTGCAAACTTGGCTCAGACAGAGAGAGACAGGGGCTACACTTCAACCTGATCCCTTCCCAACAAAGACATCTACAGTGTTCCTGGCACACTGGCAGACATAAAAGAGAGACTGCTATTCTGTGTGCTGAAGTTACCTTGCCCACCATTCATTCCTGGCCAGCATCAGGAGCCCCACCTTGCTGGCTCTGGCTATCACTCTTCTTTTTGTGGCCTGAGATGATGTCATCAATCCTCAGCAACAAAGCTGCTGTCTCCACTGCTGTCTTGTATGTTTTCAGCTTCACAGATAAAGGCTCACATATGTCCAGTTTGTTCATGTTCACAGAAGCCCCTGTCTCACCGTTTACACCCAGATCTCACAACCTTCTTGTGTGTGTTTGACCTGAAGAGAACTCAGCAGGCCCTACAGTTCTGAACGAGGGTGTGAGAGATGACCTCCAGAGCCTGGGCTACAGCTTTGTAGAGCCACTGCTCCACATCAGTTATGGCGTTGGATATTTCTGTCAAGGCATGGGCCACAGCCATCCACCTCCTGGCATCAGTTGAGGGTCCAGGAGCACGGTGCAGCACACTTGCATAGGGTCCTATAGGTTGCATTCTACTTCTGAGAGAATTGCTTTGCTGGCTCCTCTGAGGAGGATAGTACAGGCCTTGGAGCCTTTACACTCAGTGACAAATGTAAAGTACTCATGTCCAATTTTCTTGATTTCCAGCAGGTCTGCTCCTGTCCCAACCTTGTCTTCTCTTAGCTTTTGTTTGGTTAACTATCTGTGCCCCACAGGCTCTAGCAATCCAATTGCTGTCTGTCTACCAAACTCTGAGGATGGCTGTGACATTGGCCCACAGAGGTAGTGCTGAGCCAAATCTGAAATGCCTATCACGCTTCAACTAGATGATGTCCTCACAGAGCCACAGAATGTGCTCTTCTTGCTTCTGGAGAATTTGGGCACTCACTCTCTCATGTAATCTCAGTGTCAGTCTGGCTTTGTCCTTTCTTGAAGATAAATCCAGATGAATCTGGCAGTACAATTCAAGGGTTCTTTACGTAGTACCTGATTTGTGAGTGGGTCACTTCGTTGTTAATCATGATGCCACGCAGACACAGAATTTTCAGTGATGCCCCCAGGTATCTTTTCCACCTTTGTGTATTTCTTGATGTCAGTCTCTTTCTGACCATTTTCCTCAAACTGCACAGTCTTGACAGCATCAGGGCAATATTACAAGCCGCAGAAGATCACCAACTGGTTACTTCGGTAGTAATGGGGCTGTTGATGATGTTTAGCATCACATCACAGTTATTGATGTCAGCGGGAGTGCTGATTTTCTTTAGAGTGATGATCATACTATCCAGTGCTTTGTGGTGAGCACTGATCACCACTGTTGGGTGCATCTGCTTCTCCAGAAAGTGCTCAGTCACAGACAACATCTCCCCCACAAGAATAATGTGGTCCCATCTCCAACCTCTTCATCTTGTGTCCTGCTAATTTCAATCACTGAATTGGCTGTTGAATGCTGGACTTGAATCTCTTGAAGAATGGCATTGCCATGATTGCTCATCACAAAGCCTCCCATTGGATCTAAAAGCATCTTCAGTTGGGGAGATAGCTTGGTAGAAGAAGTGCCTTCCTGGCAAGCACAGCTTCCTGAGTTCAATCCCCAGTACTGCAAACAAACAAACAAAAAACAAAACCAAGAGTATCTTCATCCTGGGCTTGAGTCCCAAACATGATATCTGCAATCTTAGCAGCATTGATGTTTCCAGATTGAACTTTTCTTCCACATTCACACTTTGTATTCTGGATGAGCATGAGCACAGGATGGTGGCCCATCATGGTGGCATGTTGCAGAACCATGTACCAGAGTAGGGGGAACCGGAACAATCTTCTGGAGAGAGAGCTTTATATGTATTTCTAATTTGTTATTTTTTATGTGTGTATGTGTTTTGTTTTCTTTTAATATTTTTGTATTCTTTTTAAATGTAAAAATAAATAGATATTCGTATTGTATGTCGTAGTTACTTTTTCCTTATTGCTGGGACAAAATACCCAACATCCAAAATGAAAAAAAAAAAAAGTTTATTTAGCTCACAGTTAGTAGAGGTTTCAGTCCATAGGCCACTAACTCCAAGGCAGAGTGGAAAATGGAAGAGGGCAGCTATTCATGGTGGCAGAAAACAGCAAAGCTCAAAGGGAAGAGCAGCAGCTATAGGTGCTAGCAAGCCTTGCTCCTTTCCTTACATTTGTATGTGGATTATCTGCCCCAAGGCAGGTATAGCACTCACACCTATAATCCCAGCATTGAATCATGAATTAGTGACAAACTAGAAGTGGCTGCCGACTGCAGGAGGCTTTTGGGGTACTGCTAGACACAACCTATAACACTGTGGAAACAATGCTTTCCCCAAATATCCAAATGTGATTCAGAAAGTAAGCTAACTATTCTTACTATTGTACTGGTTTGGTAACTGTCATTAAAATAAAGCCCATAATCACACTCTCCAGATGTTATATATTTTTCCCTTCTCTATCCAGACAATAAGACAAAACTACAGAAAAAGAAGAAACTCATAATAAACTTGTGGAGGCTACCACTTTTATTATAATCATGCTGATGGATTAAATTGGGGATGTCTCTTTGTGACCCCTGCCACCCCAAATGCAGTGGTACATTCTGCTTTCCTGTATTTCCTCCTTAAGACTACTTTATCTGCAGCATTCTTGGTTGTATATTGTCCATTTGGTCCTGTAGGGCCTATCCTTGCAGTGACAGTATAACATTACTGAGATCTGTTTTCTTTGTAAATACTTGAGACATTTATTTTCCTTTTATATCATGTAACACAATCACAAACATTCTTTCAGTTATCTGAGCATTTACAATTTTTGAAATTTATTAAGATTTAACTGGAAAATAGAATTATATATTTATGATATATAATGAACTCTATATATAGGTATATATATGTATGTCAAGCTACTCTAATAATATATTGCATCATATAATCCTAATTTTCTATAAAAAACAGTTAAGCTCTGCTCTCTTAGTCATTTTCCAGTACAATATAGTATATCATTAGTTAGTCAAACTGGCTGTAGAATAGATCTCTATAACCCATTACTTTCATCAAGTGAAGCATTGTACCCTCGAACTAACACCTCTTCATTCCTCCACCCTTCACCCTCTGCTTATGGTATCTTTCATTTTACCTTGAGTTTACTCAAGCTTGACTTTTTAATATAGAACATAAAATTGAATCACACAGTATTTGTCTTTCTGTTTCAGTTTATTTCATGTAGCATAACATTCCCCTGACTCACCCATGTTGCATCCACTGATAAACACTTAATTATGTTCAATCCATACGTTGGCTACTGTAGTTGAATTTTGTAAATAATGTGCAAATGAACTAAAACTGTAGATATAACTTTTTTTTATCCTTTTTATGCATCTTCTTTTTGTATTTCTCTAATGCTACGTATTTCTCTGGCCAGAGCTGATTAAAGTCTGTAGAGTAAAATCAAGGCTAAGAAGATTTCCATGAGAACAAGGATTCCACTGGCAATTAAACTTGAGACCATGTGTGCTATATTCTGGCAGAAAATTCATCTACATTTTTCTCATATTCAGGTGATTTTTAGAAGATTGAAATTAGGGGTAGTGGACTCATTGATCTGGTAAAGGAAAGTTCAAGACAGCCCAACTTTCAGCTTGCAACATGAGCACTATTGTTGTATAATGAGAATTAGGAGCAAAATGTCTGTTTGTCACTCAGCCACCTTATCTTTGACAAAGGGGCCAAACACGCTTACTGGAAGAGATAGCCTCTTCAACAAATACTGCTGGAAAAACTGGCTCTCTACATGCCAAAAACTACAACTTGACCCAGGTCTATCTCCATACACTAAGTTAAAGTCAAAATGGATAAAGATCTCAACATTAAAACAGAAACACTAAATATTCTGGAAGAGAAAGTAGGAGGAACTCTTGAAGTTATGGAAGTAGGCAAGAAGTTCATGAACAAAAATCAAATCACATGGGTAATGCTGGAAAGAATTAACAACTGGGACCTCCCCTTATTGAAAAGTTTTTCACATCAAAAGAAATTACCAACAAAGTGAAAGACAACCCACAAATCTGGAAAAAATCTTAACTAATAAGCACTCAGACAAGGGTCTGCTCTCTAGAATTTATAAAGAAATAAAAAGGATTAGGGCCACAAAATTTAAAGACCCAATCCAGAAAAGGGCATCCAAGATGAATGCACACTTCTCAGAGGACAAAATTCAAGAGAAGAGGCAAATAAATATATGAAAAAATGCTCCACATCACTAGCCATATGTGAAATGCAAATTAAAGCAACACTGAGATACCATATTACCCCAGAAGAATGGCTATCATAAAGAAATCAACCAACAACAAATGTTGGAGAGGCTATGGGGAAATTGAAACCCTTCTCCACTGCTGGTGGGAATGTAAACAGGTGCAACCGTTATGGAAATTAGTGTGGAGACTCCTTAAAAAGCTAGGACTGGAAATACCATTCATACCAGCTATCCCCCTACTGAGAATTTTCCCAGAGGAACTGAAAATGGCATATCATAGTGATATATGTGTACCTATATTTATAGCAGCACAATTTGTGATAGCCAAATCTTGGAAACAACAAAGATGCCCATCACCTGAGGAATGGATGAAAAAGTTGTGGTATTTTTATACAATGGAGCATTACTCAGCTATAAGGAATGATAAACTCAAAACCTTTACATTTAAGTGGATGCCACTTGAAGATATACTCATAAATGAAATAAACCAGACCCACATGTATGAATATCTTATAGTCCCCCTAGTGTAAAAACTCAAAAGAAGAAAAAAAAAATAGAATGGTAAAACACAATTAAAAGGAAAGTGAGAACTTAAGGATTTGACAATGAAGAGAGGGCAAGGAGAAAAGCTAGGAAACATGACAGGGGCAAAACCATACATTTATATGCACAAGATGGATAAGGCAATGATCCTGAGGATCTTCAGAAGGTTTTTGAAACTGTCAGTTAATTGGTAGGATTCTTATCCTGACTAACTATATATGCTGATACCTGTGAACTAAGAAACTACACTGAGGATAGCAATGTGTAACACTAGGATGATGCTTGGAATGCCTATCATTCTAGTCTTCTAAATACATACTACTTGGGGACCTGCCTCTTAGCTCAGTTCTTTAAGTGGCTGCTTCAACAGAGCAGTCAGGCTCAGGTTTCTGTGGTTCAATCCCCTCAACTCAAGCCAGCCAAACCTGCCCTGAAGGCATTCGGAGCAAAAAAAAAATCCTTATGGGGTTGAGAAGATGGCTCAGTAGGATAAGCACTTGACTCACAAATGTAAGGATCTGATTTAATCCCCAGTTCTGCCAAAAATAAATAAATAAATACATACATACATACATACATACATATTAGTTGTCATGTCATACCAATTACTGCCATAATGCCTCTCAAGTAAATGTTTATTTAAGAAATAAAGGGGTGTAATAAATGAAAATAAGAGTCAAAAAAGGTCATGGGACTGTCCTACTACAATGCTTTATATGATTAGATTTTTAAAGTTCTGTTTAAAAATATGTAAATTTTTATTTCTATTTTTTAAAGTTTTTAACTTTCTGTTCATATTCTGTAGTGACTTAAAGTTTAATATAACAATACTTGATGGAAAGTACATGTCCCATGTTATGTCTAAGATGCTTGATATTGAGATAGATAGTGAGATTAAGTTCAACTGCGTATGTTGTAGGGTAATAACAATAAGCTTCTCTTCTGCAGGTTTAACAACTTAAGTTTGCAGAACAAAATTAGAGAAAAAGGGCTGCAAGGAAAGCCAACATTTTTTGGCCATAGCCTTTCAAGGTCAGTGAGGACTCAGGACATAGGAGAACCT
>NW_004524853.1:2214824-2231905 GCF_000260255.1 Octodon degus
TATACTGCTGATCTATATCCCTAGTCCTTGTCAATTAAATCTTAGTCTGGTGGAAAAAAATCCCACTTGGTGTTTCCATCAGAAAGAACCTTCAAATTTACGAGACAAGGAAAGCATATTGGGGAAAAATTAGTATTAAAAAAAAGTCAAATACTTTACCTCAGACCAACAGTAAAGATAGCTCAAAGATATTTTAAAAATTCAAAAGATTTCCACCCTTTACAAATTCAGAAGTACAAAAGTGAAGAACTATTTTGAGAGGAGAACTCAGGGAAACCTGATTATTCAGAATCAACTAAAAAAGAGTTTGCTAAGATTCAGCTGTCCCGGCACTCAGAGGCCTCTACAGTCAGGTTTCTGCTTGAGTTTCCATCTGACCTTAGCAACATCCACTTAATGATCGTTTTATAGGCATGCAGAATGTGAGAGTTATGGAGGGCCATGAAATCTTCTACCCAGAATTCAGAAGAAAACCTGGAAGGCCAAGCAGTATGCCCCCAAAGGACAGTCTATGACACTGTCAGATTGTAGCTGAAGATATAGTGGACATCCCAGGAAGTTGGAAATGATAAGAAGGTACGGCATCTGGTAACAAATCGCAGGCAGGAAGTGGATTCAGCCCAAGGAGAGGTCATAAGGACTGCAAAAAAGCCATGTAGGTGAGGATGCCCAAACCCTTTGAAGTTCACCTCTTGCCACAGCATGTCCTATGTGCTGGACATGAAGCTGCCAGATTTAATGTATTCCCTGAAGGTTTCAGTCTTGTTTTGGTTCCAATCCTTTTTACCACCTTATTTTTCCTTTATGGATTGAGAATACTTACCTTATTCCCCTGTATATTGAAAGCACTTAAATACAATTTTTAAATTTATAAGAGTTTGAAGTTAAGAGTTTTCCATGTATCTCAGAGAAGACTTTGGACTTGGACTTTTCAGTAACATTGGAATCATCAAGAATTTGGCAACTTTATGAGTGGACTAAAGGGATTTTGCATAAGATGAACATATATTTTTTAACAGTCAAGGGGAAAATATTGTGGTTTAGATCTAGAATGAACTTCAAATTTTTGATGTGTTCATCTGATAATTTTGGAAAGTGATTGAAAGGAGGCCACTGATGCATTCACGGCTGCTTTGGGATGAGCATGTGAGATCTGTTTGGAAAAGGACCTTCGCTGAGGCCATGAGAAGGAAAGTTATAGCTCCTCCCCACTCTCTACACATTGGCCAGTGTGAGATGAGCAGCTTTCTCTGCATCAGGCCCGTCCACCATGGCATGCATGCACTTGAGCCTGCCAACCATGGATTGAAACTCTTTCTTTCTTTCTTTCTTTCTTTCTTTCTTTCTTTCTTTCTTTCTTTCTTTCTTTCTTTCTTTCTTTCTTTTTTCTTTCTTTCCTTCTTTCTTCTCTTTCTTTCTTTCTCTTTCTTTCCTCTCTCTCTCTCTCTCTCTTTCTTTCTTTCTTTTTTTTTGTATTTAGGACAGGTTGTACAGGGTCTCACTGTGCAGATCAGACTCGTAGTGATTCTTCTGTTTACAGCCTCCCAAGTGCTGGGATTACAGGCTTGCACCACCAGGCCTCCTCAATCACAGACTCAGCACACCCTGGGGGTGGGGCCAGCACAGCAGGTCGGAAGATCAACTCCTGGCCCCTGCATCTGCCCCAGGCTCTTTAATCTGCTGAGCTACTTGGCAGGCCCTATGGATTGAAACTTCTAAAGCTGAGAACAAAGAAAATTCTCCTCCTTTAACTTATGGGTATCTCAGTGATGAAAAAGTGACTAAGACAGTTTCTTAGAATTAAAGTCTATGTAGACTTTAAGTTTTTTAAATTTCATATATGGACATATATTAATTGTATAGATTAATGGGATTCTGTGTGATGTTTCAATGTAAGCAGTGTGTATTGAATAAATGAGTTTAATTAGCATTTTCCTCTGTCACATCTTTCTGTCCACATTTGGAGATTTCAAGACCCTCTCTTCTACAGTTTCACAAAATAGGGAGTCATTTGCATATAAAATTCAAGTCATGATAATCTTTTCATCATAGTTTTATTCTTATCTTACTGATGAGGAAAACTCATGCCTAGGAAAACTACTCTGCATAAGTTCAAAGCTTTAATGCTATATTTCAAAGACAAATCTGAAGTAAAGACTTTAACTCTAACTCCAGTTTTCTTTCCAACATAACACATCAAGTCTGGTGAGACTCTGTCTCTTTGTACACTACCCAAGATTGTGACATTCCTTTCCTATTTATATAGTGTATACACCTTACATTTCCTTTAAGAATAGACGGATAGCTTTCTTTTTTCTTTTGAAACTGGAAATTGGACTAATGACCTCACGTGTGCCAGGCATGCGCTGTGCTGCTGACTGTATCCCCTGCAGGATATCTTACATTAACTGTCATGGTTCCAAAGGCAACTTATTTTATTCTCAAGAAACTGGCAACCAATCTACAGGTGGCATGTCTCAATTCTCCTTACATAATTGCCCTTGGCCTCACCCATCACCTTAAAAACCTGACATTTGTGAATCGCAGATGATCTAAAACTTCTGTACAAGAATGATCATTTGTTTTTCTCACCTGTACACACTGCCTTTCCTGAAGCCAAACCATCTTGGCAGAATCAGTATGCGATTGCTAACTATGTTGAGCTTGCTTGTGTCCTATTTGTGGAATGAGTAGCTCCAAAATTATGCACACAAATGAGCAAATGTTGAATTTAAAACTCTACAAGTTACCAGACATACATGAAAATATTTATACTGGATTCTTCAGAAATTTTACAAATAAAAGCATATTTCATATTAGTAACTTAAACCTATTTTAAGTTATAATCCTGTTTCTCAGTAATACATTGCCTTAGAGAAATAAACCTATAATGTTATATCCACATATTTTTTCTATCAAAAATGGCTCTGAAAATTCTATTTACCATTAACAATTTCTTTCTCTTACTGTCTTGACTACAGGTAACCTCCAATATTTGCAAATCTACTCAAACTGCTGTTTCTTTTTTCTATTTCAACTCAGTTTTAATCATCTGATTAGTAAATAATGTATATATGTGTATATGTATATATATATATATATATATGTGCATGTAGTGTACATGATATAAAAATTTATTGTTCAGGAAATGCAAAGAGTAATGATAATTTTCTTTTATGACTATAATGATAGCAGTTTGTGGTGGAATGTAAAGAATCACACAGAATGGTACTGTTTTATGAATGTTGATTAAAATGTTAATGTTTGAATTTTTTTCATGTAAATAACTAGTCTTTTATAATTTCTTCCAGGATTCACAAGTCTCAGTGACAACTCCGTCAGCATTTGGTTCATGAACTTTTGTAAATTTTGTGCAATCCTTAGATAGAGAGATTTTTTAATTCATTTCTCTTATAGGTAGCAAAATAAAAGTTGTATGTAATGAAGTACTTAAAAGGCCATCAAATACAGTAATAATTTCTTACATTTACACATACTGATATCCTCCCCAAAGTCTTAACACTGTAGGTATGTATTCAAATATTTTGAATACTTTATTTATTTATTTACTTATTTATTTTGTACAAGGAATTGAACTCAAGACCTCATGATGGCCAGGCAGATGCTGCACCACTGAGTTAGTTGCCTGACCTTGAATATTCTAAAGTCTTCAGTGTCAGGCCCATTTATCTTCACTCGACTAACTTCATATCCTTGAAAGTACTCCTAAATTGAATGAGGTAGAATAAATACCAAACTCTAGTGCACATAATATGTGACACATCAAATTAAACTAAAAATAATCTTTCTGTAATCTAATCTAATTGAATTGGCTAATTAAAAGCCAAATGTTTACAAATCTATCCATTGGTAGCTTGGCTAGGATTTCAGTTCTCTGTTACAGTTGGGATCATTGGAAATACATTATTTGCTCCACGTTGTGTCTTTGAGATTACTGTAAAATGAAGAAAAAACAAAATTGGTTTGCTGTACCCCTGCTTCTGCTAATGAAATGTCTATGATTTCTACCTATTGTCAAAGCACAATAGAGCCAGAATATAGGAAAATTGCAATGACAAAGACAGTAAAAGCAGATTTTTATTCAGAAATTATTTAATGGGATAGAAGGGAATTTTGTATAGAACTGGACCATAAGTGGAGCTAAACAGAGTTTCGCAACCAGTGAACATAAGGAAAGTGGGAAGAAGTGGGGGCTTGGAAGATGAAAAATTTCTAAGAGAAGACATCATGTATAAAGGGGATACTGGCTAAACTATTTAAAGGACTCTTCTGATGATAGGCCAGGGTAATCAGATACCAAAGGTACTAGAAATATAACCAGATAGCAAATTTAGAATGTTTCCATTAAACCAACTTTGCAAATAAATCTTGATAAATCTAATGCAGGTGAAGATGAACACAAAAAACAAAAGTAGAAGCCTAATGAAGACAGGATTCTGGCCATGGAGAAAGTCTTTGTCATTACACAGAGGGACAACTCTGGCTTGTAAGTTTTAGTTCCTCCACTGGAGTACTTGTCTCATAGATCAGGCCACTTATTAACAGAGAATGATTCCAAGTGTGTTCCTAGGTTGCTTTCCCCCAAACTAGGCCTTTACAGAATGAAAGATAGATAATAAGAAAGGTAGAGATATACTTTGCAGAGGTAGGGGTGGGGGTCCGGAGAAGAGGGAAGAAAGGAGGGCAGTGGAAAGCAGAGGAAAAATTAATCAGGCTGTGTTACGTGTGTGTACCAGCCCAGCAAAATGAATGTAATTATATATTGCAAACATACTAACAATAAAATTTTTTTTTCAATGAGCCATTTTAAGAATGTGATTTATGAAACACTAGTAACATAATAGGGAAGTGAAAGAAGTAGAAAAAATGAATAGTACCATGTCTGACAGGGTACTGCATTGGGTGCTGGGGCTTAATCCTAGTCGGAGCCTGTGGAGGCTGTAACAGGAGAGCTTTGAATTGGCTCTTTAACTGCAACAAACCCTGGGTGAGAGCAGCTCTTGTGCGATTGTAAATTTGGGCCAGCTCAGTCCTGCCTAGTCAGTCAATGGCATGTGTTTCAATGGCCAGAGAAAACCCTCAGATAAAACTTGGCTATTGCTTTAAATAAAAAGAAAAAAAATCCCTGAGCTTAATAGAAAAAAATGAAGAGCTTTTAGGGAATATCATAGAGTTCTGATATATTTGTAAATTGTTGTTTTTCTTTTCCAAGGTGGTCTTTCAATTCATCTGCTTGTGCTGGGAATTTGATATTTCCTCTTCAGAAATTAATGGCTGCTGTCAGCTGAATGTGTTATAGAAAGGTAGGGGCTTTCTAACTTTTTAAAGACAGGTTTATTGAAGTAAATTTTACATGCACTCATTTTTTTCTATTTTAAAATTTGACAATCCTAGATAGGCATTAACCACAAAACAAGAAACATAAAATATTGCATCATCCTCAAAACCCTGCTTCTTGGTACTCAATCTCCTTCTCCCACACCCGGATCCTAGAAGTCATTGATCTACTTTCAATCACTATAATGAATCATAGTATGCAGTCTGTTGAGTCTCTTTTTTGTGTGCTTAGCCTAATAATTTCAAGATTCATTCATGTTATTTCAAGTACTAGTAGTCTAGTTCTTTATTTTTTACTTCTGAAGAGTATTTTATCATACATATGACAGTTATGCTTAATTGTTAACTTGGTAGGATTTAGAGAATCCTGGAGAAGTTATTGGATATTGGAGAGGACTGTACTTATCAGAAGATTAATTAATAACTGTTGTTCACAAATAAATGTTCTGTCAGGAGGTAGGACCTAGACAAAAGTGGGTCACTGGGGGAATTATTTCAACACATGAATCTTTAGGCAACAGTCCAAATACAAACTACAGAATTTTACACGTGGACCCCAAAGGCTCATATCCATCTCACGGTGCAAAATACTCTCAGCCCATCTCCAACAGCTGCCAAAGCGTCAGCAGTGCCAACACTGCTCAAAAGTTCTACTCAAACATATCCTCAGCCACTCCAGATAAATTTGATAGGCTCTGGCCCTAGTATGCATTGCCAATTTATTACAGTGAACATTTAACACAGCTGAAGCCCTTAAAACAACAGCTTATCTTCCCAGAGAACACCTCCCTCTTCCTCTCCAACCCAGCCTAAGGTGCAGTTTCCTTTCACCTTTTCTGCCACCACAGGGAGACTGCCAATCAGCTCCTCAGGCATTTCTAAACATCACCCTCAAACTCCACCCCTAGCTAAGTCCATAAAAGTCTCAATTCTCTTTATCTCAGGTCAGAGGATCTGGAATTAATAAAGGCTTCTTTTATCTTTCCTATCTCTTTACTATGCCACCCACAAAAACTTTAAAAACTCATCTGTGAGTCCTTGTAAAAACTGAAAGAACAAGTTTAACACTTTCAAGGTACAGTGGTATAGGATAAACATTCCAATTCAAAAAGGGGAAAGGACAAAAATGAGGAACTAGTCTAAAGCAAAAATGAAACTCACTGTAGCTCCATGTCCAGCCCCGGAGGCACATGAGTGCTAGCTCAAAAGGGTTTGGACATCCCTGCTATTTTGGCTTTTCCAGTTGCAGGCCACAGCAGCACCCTCTTCAGCTGACTCTGCTCATTTTCTGTAGCTGTCATGTCTAACTTCCTGGGGTCTCTACTCGATATTTTGTTTCACTCATAGCTATGCAGTAGTTGCTAGCAGCAAGTTTGACCTTACCACAAACTGCCTGGGTTTGTTTTGTTTGTTTGTTTTTGTTTTTGAAATATTGGTGGCAGCCTCTACAAGACCATCACTCTTTCATTCTGTATGTCTGCAAAGTTAGTGTCACGTGGGCTAATGCCACGGTCTGCAGATGGTATAAGTGGTACAGGGGTCCACTTGAACCTCAAGTAGAAGTGTCCTTCAACTGTCTTCTTGGCTGCACTTGGGGAAATCTGGGGGAAACAGTGCCTGGATTTGTGTCCATGGGTTCTCCTTGGAAATGAAAGTCTGTAAAGAGCTTACACTTACATGTCTTAGTATTCTAACAATTGCCTTTTATTTTATACTGGGGATTGAACTTGGGATTTTGTTTGCCAAGCAAGCGCTTTTGCCACTGAGCTATATCCGTGGGCCCTTGAGAATTCTTACAAATTTTTAAGATACCTTGTAGGCACCTTTCATGCTGTCCTGGTATGAAGTATTTGGCTTTTTTCTAATGATGCTAATTTCATTAGTAACTACACCTCTTTGTTAGTACCCATATCCATACTGTTTTCCTAATCAAACTGCAACTTTTTAAAATCTTTTCCTTCTACTTTTTCTTCCCATTTGTCATGGCAAACCTAGCTAAATCTAGATAGTTTTGTCTCCACTGCTACCTGAGTGTTGTGCTGCTTTGAACTTTTTGTCCTGCAAATAAACTCAGTTTCCCATGGCCTCAGGACATGGACATCACGCATTTAAATTATTTGCCAAAGCCTAATTTGGATGTCCATTAGTCCAATTCCCACTGATACTCACATTGCCCTCTGAAACCTCATGAACATAACCTTTATTATCTATACTCCTATGAACATGTTAATACTTTGAATCATCATCAGAATTATCCATTAAACTCTGCTTGCCCTGTTCTGGGTCCTGTGTAGCCCAGTTGTCCAACTTTTCCAAACTCCACCCACAAACAGGTTTTTCCACCTTATCTTAGGTATACTACAACAATCCCATTTCTTGATACAGATTCCCTGCTTTTGTCATAAAGAGAAAGGGCTAAAAATCATCACATTGTGAAAAAAAAATTAAGGTTTATCCTAGTTGGCTGTTTCAAAAGCTTTAACTCACGATAAATTGACTCATTGTTTTAAGATTGTGGCAAGGCAGTACAATGGGTGAAGAGCGGGTGGAACAAGAAGGGGTTCAGCTCACAGCAGCCAGAGGATGAAGCAGAGAGGCAGGAAGGGACCAGGCTCATTTTCCCCTTCAGGATCACTCCAACGACCTAGCTTTGCTCTTCTAGGTACTGCCTGACGAAAGATTCACCACTTCCCAGCAATCCTGAGGATACGTTTTCAAAATATGGGAGATATTCAAGAGCTGCGCTGTGATAGTATGTTTTAACACATTTAAGGACAGCTAATAGAAGACAAGCCTTCTTCAGTTTCAATGAAATTTATGATGACTCAGGGAACTAAAACTGCCTTTTTAAAAAAGATGTATACAATAATAATATTATGGAAATTGAAATAATGATCAAATTAAAATTTTCAATTATTTATATAGTATCTAAATATTTCACCAGAATTTTTCTCAGACTTTGAAGTAACAGGTATTACCTACACTATAGTGTAACCTATTTCTATATAGAAATAAAGAACAGGCTATGGCACTGTCAATAGTCTGTATTCAAACCAATTCTAAAATGCACAGGACAACCAACAAATTAATAACAAAAGAGGCAGTTCCATAGGACTTGTGTTATTTTTGTTTATCTCATATGTATGACCACTTTTAGTTTGAAAACAGAACTCAAGTTTGCTTTGTTGCTTTACATCTTTCAACTCCATTAAAACTTGTCTTGAGGAGCAAATAGATTAAATTCTCTCTTTTTTTTTTTTTTGTCATCCAGAGGGAGGGGCATATCCAAATTTGGACAATTTCTGCTTTTCTTTGAGGAATTGAAATCTAAAAAAGATGCCACATGTTTCAAAATAAAGATTTCTGATAGGAAGGCTGCAGAATGGACTCTCCCCCCACCGAAGGTATCTCAGTTCCAATTCTCATGACTTGATTACTTATTTATTTCATCCTTCAATTCTGTGCCCCTCTGAATCACTTCAAAAAATGGTCACATTTTTGTTTGTTTTTTGCTGCGGTTGCTCAGAGCTGATGCTCATGATACCAAAGACATTCAGAGATCCTTGCAAATCTCCCAGAAAGAAATTACCATACTATTGTGTTCAATCCAGGCACCAGCTGTGATTTCATCATCTCTTTAGTGCTACATAAAATAATTCTAATCTCCATTATCTGCAATGCAGAAAGAAAAACTGGCTGGCAAAATGTTCTGAAGTTTTCAAGAAGCCAAGATTTGTATTATAATAACCAGTTATGATCTGTTTATTTTGTAAGTCTTTTGGTTTTCCCAAATATAGAACTCCTTTCGTTTGCTTTCTTAATTTATAATTTCCAGTCATTTAAAAAGTGCGTATGTGGAAACTTCAAATATTACTAGTGACAGAAAAATATTATATGAAAAACTTAAACAATTCAAGTAAGTTAAAATCTTGTAATTGTCACCCATTGGACATTTCCCCAGATTTAATTCCTTTCCTCTGCCTTATGCAGCACCTTTCTATTGCCCTCTCTTGTCTCTTTTATAACTTGTGTTGGCACTCTAGATTTTTTTTCATATTTTCACTAATTTCTAAAATAAGAATTTAACAAATCCTCCCACTGTCTTTTGTCTCTGGTGATTTAATGATCCCAAGGCCTCCAATGCTGATGACTTTTCCTCTCTCCTTAGTGACTGATCAAAAACAAATCCCTCACTAAGAAGGATAATTGATGTTAATAAACACATTCTTCTTACCCTCTGTGAGTCTATATCCAAGTATTAGTTCATTTGAAAAAATGGAATAAAAAATAAAAATTTTAAAAAATTGAGTATATTTTTTAGTACTGAAGATATTAGGAATAGAAATCAGTGAGTATCTTGAAACTAATTGATTTAAAAAGTAGAAAAGATTAGATTTCAACTAAATGCTAATTTGGTGCTTGGGATCTTGTCATAGAACTACAGGAAACCTGAATAAATCCAGACTGGAAGAGAAAAACATGCAGAACAAGAGAGAGTTGTGTGAACAGGACTGTTCTAAAGAAATAAGGATGTAGAATATGGACATCCACAGAAAAATCAGAGGTTTTGAGAATAATCACTTTTCTGATCACTTTAGAAACTTACTGTGTCTTGTCTTTCACTTAGACCAAATTGACTGGTGGGTAGTCCTATAGCGGGGATGAATATCCCAAGGTTCTCAGGCTGGTCCAAACCTACTATGGTGCTGATGTCTTACAACTAATGTTCCAGACTGGGAAGGTCGCTCTGCCTGGGAGTACACCATTTTGAGAAAAGCCACATGTCAAATCACTGTGACACCTGACATCATTGTGACACAGGTCAACAAAATAAGTTTTTATAGCATTTTCAATATTTCAGTGAAGTGACAGAAATCTTAGCTCTCAATTATCATTTCTTTTAATTAATTTGAACTTCTTTATCAAACTATCTTGAAAGTGACATTTTATTTTTTTCTCTCCAAGTATGTTAAGATGTGTTATTAACTTGAAATGTCTATTCTACTTCAAGATCCATTTCTATAGTCCGCACAGGTCCGTGTCATGAATTACAATGCAAAACATTTATTAAATTTTACCTTGAAAAATGAAATGCACATTTATCAAGATTTTGTTTGAAATTGTTAACCTTGTTTTGATGAAAAATGTTTTACCTTGCTTTTTCTTTTTCTGCAATAAACCATATGCTTGAATCTTCAAAACAGGTATTTTTAAAAAGCCAATTTGTTTCCTTTCTGTCAATTGGACAAAATGCATCATCAATTATCCTCAAGTGCGATTTGGATTCTTTTATCATGACACTAACTTTTTCACATCTCAAATACCAACTTGAATCGGAAACTCTCATTTCAATACTATGTTCAGCTAAAACAGTAAGAGGCAAGAGATTTCAGAGGAGAGATGCAGAACTTCATCATATCCATATATGTCTATCTAACAATTCATTGTTGAGAATCTAGTCCTTCACCTACTATTACTTATTTTAATAGTAGATGCATTCTTACCCATATGTGATTGCTAAAATTATAAATTTTAATATGTTAATGATGGGGCTGTAAATCATATGCTTCCCTGCTGAGTGGGGTGAAACACCAGTGCTACATATATGGCGCTCACGACAGGAGGCTTGTTTTTAATTTTATTAGTAAAAAGACTAACAACGTGATTATCCATTAGGCCACCAACAGTTTAAGCTACCCAGTGGTTTGGACAGCCTTGTACTGGATGTTCAAATCGGTGGGAATATTTTAAACAGATAAAGAAATATACTTATCTCTCACTTTCGTGCTTATAAACTTATAGATGTACCCTTGTGCTATCGAGACAATTGACTGGAATCATAATCTTAGACATAGTTTCTTCTGAATTAAACTGCAGCTCATATTTTAAAATAAAAGCCAAGTAACAATTTTTCTTAAACATACTTTTATGATAACATTGTTCATCTTGAAAGACTATACCAAAATACACGACTTTGTATTTTTAAAAAATTACTTATTTAATATTTAATATTATCTGAAATTTGGTGTCAAAATAACATTTTAGGCTTCTTTCTTACATTTGTAAGTGGACAATTGATTTTATTTTTATTGGTCTGTTTGTGATTACTTAAAACACCTTGAGTTTCCCACCACCCTCTCTATCTTGCAACTTCTTCCACCTTGTATATTTTTCTTTCCTGCTTGTAGCTTAATTGAACTTCACAGATAAAAAGTCTATTTCTAGTGCTAAGAGTCTAAGTGTATTTCTAGTGTTTAGGTTACCTTTTTTTTTTTTTCATGATTCGCTAATGACAATGATCTTAGCCTTTGTTAAAGCCTAAAGCCACAATATTATCTCCATAAATTAAACTTTGTTGATATATTTTTTAAAATAACTAGAGAATTTTACAAAAACTTAGGCGTTATTATCTGTAATAACCTGAGTATAACATAAACTGAGAGTTCTACACAAGCTTAGGACTGCATGGAAACCTACACGGGTTAGAATATTTTCTTTCAGAGAAGAGAAAACTGGAGTTTTGACTTGTGACAGCTCTATAGTATAGTTGAAGACTGGATTAACTTGCCAGTTATGTGGTTTTTGTAACAAGTTATAGAGAAAGCAAGCCACAAGGATGTACCGTAAAGAATAGATACTAATTCTCCTGGGCAGCTGTAAGTACAACAAATTCTTGTCTGGATTGTCATCAGTACTAAGGTTCCATGAAGAGAAAAAATGTAAAGTTTTCAAGTATGGTTTCAAATTTTAAATCCAAACTGACAAATGACTATTTCTCATGTGGACAGAGCTAAGTAGTATATCTTTGCATAAGAAAGAAAATTAAATTATGTTTGACCTTAATTGAAATTAAGAAAATGGAAGTGAGCTGCTGCTGATGGACCAGAATTATATATCGCCCACGATCATGGCTGAGCTCAGTTAAACGAGTTATAACATCATGGGTCAAGGACATGAAATAAGGTTTCTGCTGAGGTCTGCATGACACCAGAGGAGGATTCGTCCCAGAATCGGCAACAAAACAGGTTACTCATCAGTCTGATCTCGCTGCTCCTGTCCCTTCCACAGAATGCTTTGTTCAGTCTGTTTCAAGCCTTGCCCTTCTCTCCACGTGGCCAGTGCATCCAGACTGAGTCCCCTTGATACAGGGAGAAAAACTGAGCTCAGGTGGGAGACCTCCAAACCATACAGGAAACCTCCAAACCATACAGGAAACCTCCAAATGACATAGGGAAAATCGATCTCCCGACCTGACCTGCAGGAGCTCATGTTCTCTAAAACCGAAGAATGAATTTTAGGAACAAATGGAGGTTATGAGCAGAATGTATTTACTGAGAGAAAGAATGCTCCTGTCCAAGAGATGGACAGGAGGAGGGTCCGAGTGGGTAGTTCCCCGGGCCGCTGTCTCTTTTAGGGACTTTTATAATGTAAAACCATGTGGGGCTAAGGTAGAGAAAGGGGGAACTCGCTTAAGTGGATGTGGGGTGGGACAAAATTATGGTCAACCAATGAAATTATAAGCACCATTGCTCAGGTAAAATTGATTATGCCCAGTACCAATGGGGAAGCGAGTCATGAGTAAGTGGAGTAAGCAGGCATGAATATGGGACAGGGTCTCTTCCTGATGGAGGTTGGGCTAGTGACTCACTTGGGTCTTTCCAGGTGATTGATACCTATTTAGGATATCAATCCCAGGTGCTACTTTTTAAACATTTGTTTGGCCTTTAGGTCTTTAGATATAGTTCACAGCAGGAGCATCCGTCCCTCCTACAGTTGTAGGGCATCTCATCTTTTGTGCTGTCTCCTTGGAGGGCGTGGCCCTGTCTGACTGCCTATAATATTTCTATCTAACTCGGCTGCCTGCAATACCCTCACTATTTCCCCAGTGAATAAATAGCACAGTTCTGGGTTCCTTGTCTCCTCTCTTCTGCCCACTGCCATGAGTATCTAGTCATCCCAGATTCCTGCTGCACAATGATTTTGTCTCTTGCTCTTTCTTCCCACTGTGCATTGCAACACCAGCAGGAGATCGGGACTCACTGCAGTAGTCTGTGAGACCGAGTGTTGTTATATGCTCACACACTTAGAATTGTAATGGAATTTTCTTATTTATTTCCTTAAAAGCTGGAATTGCTAATGATTTTTCCAATACTAGGATGTGCCTTCAGAAAGTTTATAACTGACAAGAAAACACACTGATGAAATCACATACACCAAAATTTACCCAGAAAAATAATACAATTGTATATTTAAGGACTATTTGTACTTTAAACTGTTATAGTCCACCTTAAACAACATAGGCAGATATTTATCCAAAATGTTTTATTTATGTTTAGACATATTATGTGGCCTGGTTTTCTCACTGCTGTTATAGCCAGTCAGGGGGAGGAAGTACTTTCATAGTCAAGAGTTGAGATTGGTCATTTCACAATCAAAATTTATAACCCAGTGACAGACCAGCAATCATAAAATCTCCCAACTCTCCCCTAGATAAATTCACAGTATTTGATCCTGTTAACCAACGGGGAGTAAGAATGTGAACTATAAAACAAAAATATTTTTAGTTGCTATTAGCACACAGGTGAGACAGATTAAAAAAAAAGTACATAGAGCGTTACTAAATGTCTTGAGAAAAATTCTAATATGTGGATTAGCTTTTGTAAAAAAATGAAAGGAAAAGGACTTAGAAAGCTAAGTGAAGTTTCTAAGAGTGACTCTAAATCAATGCTACCACAAGAGATGGGTGAAACAATAGATATTTCTACCTCTTATCAGCTGCCGGACTTGGCCAAGTTCATCCCCTCCGTGAGAAGGCCATTAGCCTCTGCCCAAACTTGCCCATATATACAGATGGACTGAAAAGGTGAGGTGGCACTTTGGTCAATAACCTTTGACACAAATTCAGGCAAATCACAATGACAAATTACTCTAGAAAATTAACTGTCCAAAGTGAAACAATATGATGAAGATTGATTATCTTATTTTTACACGTTACTTTGAGTTAAGGTAACAGCCTCATTGGGACAGGTGACACTTACAGCAAAGCAGAGATCAAGTCCTCACTTCAGCTGTGCAGAGAAAGGTGAGTTTCCATGGGATAAGAAGCGTGATGATTCTTTTTCCCAGAGAAAAAGCTTGTGTCTTGTGCATGCCTCCAGAGAAGACCAGATTTTTAAACATTTTCCAATCATTGCTATATAAGCCTAGTCCCAGCCCTTTTCTCTAACTTTCAGAAAAAATAGTTTGAGAGACTTCCCTTCAACTTCTGTACATTTTACTAACACGATATAATGATTTTAAATAACTTTAAATTACATACAATATTTTCATAAAAGGCTTTGGAAAGTATATACTGGATTTAAATTTTTCTTTAAAGAATATACATAATAACCCATAAGTTAAATTCTAGGAAAACTTTAAGTCTCTCCTAGAAACTTAGGTAGGTATGTTTATTGAAAGCGATATTAATCATCTTAAGCAAAAAATCAGCAATGTTGCATTTATGGAGTTTCCACAATCTATTATTTATTTTAATTCACATAAAAGCTTTCTACTGCTAGTTGCCTTTTGTAGAGTAGATGTTCAGATATATTGCACCATCCTCTAACAGATGTCTTTAGAAGTTAGCTGAAGTATCACGTAATTAGATCTTAAGTTATTCTACAGGAATCGTTCCTAAAATGTGCTTGTCCTCTTCTAGAGGTACAGACAGAAGGAGAACAGATAAAGAAGGAAATAGAACCATGTTACTGTGGAGCAGAAAGGTCTAAAAACCTTGTGCAGTGAGATTTGCCTGGAAAGATCCAGGGCCATTTAGAGAGGGCTGTGAGAAATGTTGGCAGATGACATCTCTGGAGACTTCTGGAAGAATGTTGCAGAACAGTGTGTGGTAGGAAAGTGCTTCCAAGGGAGTGAAAAAGAAGTGGGGTGCCACACCAGTTCCACCCCCAGGGCACACTGGGGGGGGGTGATTGACACTGGGCATGGTGATGCAAACCTGTAATCCCAGGACTTGGGAGGCTGAAAACTAGAGGATCACTATGAGTTCAATCTGTGTAGTGAGACCCTGTAGATTCTGTACTAAATTCATTACAAAAAAAAGAAGTAGGGACCAAACTGTTAGAAGCAAATTCTTCCCCTGAAAAAGTAGGCCCTATTCCTTCCCACTTGTGCCCACGTGTGCCATTGGCATAAACAAAACAAAACTAAACAAGACAAAACCTACACCTGCTCAGTATACAAATTAGAGACTCATGGGTGTATTCCTTGAAGATTTTCACTCAGTGAGTTTGAATCAGAATTTCAATACTTTCAACAAAGACCTCAGGTGAGTCTGAGAATTATAGGTCTTTATTTAAGACAAGGGCTCAAAATTCAGGCAGATGAAATTATTTCAAATACAGTACCAGTTTTGTAGCCTGGAGAGAAGTTATTACCTTAGATTTAAATTAGATAATTTATGGAAGTTGTTTGAACCATGTTGGACTCTGAGTAATTGTAGTAAACTCTTAATAAAATGTTAAAAATATGCTTATTGTATTTGTTTGCATCTACTGTTATGCTGCTGATATTACTGGTGATTACCATTATATCCCAGGTTTTCCATAGAAAGATATTGTCCCCCCACTTCTAAGGAAAAAGCACGCTAGCTATCCAATTTTGGTGAAACTTTTAGAATACCTCACCCAAAACACTCCACAAAGGCAATGTTTTTCTATGAAGCCACAGCCAAAAGTAAATGGAGCTCTGGGCCTCACAGCAGCCACAAACTACTATTGCTGCTCTGAGGTGGGAAGGGACATGGCATTCACAGCAGAGACTGTAGGCCAAGGGAATTTCTTATGTCAAGGCTCCAGAGTAAAGTCAGACACATGCCTACATCAGAGTCTCCAGGCTTTCACCGCTGACTCATCTCAAAGTTCAAATTCTCATTTTATTCAGAGATTTCAGTGCTCTTCTTTTTTTTTTTAACACATTCTGAATTATTCTTTCATGTTGACTCTTTTGAGAAGAGCATTTGTAATAAAATACATCAATATAAATGCATTGAGTACCAATGCCCCAAATTCCAACTAGTAAGTTTTAGTGTCATAGAGATAAAACAAATACATGTTTTGTAAAATATATCATAGAAGTTCTCTTTGAGAAATAAATGCTTCAAGGATTTTAAAAAAGATTTTGGTTTATGAAAACTAATAGAGATGTAGCTTTTCTTTTTCTGGAATATAGATATTGTATAAATTGAGTCAACTCAGAGGTTATTGAGGCCCAGAATTCATCATGGCCAATTGCTGTGGCTGATATTGGATTCTTTCTGCAAGAAAAAGTTTTCTGTAGCGTTAGGCAAAAATTATTCTCCAAGTTATCATGGAGATGAGTGGTATACACTGATGAAATAAAATGATTATAAATGAGACATGGTTGTTAACATACAATACTAAATAATATCAGTATATAAAGGATATGTTACAGGTCTTAACACATAGTAAATGCAGCAATTTTAATAGTGTTTCTTGGGTAAATATTGTGGAGTTTATAAAATATTTTATTAAATGAAAGACCAAGGGGTCATACTTAGCTGTACTGTTTTGCCTGAATGTCACTTACATGAAAAATCATGTTTTAGAGAAAGTAACTTCTGCTAAAAACTAAGGGGGAGAGAAACACATATTTTCAAAGGCAAAATGTATAAGATAAAAGACATCCTGATATTTTTGATGGAA
>NW_004524853.1:2237715-2244498 GCF_000260255.1 Octodon degus
AAATATACAAAAAATAAAAATAAAATTCAGAGAGAGGCTGGATATATAGCTCAGTGGCATAGAGTCAATCTGACAAGTGTAAGGTCTTAATTTCAATTCCCACTGCAATAAATAAATAAATAAATAAATAATAAATAAATAAAAGCAAATACACAAAACCTCAGAGGAAATAAAGTTGCTTTGGCTAGTATTTTACAACCAAACTAATAGTCACACATGAATGTAGAACAATAACATTTTTAGACTGCGTCTATCAAGTTTTAACTTATCTAGTTTTAACCTTTCCTCTGTGTCATAGATACTGTCTCTATGAACCACATCCTCACATTATTCTCCACGTATTGATCCACTTCAGAGAAGGTTGGATGCTGAGTGCTCATAGGTATGTGCTTCTTTTGGAATTGCCTGAATCATCTTGCCTAAAGCTATGTCCACGCATCCAGAACAGCCCACTTCCATTAGCGAACAAAATGCTAAGTTCTGTGTCCTCTGTGGCACTAACTCTCTGGAGCCGTCCAATTCTAGGGCTTCCCTTGGGTTCAGCCAAGATACATGTTCTCTGCTGTAGATCAGTCTCCCATTCCATCCACTTCAATCACTGGTTCCCAAGTATTTCTGAGAACATCCCTGAATAAGCTTCCTGCCTATATTTCCTTCTTAACTACATCTAAAGGAACTCACCTAAAAATACTTGTTACCAGAATTGGTAAGGAATGGAGTCTAAAAATGAGAATTGGAAGGTAAATCATTCCCAGCTGGATGCCAACTGGAGCTCCATCATGGGTAGTGACTGGGGATAGCAACTGGCATATTTTAGCAATGCAGTTTATTAAAAATGTTCATCAACTGCAGGGAGGGAAAATCAATAAAAGTGAATGTACCAGCATGTGCGTTGTCTCAGATCGTTGACAGGTTGTGCAAATGAAGCAATTACAAGGACAGTGGATTAAGCATGGCAGTTGCTTTTGCTATTAATGCACTGGAGAAAGAAAATGAGGTTTTTATCTGCTTATCTGTTTTGCCAGAAGCTAGAAATGATAAAATCCTGCCTAGAACTTAATTATAAGCAAAACAGAGCTCCAGAGAAGGTATACTTGTCCACACAGGCAATTGTAATATGCAAAACCAGGGCTTAGTTTAGGAAGAAGTGAGACTCTAAAACTTTGGATGGAAATATCTAGCATGAAGCACTCAAGAGTGCTTGAGGTTCATAAGCCCCTGAAATCTCTAGAACTTTAAAAGTGGTTCATTTCTCCCCATCACTCTCACACTTCTTTTCAAAGATTACTCAGAGGTCCTTGCCTTATGGAACAGTACACTCTTTCCTCAGAACATTTCTTTTCATCTCATCCTAGTTACCAGGCAAATCAATTAGGGCCAATGCACAGCATGGTCTGTATATAGTGTGCTTTAGAGAAATACTTGCATGTTAGAAGAGAAGCATACCTGAGCTTGTTCTGGTTTGAACCTAAAATTGCCCCAAACCACTTGTTTTTGGTAGACTAGATCATGTGTGTGCTATAGCTAGCTTGCTCACAGCACGTGGAGTATGGCTAGAAGAGACAGGTCCCTGTGTGCAAGCAAACATAACTCTCCTCCCTTTAAATTCCATGTGTCAAGTATTTTTGTCCCAAGAACTAGTAAAGTGACAAAGACAGAGCTTCACGATGTGGTTGACACACTCCATGCAGACCCATGGTAATTCATTTGTTCATGGGACATGAAAGGACTGGATCAACGTAGGTTAAGTATAAGGTTGTATACAATGAATTTAATGATATAGGGATATTCTCTACTGTTATGAAAAATTAAAGAAGTAGAAGAAAAGGCAACCATGCTCTGTAAATGGGGCAGTTCAGTTTATGAGGATATAAACTAATCTTGGCCTAAGCTTGTGACTTATATACTGTAGACAATGAAGTACCAGGATGGCTCTGAAAACTATGGTGTTAAAAATCATCCCTGTGGGAAAATCATTTAACAGAACAAGAAGCTCTGGAAAAAGCATGTGACTGGATCACTGTGATCATCCTAAAGTGCAAAGACCTTTGTATCACACAGCAATGCCCACCCGAGTATTCACTAATGAATAAACACTAAGCAAACAAATAGACTCAGTGATCTGTTCAACGACTTTCAGGCGGTCTCTGCCTTTATTCAGTACAGTCCCATAACAGTGTGTTCTTGATGCAAAAGTCTTGATGGTGGGGCTAAGCACTGTTCCTGGTTACAATAGCATGAGGTCTCACCCATTCTATTGATTTGGTTGTTACCAGAGCGTACTGATTCTGCCCCCCAGTAAAATCACATCAGTTTGACCATCAAATCACATAGCAGGTTGTTTTCAGGGGACTCTGCTGTAAAGAGGGAGCTACTTATCCTGACAGGAATCAGCAGTTACGTATTCTAGGTATGCATTTGTTTACTTTCTGACAGGGATCAGTCATGCTCTGGGTACCATAAACTAGGGTACTCATGAAGCGACTCTTGGATATGTTCCACAACATGAAAGATTAAGTCAAGAAAAAATGACTCATACATTTCAGTGATTACACGTCCTGGCATCCACTGAAAGAAATAAATGAGGAGACGCTCCAAGGGGATGGTTGAAAAAACTCAGAAGTAACAAGTGTAAAGCTCTTTTAAGGAGTTAATCATCACAAAGAGGTAGTAATGCATTCTCAGAGGATGCTTTTTCAGGAAAACAAAAATGATATAGAAACTTCATAATATGGCCCAGATTTATAGCGAAATATTGTTAAGAGGAAAATAGGGTGTAAAATAATGTGTATCTTCATGTATTATATAAAATGTGAAAATAAGTTCATGAAATAAAATCATAGACACACAACATGTTTAGTACCAATTTATTGAATTTCTAAGTGAAACTGAAATAAAACAATTGTTATTCAATGCCCTCTGGTTCTGTTTCAAAAGACTTGGTTGAATTTTATGCTAGAAAATTGTGTTCTTGGCCTAAATTGTCCATATCATTCTAAGCAAGTCTGTCATTTTCACACATTAGAAATCCTTATCAAAATGAAGAATTTTCTGCAAAATATTCTAAGTATTTTAAAAATTTATGGTTTGCCTTCCTCTAATGTAGAGTTAATCAAATTAACTCAGTACAGAATTTTTATATACAATTTGCAAATTTGGTCAATTCCAGCAAAGTGGAAATTAAGTTTATTCCTTTCGTTTTATACTAATGTCTCTGAAGGGATAAAAATTGTTCACAAACATCTAAGGGAATAAATCATACTTCATACCAGGAAAGCAGTTTTTTAGAATTATTACAAATTACTTATTTTGTATTTATATTTCCAAGTTGTATGAAATATGTTTCTCTTGATTCTGTAGTGAAAATAAGTTCATGAAATAAAATTATAGACATATAACATGTTTAGCACCAATTCATTGAATTTCTAAGTGAAACAGAAAAGAAGCAATTGTTATTCAATATCCTCTGGTTCTGTTTCAAAAGATTTGGCTCAATTTTATGCTAGAAAATTGTGTTCTTGGCCTAATTTGTCCATATCATTCTAAGCAAGTCTATCATTTTCACTACCAATGTTGAAACATTTTGTCTAACAACTTGGTTGTTTATATTTTCAAAGTTAAAGAGAAGATTGCTTAAGTAGTACTATAGTTTTATGTATCAAATGCAGTTTTAAGAGTAGTAAAATATGTTTAAATCATAAGAGGAAAATAGTGTTGTAATAAAGGACCTCACATCCAATATTTATGTTAATAACTTCCAGCTCTCATCTTTTAATTTAAAGTACTCAAAGGACACTTTAGACATGAAAGGAACAATAGCAGAGGTGTTCTTTTATATCTGTGTAGGCAGTTTCATTCATGGAAAGAACTGCATGTTATTCACTGCAAATATTATAAAGTATTAAAAGCTAAACAGCACTAGAGGATATTGCTAGTGAGAAGCCAATGATGCTACCCTGTCATTGCTCCCCTTTCAAAAGTGTGAATGGAACTTATAAAAAGAAATCAGGGTTTTAAAGAAATGGGTTTCACAATTGTGCTTACTACATTAAGAGTAGAAATATACACGCAGTCAAGTGCTTCAACCTAATGAAATAGCATTTTTTTTTCATTTTAGTCACTTGGTAAGAATAATGCTAAGTACTCTATATAAATCAACTGGTTCTTGTTACTTTATGCTGCTGGAAATCATTATTTTAGGGAGTGAATGGACCAAATATCTCCTGAGCAACTAAATACATAGAGATGTGTGTTGGGGATTGACTAGACCAAATATCTATTCCCCTTCTCCCCAAAGTGAAATTCAGAAACTAATAGGCACAAAACTAGTAGGCAGAAACTAATGGGCACTGTTCAGGTAAAGTTTTCAGTTCCATTTAAGATAAAGTCAGTATTGAAAAGTATGAGGTAAAATGCAAGCTAATGGAGCCAGACAGTGTTTTTCCAATGCTTAGACAAGTGAAGAGATAGCGAGACCATAAATTGTTACCATGGTGGAGGACTGAGTTGCATAGATACAGGAGAAAATGCAAAGCAGTATGCATTCACAAGTACTGTCTTGGGACTCCTGAATGATTAAAATCCTATACTACAAAAACATCTCCTAAGATTTGCTTGTGATACACATAAGGAAATCAAATAACATCCCTTTAATTGACTCATTTTCTTATAGAAAACTTTTGGTTGCATAGATAAATATATTCATTCTTAAAGCCCAAGCATAATTTAGAAATGATGAATAAATAATCAAGTCAAAAGATAAGGACAATTAGTAGTTTGGCAGGAATGAGAAGTCCCTGCTTAGTAGATGCTGGCAGCCACTGTCCAAAAGAGGGAGGATGTAGAGTCTTAAACATGAGTGGTATGTGAGGAGTAAGAGAAAGGAAGAATGCTTCTCAGGTAGTAAGAAGAGGCGTGAGTATAACCACTAAGTGACATAAGTAAAATATATATATTTTGTGAATAAAAGATTGATCTGGGCCCAAGGAAAAGGATCACATTATAAGAGCGATAGACTATGTCAGAATAAAAGTCTAGAACTGGGCCAATGGATAAGTCAATGACTTTGGGTACTTTTCATATGAATATACAGGAGGGAACTTTTGAAACTATTTGACCAATAGTTCAATATAAAAATGATATTTTTTAAGGGATAAAGTAAACTACCAAGTGAGTCAGAAACAAATTAAGCTTATGTTATGCTTGTGTCCAGATGTACCCCCCACCAAGCTTTGTTTGAGGCTGTTCAGAAATATCTGGTTCTAGGGCATGTGATGCTATAATTAAGTTGTGTGAAGCTGGGATTAAACTTTGCAATGCTAGGATCAAGAATGTGTAATTACCAAATTAGTCCACTGAGTGGTTAAAGATAGTGCTGAGTGTGGCTTCTAGGAAGGTCCAACCTGCTGGTGGGTGGCAGTGCCCAAGAGGAGGGTGGTCTGCAAGGGGTAAAAGGAAACAGAGACTTCTACTTCATAGCTGCTGCTGCTTCTGTGGCTGCTTCAGAGTTCTGCTGCCTTCTGCCTGGCCTGCTTTGCTGGGTGCTATTTCTTAGCACAATTCCCCTCTACCAGGCCACTCTGCCCTGGATCAAGCTAGAACCACACCATCCACAAAGGGTTGACCAAATAAACCTTTATTCTTTAAATTTGGATTTTGGGTATTTGTGTCACCAAGGAGAAGAGTAGCTAAGACAGGCTAGGAATAGAAAAATAGAAAAGAAAGACTTCATTTAGCTCTTCTTCTTTTTTTTTTTCAGAACTGGGGATCAAACTCAGGCCCCTGTGCTTGCCAGGGAAGTGCTTATTCCACTGAGCCAACTCCCCGGCTCTAGCTCTTCTCATAATTAAGTTTTCTAGACTTTTCTCATAGTTAAGTTTTCCAGACTTTTCTCATAGTTAAGTTTTCCATATGTTTTGTTAATACCTTTGCCATTGCCAATAGCACAATATCACAGATGGGATAAATTACATGGATAAGAGTCTGGCAGTTCTGAAGACAAGGGCTTGGCTGCATGTGCCAATGCTCTTCTTGCTGGCAGTGTCCCAAGCCAAGGCAGGGCTCTATCACAGGCAAAGCAGAGTAAGGAAATGGAAGCATGCTGAAGACATGCTGAGCAAAAGAAGACAAAAGGAAATGAACAGCATTACCAAGAGCTACCAAAGTATGATATAATCACCACAAACAAGAAAATATATTAGGGAAAAAAAGAAAGCATATTAGGAATTTATGACATTTCAGGCTCTGTGCTAAAACAACAAAAAAAGCTGTCAGTAGTAAAACAACAACAAAAAGAATTCAAATTCCTTAATTGCCTTATGAAATCCTATCATTATTTTTCATTTGTGCTCTTTTCATAGCCTTCCAACAAACTTGCCTTCTTCTGATCCATGCGACTTGTCTAGTCAACCTCTATCATCAAACTAGACTTTTATACTTGCAAATCTGATGTTGTTGCTACTTTTCAAATTTGTTTAGTAACCCTACATTCTCAAGCAGTTATTTTCAAATGAACTCAAGGAAAAATTGGAGTCTGAATTCTAAAAACACAGGGATACTCAAAGTGGAATATTTTTATTTTATTTATTTATTTTTTAACTGAATTAAGATGTTTATTGCATACTATTTTTGGTGGAAAAAATGTAACATCATTTAGCACAACCTTGTGAAATACACAAAGCATAACTGTTGAAGAAGCATTTTTCTACTCCTAGTCCACTTCTGAGGACCAAATCATGAACTGCTCCACTGTAACTGTCTTGCAACAGTTGGTCACCATGTTGA
>NW_004524853.1:2244598-2246097 GCF_000260255.1 Octodon degus
AAAGTAACTTCTGCTAAAAACTAAGGGGGAGAGAAACACATATTTTCAAAGGCAAAATGTATAAGATAAAAGACATCCTGATATTTTTGATGGAAAGGAAGTTGTTTATGGCAACTGACTGATATATTAAAGTAGAAGAGATATTCAAACTTACACAACAAAACCATAAAAGAATCTGATATATCTAAATAAGGTACAGAAAGTTGCCCTAGAAAAAAGGATTGGTTAAAAAAGTTAAAATGCCATTAGACCTCATGATGTTTATTACAATATGTCCACAAATTCTCTATGAGTCTTTCTGTCAGTAGAAGTCTACATGTTCTTTTCTTGAATTGGAGCAAGCTAAAGGATGCTTTAAACAAGAAAGTTCAGTCACAGAGGCTTTTAGCACAAGGTTGCAAAATGCCATGTAGCTACTGCATTATTTACTGGAATAGGAACTTACACCCCTGTAAAAGTTTTAAACTCCCTGAGATCACTGTAGCACAAGGATCACATGTAAGTTTGTCCCTGATTGTTTCATCTGAGCTGCACTTTGACGTCATGATTTGGACCACGTTTGAAGAAAACATTTTTTTATTTTAAAACATCAGTATTGTGCATCATGAAAGACTTCCCAGACACAGTTATACTTTTGGATACTCCTTTTAGTCACCTCCATTTATTCTGCTTCCTTAGCCGAAAGTTTAAGAATAACAGGTGGTAAAGGGCAATGTATGTTTGCTATTTCTTAATTCTTGACCCACAAAAATCCATGCTCATAGTAGACTTGCTGTTTTATTCTACCAAGTATGGATGGAAGTTGTTGAAGTTGTATGGTAACAGACTACTGCTGCAGACATGCATATTAAGCAAAATGTTCTCCAAAATTCTTCTCTGTGTTAGGACACTGCCCTTTCTCAACCAAGTACAGTATAGGAAAAAAAATAACTTCATGGATATTACAAAATATCAAGCACCTCTGAGACAAGTATCACATGAAAAATAAGGTAAACATGAAAATTTACCTATCATGCCTTAACGCTGCCAGTATTGTTAATTCAGTTGGCCCTCAAAGCTGGAAGCTAAAAAGAAAAAGTGCTGAGGATGGGCCAGATAGCTTAGTGGATGAAAGCACCAAGTGCCTTCTGAAGCTGAGCACAGTGGCCAGGGTTTGATCCCCATCGTACTGTGCTGGCCCCAGCCTCGGGCGCACTGAGACAGCAATTGAGACTGGGCATAGAGGTGTGCGCCTGTAATCCCAGCGCTTGGGAGGGTGAAAACAGGAGGATCACTACGAGTCCAGTGAGACTCTGTAGACCCTGTCCTAAATACATTAAAAAAAAAAGCTGGAAGCTACGATACAGTTTACAGGCTTTATTTTATAGGAGAGAAAAAAAAGTAGAGAAAAAGTTGTCAAAACACATCTAGGGAGATTTAAAAGAATCTTAGCAGTCAAGTTAAGGCCTTGTTATTATTAATATTCAAAGTGAAGAGATGCTAACTCAAGATATAATGTA
>NW_004524853.1:2254842-2257402 GCF_000260255.1 Octodon degus
TTTTAACTGAATTAAGATGTTTATTGCATACTATTTTTGGTGGAAAAAATGTAACATCATTTAGCACAACCTTGTGAAATACACAAAGCATAACTGTTGAAGAAGCATTTTTCTACTCCTAGTCCACTTCTGAGGACCAAATCATGAACTGCTCCACTGTAACTGTCTTGCAACAGTTGGTCACCATGTTGACCATTTTTAATTTTCTCCTCTCAGCATAAGCAGCAATTCACCATTTTCTTTCAGTTCCTTAACAATATCCAATCCTCCAAGGAGCTCCGTTTTCACACACAGCTGAGAATATGTTGGCCAGTTGGAGTACACTTTTAGTCCTCGCTGAACTTCTTCATCTTCCAACATATCAAATGTTTCAAATTCAACACTGGTATTATCCAGTATTTCCAGAATTTGTTTGTTAAATCCACATTTTGCCTCCTGTTTGTTTCCTTTCGTAAAGAGCATCACAGAAGCTTTATTTGTCAGCACTTTGAGACTTTCTTCTAATTTAGGAGCTTTGGGACAAATTGTATCTAATTTTTGAGGTGCTTCTAGCTTCTTAATTATGTCAAGTCCTCCTATAAGCTCCCCAGAAACATAAAGCTGAGGATAGGTGGGCCAATTGGAATAGGTTTTTAGCCCCTGCCAAACTTCTTCATCTGAGAAGATATCAAAACTGCTAAACTGAATATTATGCTTATGGAGAATTTCCACCATCTGCTTGCTGAAACCACAGAGTAGTTCTTGAGGAGTTCCTTTCATGAACAACATACATGGGGAAGCATTTATTAACTTCTTCAGGTGAAGGTTAAGATCTTTAATACACTCATTAGCACTGGGTGGGAAGGAGCTGCTAGAAGCATGTCGTTGAACTTTTTTGGTCAACTCTGGGGCATGTGCTCCATCTAATCGGTCGATTTTCTGAGAATTTTGAAAAACAGAAAGGTGGGAACCAAACTAATTTCATATTTTTCAGATATTTCTGGAAATGCTTCAGCTTCCAACTTCACAAATGAAACTTGAGGATGTTCCTTAGCCAACTCAGCCATTACATCATTCATTCGCACACACTGTGGAGCCCATGGTGCCCAGAAATGGACCACGAGGAGGGACCTTAACCACTAGAAGCACAGCTAAGAAAGGTAGGCATTGACGAACTCCACACTTGGGGTTACATTATCGGAGCGCGTCCCAGCGCGAACCCGCACGCATTCGACTTGCATTGATTCCTAAGCACTCCAAAGTGGAATATTTTTAAAATATACTGTTTCACAATAAATATTGCATGAATCTTATATTCTACAACAGATACTAGATTTAACGCAAAAGTAATCTCATCAATTAAAAGTCTACCAGTGTTATAAAGCCTTCACATTCCCTAGGATGACTCACCATATTGATCTTAAAGTCTTCAGTATGTCACCAAATATGTGTTTAAAGCATGCACACTTGACTTTGAGAAACATAAGCTTAGAAAATGTAATGTAAAGTTTGCTGCTTAGTGGACCAGACCTTTCACAATCATTTATCCAATGTTAGCGTTCAGTTCCGGTCTCCATGGCTCATCTCCAAATTATATAGCAAGAGCCCCCTGCTGTGCACCTATGCCCTGCATGTTTCTCTCCTACACTTTCGTAGGGTTTACTGCTTACAGAGTGCCCTTCCTCTATCTCTTCCTAGATAGAGCTCCTTTCTATGGGCTGAGATCACTGCCTTTTAAAAAAAGTGTATTTGGTTGTTATTGGGTCTTACCACGCAGCTCAGACTCATAGTGGTCCTCCTGTTTTTCAGCCTCCCCAGCGCTGGGATTACAGGCATAGACCACCACACCCAGACTCTGTGGCCTGCTTATCTTGTGCCCTGGGGTAGGGCTGGAGTGGCATGCAGCGCGTGGGATGCAACTACGGTTCCTGCACTTGCCTAAGCTTCCCTAAGTAGGCGCTTTAATCCACTGAGCTATCTCTTCAGCCCGTCTTTCATGTTAAGGATATTTGTCACAGTTTCAGCAGTTCTACTTTTCCTCTTAACATCATCCTTAACCATAGCAAGTCCTACTGTCTGAATACAGTTGCTCCTCAACTTGCAATGGTCTGGCTCATGAGTTTTTCAACTTTACAAAAATGTGAAAGCAGGAGCCTAGATAAATTTCTTCAAAGTTTAAATTTTGATTTCACCCTGATAGTGACATGGTGCAGGAGACTCTTGCGATACTAGGCTGTGGCAGCCAGCTACAGTTCACTGCCACACAAATATGAGGGCGAACAACTGATACTCCACATGGTGCTGTGTTGCTAGCGATGAGTTCTATCAAGCTAGGTGTACAAATGCATTTTTATTAAACATTTCCAACTTTTTATGGTTTTATCTAGACATAATTCCATCAAGTCATTAGCACATTTGAACCCCTCCCCCATTGTGATACCATCCTAAACCCCCGAGTGCTACCACTAGAAGATGGGTCTTTCAGTGGAGATCAGATGTCCTTATGAAAAAGACCCAAGCTTAACCCCTCTTTCTTGTGGCATGTGAAGGTACTGTGGGAAGCTATCTGTCTGTGAGGAGC
>NW_004524853.1:2258263-2260956 GCF_000260255.1 Octodon degus
CTACTTTCTTTTAATTCAGTTTAATTCAAAAAGATTTGTACTAATAATGTTTGGACAAGATATTATGTCTGCATCTTGTACTATGAATAACCACTACAAAGACAAGAATATGTAACATATTAATTATTGGAACTGTTCTATTAATTGGTTTGAAACAGTCTCATTACTATTTGTTTCCCTAGGAAAATTAATAAAAAAATTAAAAAAGAAAAACAAAAAACAAACAAATAAAAGAAAAAGAACAAAAGGAAAATACTTGAGCAAGTCTGCAAGTCCACAAAAATGTAATTATGCTTACTGATAAAAGGACAACAGGCTTCAGGTAATCAGTGTAATAAGTTTAATGTATTTTTGTGTGTGCATGCTAGGGTGTGTGTGTGTGTGTGTGTGTGTGTGTGTGTGTGTGGTGAAAGGTGGTAAGATGAGCTTCCTTAATGTTAGTTATATGTTACTAAATTTTTATCCAAGTTGATTTATGCAGGGCATTTATGTCCCTCAACCCAGGAGGATTTGTCTTCCAAAAACCTCTTCATTCACAGTGATAATAAAAGGCTAAAGTTATACAATAGAAAAATAATCAAATAATATGGCATTTATAAGCCATTGCTTTGAGTTCAATTATGCTAAGTATATATGTTTTTTTGACATAGAATGAGTTCTAGTTTAAAATCTATGCATTCAGTTGATTGAAAACTACTTTTTTTTCCTTTTTAAATACTTCATCCAATACAATTCCCAGGATAAACAATCTAGATAAGTATCAAAGAGTACAGGGCAAGGCACGGAAAAGATGTGGATTTCAGCAATTAATTCACAGGGTTGTGTCTAAGATCCCCACCATTTGGTGCACAAGGTAGAAATCACCAATCTGACAGCATAGGGAAACCTTTTCCTCTTAGGTATAGAGCTCTCCTCTTTCTGTGGCCCACATAAACATCTTTTTAATCTCACAGAGAACCCTTCTACCTTTAAATTATGGCTGAAAATATGTTGCTTCTACCCAGAAATCCTTTCTCCCCTCAGACTGTCATAATATGCTACTAGTGCCAAGTGTTATCTATTGTAAAGAGATTCTTCAATGCTGAGACAAAGAAAAATTCACTCATACTTAGATACTCACTTGATAAATGTAAGTTAAATTCGCTGAATTCGAAAGCAACTGCACAAAGGTCAGCGACAAGGTACAGAAAGGAGGAAAGAACAAAATGTTCCTAGGATTGCAGCAAGCATAGTGGTCATCTAAGTAGAGCAGAAACCTCAGGAAAGCTTGAAGTGATAATGCACCACATTCAGTAGTCATGGAAATGGAGATGTCCAGATCATGCCACTCCAGAAGTTTCCATGGCAGTACATGAATTATTTGAGCTGAAGCCTCCTGAGAAGTAACATGTACAGCAAGGGTAGTCTGACCTCCTTTTTTTTCTCCCTGTACACAAGTCATCCTAAATCCTCCCTTGAGAAAGCTGCCTCCTGTGTAAGGAGGAGAATGTCCTTATCACCAGGGTCTAGAGGCAATACTGGGATGGCCTGTGGAGGGAAACTTCCTGAAATATCCTTTGTCTGTCAGTCATATCCCCATATATTTCTTGTCACTGCCCAACAATTTATTGCCCACAGTGCAAAGCCTTTTGTCTTGTCATAGCCCCATGATTCATCGTTCTCTGTGTAAAGTTTGAGGCACAATGATTTTCTTCCTGTGTTCATTTTCCTTTTAAATCTGCTGTGGCATGTGAAAATGTTAAATAAAGTTGTATACTTTTTTCTACTACCTGTGTCCTGTGACTTTAAGTCTTCAGCTAGGCCCAGGGAGTAAAGGAACTACCTTCTCACTTATTTTAACAGTATTCTCTCCTTACACAAACGCGGTTCCAGCAGGATACATTTTGTATACAAAACAGCAAAAGAATATTTGCGAGGGCTGGGGAGATAGTTCAGTAGAACAAGCACTTGCCTTGCAAGTGCAAGGTCCTGAGTTCAATCCCCAGTACCACAAAAAAAAAAAAAAAACTGACAACTTCTAAAAAAAAAAAAAGAATATTTGTGAAATAATGTAGCTTTAGAGAGTTCTATCTTAGGAGAGAACCTGTGAAGGCCTTTTAGAGAATTTATCCTTGCAACAAAGACTATTATCAGCAATGAAGAAGTACAGGTTATCTACAAAGAAGATAAGTTGAACCTATGAACTAGGGAATTTCTTCCATTTCAGTGATCTGTTTTATCCACTTTTGCCTCCCTTTATAAGACATTTGAAATAAACTAAACATTTTCTATGTCCACGTTGCCTCAAACATCCTTTCTGATCTTAATATTGTATGGAAGATGTAAAGGGATCAAAAATTCTTAATCTGAGGATTAGAGGTTTTCAATTAGCCCAAAAGCCTAGGAGTAGCAGAATTTTATACTTACAAAACTATAGCATGATAAAATTATTAGCAGTGTTCTTGAGCTTTGGGGGAGTTGTTTTGTTTTCCACATATTAACTAGAATCAGTTATCACCATAATATGAAAGTTAAGAAAACTTGAATTTCACAATGGGCCAATGAGTAAAATTCATCATTTCATAGAAAATTAAAGCAGTAAGATTTTAGGATAGTTCCACATGAGTGAGCCAACTTTAGGCTCAAGCCATCCAAACTCTAAACAGCAGTGAAGAAACTGCTGTCCAAGGGAAGAATGAGAGCTGATAAAACTT
>NW_004524853.1:2262242-2281585 GCF_000260255.1 Octodon degus
GAAGTATAAGAAGTAAAGCCATGCTGTTATGTTGAGCTGTAGGGGACTCAGGTCAACAATTTCTGACATTGCCAGTCAAGCGGAAGACCCAATACTGTTATGGATTACTGGACTCTTTTAGAATATTTTGCTGAGTTAACACACCTATAATATTCAAATGATGAACTAAACTAAAAGGGGATACAGCTGAATGTCCATTTTCTATCTGTGTATTCAAAATGGTTAGGATAGATATGTAATTGCATTCTGTTAATGAATAGAGGGATTTTTTCTAATAGTATTTGTAAATAAGATATAATGTGAGCATCTTGTACAGCAAATAACCATTAAGAAGAGAGTATGCAATGTGCTAATTGTTGAAATTGTCCTACCAGTTTGATTTGAAACTGTCTCATTGCTATTTGTTTCTCAATAAAATTATGGAAAAAAATTAGGACCTAATCACTGCCTGCCACTGCCAGGTATTGAATGTTAACTTGCAAATATGAGGGAGACACCATTTTCTCCATAGAAGATAATATCTAGTCATTGAATGCCTGTATTTCTGGACTATGAGGAGTCAAAGGAACAAGTAAGAAAGAATACAAATCATTTCGTACATTGATTAGTGCACCTACATTTTTTTTTTTTTTGTATCAGGGATTGAACTAAGGACCTTGTGTTTGCCTGGCAGTGCTTGTGCTGCTAAGCTATCTTCCCAGCCCAGCAGCCCTACATTCTGAAGCATGTAAAAAACTGGAATGCATTTAAATTTGTAGAAGTAAATGTGTTTGATACACAAAATGGGAGATATGTCAGTCAGATTTCTTACCTATGGAACGCAATCTCTGCTACTGATAACTTAAAGAAGAGTAGAATTTGATTCACAGTTTCAGTAGTTCAGTCCATGGTCACATTCCTTCCTCCCCTCACCACCCCTGAAATATCACAGTGGGAGGATGTAGCAGAGCAAAGACTCTTGGCTTGTGCTGACTGGGAAGCAGATAAGAGTGACAGTGCCAGAGAGGAATACACCAAAGCCCATTATGCTACCCAAAGAGTGCCTCCTAATCCACCTCAACACACCTGCAAGTAAGTGTTACTAATCCTCTGAGCATTTCTTAAGCCCACCAATTTTAGATAATTAAATTTAACCCTTAGTCATATCTGATGCGTATGGGTATTGTCAGTCAAGATGCACTAAGACACACATGGACAAGAGCTTGTTCAATATCAATTTTCTCTTTATTCCTCCTCTTAGAAAATTCTACATTTTCTCAGAAAATCATCTGTTTACTTAAAATCTCCATTACACATCTTACTTTGCTTATAGCCATCACAGGCAAGCTCATAGGATGAAGATTTGAGTCATTGAGAGCTAAGAAACAGTAGCTAAAGTTTGATAAAAGTTTTTATTTTCTACTACTAGTCTTACCCTTTCTTCTTGGCTGCTTTCTGGTATTTCTTCCTCTCTAGAATGCTGACCTGAAAGCTGAAATAAGCAGCAATCATTCAACCTTGAGAATTAATCAGAAAAAATAGAATGACCTAGAACATTGACATTAGTGACCTAGTGTATTTGCTGTGCCTGCTTTAATCTTCTTACCTTCCGCACACCTCATATGGGAAAACTAAACTATTATTTTGTTAAATCACTGAACTCTAGTTTCTACTGCATGTAGCTGAATGCAATCCTTACACATTCCCCTGAGAGTGGTAAAAGTTACAGATGCCAATGGTAATCTTGCCTCTGGAAAAGGTAAGATTTGTTTATTCCAGAATAGAACAAATATTCTTAGAAGATATTAGAGTGTAAGATCAGTTAAATAAGGGACTGGTCAGAGTTGATTATGTGTTTAGAAAAATGAGAAATGAAATATAGAAAAATAAGAGTCAAAAGTTAAAGTTCTAAGTAGGAGAAATGTTGGTAGGGACAAAGAAATCATTTTCTCAGATGTGTGGAGAAAATTTTAAGGAAATTACAAATCAGTTTTTTGCATTATGTGGACTTAGTTACCTTTCTTCAGTTAGCTGATATTTTGATATTGAACCCAAATAAATAAAATAAAATAAAATAATGTACCACACCTAAATCCAAATATGTAGGGAATGAGACATCTCCAGTATCTCTGGGTTGCTAATTACTGATAACCGTTACATGATAAGTTCTTTCCTGTTCTTGACTTAGTGAGTGTTGAAAGGTCTTTGTTTGCTCCTAGGACAGCAAGAGATAGAGAGAGATGGAGAGGGAAGGGGAAAGGGAAAGAAGAGGGAGAAGGAAAGGGAGAGGGAGAGGGAGAAGGAGAGGGAAAAAGAGGGAGAGAGAGAGATTCATTAACAAAAACAAATGTGAGGGCTGGGGAGACAGCTCAGCAGCTTAAGCAATTGCCTGGCAAGCAAAAGGTCCTGAATTTGAACACTGGTACCAAAAAAACAAAAACAAACAACAACAAAACAAACAAACGTTAAAAATGGCAATCAATATTTAGAAGACATACTGGAAAATAATTAACAAGCATCTCTTTTTAGAAAACGATCATCTATTTAAAAGACATTTTATTTATTTGTTTATTTATTTTCTGTATTTAGGACAGGGTCTACAAAGTCTTACTACATAGATTTGACTCAAAGTGATTCTCCTGTTTTCAGCCTTCCAAACTCTGGGATTACAAGCAAGTGCCTCCACGCCCAGTCTCAATTGCTGTATCAACACGCTCCGGGGGCGGGGCCTGCGCAGTGCTCTGGAGATCAAACCCTGACTGCTGTGCTCTGCCTAAGCAGGTACTTTAGTCTGCTGAGCTATCAAGCTGGCTCATAAAAGGCATTTTAGAAGTAAATAACATTTTTTTTAAATTTTTTATTTTATTTATTTGTGTGTGTGTGTGTGTGTGTGTGTGTGTGTGTGTGTGTCCAGCTCAGCCCACCAGGGGGCGGGGCTGGCTGTCATGTGGCACTGGGGGATTGAACCGCAGTCCCTGTGCTCTACTAATCTTGTTCTAAGTAGGTGCTTTAGACCACTGAGCCATCTCACCAGCCCCAACATTTTAAAACTAATGCAAACACCAGTGTTATTCATTTGTGCAATGATTACCTTGGAGATGACTTCCAAGAAAGTTGAAGAATTTTAGAAGTTAGTGGAATGGTGTCAAAAATATTTTGACTCTACGTATGAAACAATTTTCAGAGCATATAAAGTAGAGGCAAATTGCCAAGAGCTTTGTACAGTTTCAAGATTTGTCCTTACATTTTTAAGATCAAATATTTCTCATACATACATACATATATATGTATATATATAAAATATGTGTGTGTGTGTAGTATAGTATCTGTGTGGTGTTTTATAATTTCTTAGTATAAATACATTTTTAAATGGTAGTTTGTTATTATAGATGTAATAGTTACAATTTTTTAATAAAGACTCAGATTAGACACAGGACCTGAAGTTCAGAACTCTTTTCCTTATGCAAGCTTGCTGCATCTCTTAAATGGGCAATAGTGAGGAAAGGGTGTGAACCATACGTGGGATGAGAGAAGGTGCTATATGTTGGTGCCAGAAAAGACTGAGCTGCATAATACAAAGTGAAAAGCTAAATGCTGTCAAAAAGATAAAGATAACTAAATCTCGTTCACTTCAACTTGTCCAACTCAATTTCATCTACTAAATGTAAAAGATCTTTTGGAAAATAATTAACTTTAAGAGGCAGTGAGGTCTAAAATTATTTCTGAGGTTTTCAGTGTTTTTAATAAAAAATTTGGAGTGCATGTGTGTTTCTGGGTGGCACTTCAAACTCCAGCTTTATATGCAAATTAACAAAGAATTCCAAATCAAACAAGAAAGGGCCTCTTCCAACATAGTCATACTCTTGCCAAGCAAAAGGTGCAACTATTAATGTTTTGAAGAGTAAGTACAGGGCAAAATTTTATGCATAATATTTAAAACCAATATATTTTAAAATTTCATTAAGAGATCAATTCTAGGAAACATTTTTTTTAAGAAAGCAGGTGACTTTATTAGCTTGTTATATTCAAGATAACCCAGGTTAACAATGCTTCTAGTAGAGATTTTAACAATCAGTTTTAGAAGGGCCAGTGAGATAGCTCAGTGGACTAAGTGCCTGCGTAGGCTAGTGCAGGGACCGGGGTTCGATCCCTGCCACCACATGCCTTGCTGGCCACCAAGATCGGGCGTGGTGGTGCATTCCTGTAATCCCAGCGCTGGAGAGACTAAAACAAGAGGATCACTATAAGTCCAAGCTGCATAGTGAGACCCTATATCAAATACATAAAATTAAAAAGATAAAACAAAAACCAAAAATCTGGATACCTAGCTTTGCTTTCTCTGGGCTCCACTACCTTTCCAGGAGGAAATCTGATGATATGTCATGTGAAAGTATAATGATTTCTATAGGATGATGCTAATAAATAGGTAAATCTTTGGATACCCAACTCTCCCAAATAAACTCAAAAACACATGTCTTTGATTGATTATAAAGAATCTTCTCCATGGAAAATGAGAAAAATAATAATTTTGTAGTCTCTATTAAGATCTTAGATTTTCTTATATTACTATTCTGAAACTAATTCATCAAATGATACCACTTAGTTACAATAGTAAATATAGTTACTGCATATGAGATCATGAGCGAAGAAGATGGAGACAGTTTGGCTCAGCAGTCTTGTTAAATGCATTCTTCATTTCCAAAGTAAAACAAGGAATCTAGCCATGGCACACCCATATTTTTTGAATCAAAGCACTAACATTGACATGGAAACCAAAACATGGTCTTATAGAAAGGTGTCTGCTCTTGTTGACTCTGATGTTTCAATATGGAATATTATTTCTTTCAAACAAAAGCAGGAGAAAAACTTCTCTTCACTCAGAACTGAGCCAAGGAGAACCACTTTCATTGGAAGCTGTTTTTGTAGCACTCTCCAACGAGATAAAATTTGAATCAGCCAACCAAGGGAGGTACTACATGGCCATGATACAAGCTCTTCATAAATTCTACAACTGTGGGATAATCTATCAGCTATGAGTTATGAATGTACTACATGCGTCTAAACAGGCTTACTGGTCAGTGTCAGCTTGCACCTGAAAGAAGGGGAACAGAGGTTATCTACAACAATAAATGCACCAGCATTTACTTAGCTCAGAGTACTATATTTTGGGGGTGCCCAGCTTCAATTCAATATTTCCACAGAGTAAAACATCCAAATATTAGGAAAAATGTTCAGAATCACTATGAAAAATGAACAAATAAAGGGAACTGAATTAAACACAGAGGTAATTACTAGTGATATTGTTTAGATAAATTCAAGTAATTTACACAGAGGGAAACAAAATGCCCACTAATTGCTTCTCCTGTACAAAATAAATGTATCTAAGTGGAAATTATTTTTTTCATAAACTAGTATTGATCCATTTAAAGTGGCTTATTTAGAATTTATAATACCAATACCATCTTAAAAACATAGCTTTATTGTTTATATAAATTTATAATGCCTAAAAGTCAATATTAAGCACAGAGAAAAATTTCTGTGTCAGAGATACAATACTTATAGAAAGCATTAGAAAATGCCACTGATTAGAAACTCTGATTTATTATATTACTTTGTTACTATAAGATTATACTATTGGTGTTTATTTGTAAAAAATTTGATCTTCAGATTTTTGTAGTTATAAACTAGGGGAAATGAGTAATACTACCATAGAATGAAAGGGAAGAAAAGGATAAGCATTATAATACTTGTACATATACTGTATTAGCTTGTTTGATTTTCCATATAAAATGAATAACAAACTGCATATCACACATCTAGAAACTAGAAATGATAAACCAAGATTTATGTTGGACATATTCTTTCTGAATATTCTAAGGAAATTCTTTCATTGATTCTTCCAGTTTCAGGTGTTTTTTAGAAATTCTTGGAATTCCTTGGCTTGTAGATACATCATTCCAATCTCACGCTCAATAACTTTTGCACCATCACCTTATATTCCTTCTGGGCTCAAATCATCTCCTTCTGTAAAAGTGCAAGCAATACTGGACTGAGGAGTACCCTAATAGACTTAGCACCCATCATCCACTAGACCATGTTTAGCAGCTCAGTACATGCTCCTATCAGTGATTTCTCCTGATTCCTGGGCTCTCTAGAAGCTGCTGCTCACTGTCACTTTGCAGCATCAAAAGCAAGTATGGGACTATTACACAGAAAGTGCTTCCTTTTAGACATCCACCTCGCCCTATAGTCTGCTCTTCTCACTGACAATGCAGAGTGAGCTTCCCTCCAGTGTGCGATAGCTCAGTCCAGTGTGGCCCAGGAGTGTGAGGGAAACCAACAGGAGCAGCTGAGCAGTGACAAGACCAAGGGGCCCCACAGAGCCAACAAGTAAAATCAATCTACCAAGGGGAAAACTCACGGTACACAAGTTTCTGGTGTATGTTTGATTCCATTATAGAACTGTAGAGCTTGTCCCTATGGTTAAAGGTAACAAATTAATAATTGTCACAATTGATCAGTTGCTAGGCTGTGCTAAATGTTATACTAATTGCTAACTGACTACATTAGCCGGGATGTCATACACTTTATTGTCAATTTTTCTCTCATAGACAGTACTGTGTTTGCCGGGGTAATAACCATCACCATTGGTACAAATCCCCTATGATAAATGTGATCATTAGGCATATCTAAATTATACCAATAAACTCAATAACATTGAAAAAAAGAAAGTATGGTACCATTTTATTACTAGCCTAAGATCAAAATTCATAGTTGCATTATAATTTCTACTGAATATACATCACTTTTGCACAATTATAAATTGAAAAAATCATTAATGTAACAAGTATTAAGTGGGAGCCTTCTATATTTAAAGCTAGAATGAATGTGCAGGATGTTATGAAGTAAAGAACAAGAGGGGTTCACCCAATCTGAGAAAACAGCAGGCTTCAGTGAGAAGTAGAAGGAAAGTAATCACGTGGTATGAGCTACTACCTGGGAGTCTTAAGGAAAAACTGCTTGTAGTGGTGGGATAAATAACCTGGAAGAATGTGGTAATTGTAGAATGTCTGCAACTGAGCCTTTCTAGATAAAGTCTTTCCAAGAGTTGTTAAGATCCTGTTTCCGAAACTCCAAGTAAATATTTGAGAGAGTTTCATTGGAGTCTGTGGGAAAATAGATGATATGCTACAATTGGAAAAATTTTCACTAATTCTTTTTTGCAAAGCATACCGCTGGTATTATTTACAAGTATAAAGTTAAGGAAATCAATATGAGGCAATAAAATATATAGGGAGTAAAAATAGGAAACAGCCATTTCAACTTTATACCTAAAGAAAACAGAGAAAGAGGCCTGTACACAAATGACTAAAGGAAAAGATCTATAATCAATGAAAGAATGATATGAATCTAAAATAACTCCTTAGATTGAGCCCAGCAGAATAAAAACTTCACCTTTTCCTTCTCTGATTAACTCCTGATGTTGCCCCAATCTCCATGGAAACTAAAAAATAAGTGAATTCATGACTGTAGTTCATAATGATCTTCCTCTTAGGGAACACTGAAGAGTACACAACCCAGAATAAAGTTAGAGAAGCAATGAGCTGTTCATTACAGAAATAATGAAAGAAAAAGCTGTGCAGATGCACATGCTGCGGAATGCAGATGAGGACAGAGAAAATAGAAAAAAACTGAGGTTAATGGGCTAATGAAATGCTTTAATTACACCAAGTACTCCATGTTACCTACTGCCATCATTGTCATTATTACTTAGAAATCATCATACTGAAAATGACTCTTCAAGCAACCAGAAGATAGATTCAGTTGGATTACAATTCAGATTATATTAGAATTATTTCTCAATGGGCAAATTTTCTTAGAAAGCATAGCATGTTATAAAAGTACACAATTATCATATTGAGTTAAGGTAAACTTTTAAAATTAGAGTGTTGATATTTGAAGTTAGATAATTATATTATTATAATGAGAAGCTATGCTGATGTTTTTCAACATCTCTGGCTTTTATTAAATAGTAATGAGTAGCACTTCTTTATAAGTTGTGACAACAAATGACAATTCTAAACACTATCCATGTTCCCTGTGGGTAAGAAGTGTGTAAGAAGTACTCACATTTGGGGACTACTGCATCAGAGGAACTGTTTGTGTAGTTTGATAGAATCACAAGGTAAAGTACGAAATGGATTGACAAGAAATGAAGCTGGGAAGATATAGATACGTAAGTTTTTATCTTACATTCTTATGAATCAAATATATAAGGTAAATGATTTTAATTGTAGAAAGGTAGCACTTGTAATAATGTAAAGCAGCTACTCATCTCAGAAAAGCAGTAAAAGGAAATTTCAGAAATTTTATTTTTATGACAGCACTAAAGATTTTAAAAAGTTAGCTGAAGATAGAAAGAAATGAGGAGGATAGATTAATAAAAAGATGGATTTATAAACTTCTTGGATTATTTGATGCCTGGAAGATAAGAAGACTGAATTATAACGAATCACCCAGGCGGATACTTCACCAAACATGTAGGTCTAGAACATATCAAAGATAAAAAGAATGTTGATGTCAGAATTCTATAGATATTTTATAAACAAAGCTTTATAGGTGGATAAAATTATGAGAAACGATAAAAACAACACAACAGCCAAGGGCATGGTTTTAGGTTATGTCAACAAATACAAGGAGAGGAGGAAAAAAAAAAAAAGAACTAACAGAACAGAGGTCATAGAAAAGGAGTCAGAGCAATATTAGAGATGAGAAGGGCATTTCTCAGAGGTGGAATTGGCAAATGTTACTGTGGGAATTACTGGGGCTTTTCACAAATGTTTAGTTCTCTACTGTCGGGTAAATAGCACCATGCACTTACCATCCACCTTACCTTCATTCACAGATATAAAGTGACTGCGCTTGGCTAGTAAATGGTGAACAGTGTAAGGCATCATTTCCCAGAAAACTTCAAATATTATCTATGCCACAGTTGATGAGAACTTTCAGAACATGTCCAAGAGTGAGGGCAACACAACTCTAGCTGACCTCTTCTTAACATGCAGTAGGAAAGCCAGACCCTTGTTTGTGTTGTTCTCATTTGTTTGTTTTTGTTTGCTTTAGCTCCCTTTTAGGCTGTTCATCAGTCTGTGACATTTTTTAACTTGCTATGAAATTCCAATTAGTCAAATTTAAATAGGTGAAGTGAAAATTGCAATCAAGGTATCAATGAGAATGAGATCAAAAGCAAAATGTCCTAGAATTTGTTATTAATGCCAACTTTTAGCATCAATATTTATCAAAAATAAGACAAAATTGTCAACACCAACAGATTCAGGCTTCTTCACTTTCTCAGTTATTTAAACTTTTCACTCATTGTCTTATCTCCATATGTTTTCCTAGGTCCATTTTAGATTATAAAATATTTGCTATTAGTGAACATTTCTTCCTTATTCACTTAACGTATTGCATTTTGAGCAATTTACTAGAAGTAAATATGACAAAATACAAAAGAGCTTTTCCAATTCAAAAATTATCCTTTAAATGGAAAAATATATGAGAGTAAGTAGCTCAATCCTAAATATAATCTAGCAAAAGCTTAATGGAATTTTATGAGGAGGTATAGTAGCACTTATAGAGCATCTACAGAAATTGAGTGTTTTATGGATACCATTTACTTTATATGCATAGCACTCTTAATGAGTAGATACAATGGGGCCCTCTGCTATGAAAGATTACATAAGGCACCAGCATGAAATAGTAAGGGGTTGAGGTTGGATTTGATCAAAATATGGATAAGATAGAAATAAATTATTGTATTTCAGAGGAACAGAGGCTGAGATGAATGTATATTTTAAAGTCAATATTATTCTTCTTTTCCCTTTGTCTTACCCATGACTTTCTAGAAAGACATTCTTTGATTTCACTGCTTAGTGTCATACATTGCATCTGAAACAAAAGCTAAAGACTCAAACTTTCCTACAAATACATAAGATTTATTCTGCTTCATTCGTATCTCAAACTCTTTTCTTAGGAAATAAAATTAGCATGAATTTTTATATCTGTTCAAGGTACAATATTTTTCTTTTATAACCTGAATGATAAATAAAGTACCAGAAATTCTACTGCTCCCAGTGAATTTGAGTGATTTGAAATTTTCCCATAGTTGTGTCTATAAAGAGATTAACTACTAATAGGTAATAATAGAGGCACTGTTGAAATAATTCAAATGACTAAAAGACACATTTGAGAGAGGAAGTCATTGTAAGTTATATAATTTTCTTTTTCTCTTCTCTAGCATATGGATTTAAGATGTTTTTATCAGGAGAGAGAAAAATTGAGTACTTTGAAATTTCCCATGTGAAATCTAGTGTTATTGTAGTGACAAAGATATTTACCCCCAGGCAAAATTTTTCATTACACAGCAACATTCCTGTCATGTTGTTTTTGATGGGAAAATGATTTATTGTAAACTGTTCACACTAGTAAGACTGACTAAATCATTTTGACTAGATAGTAGGGGTATAATTACCAAATAAAAAGGTAACTACATTAATTTTTAGAAATTTTAAAACCTGAGTCAGCATTTCTTGAGACTAACCCATCGGTTCTCAGATTGTTACCCCTGTACAGCAATACCAACAGCAACCACGAATTTATTAGAAACTCAATGTCTCATGACCCATTCTAGATCATGAATCAGATACTCACAGGGTAAGGTTGCTTGAGTAACCTAAATTCAGAAACACCGGTCTAATACATGGCTAATAATTTGAACAGATATATGTCCTATGCGCAGTTTTCTTCACAGTGACTCTCAAACTGGATGAATGTTAGAATAACCTCCAAGTTCTTTAGAAAAAAACTGATGTCCAAAGTAAATCAGCATTTCCCAAATGGATTTTATAAACAATGACAACTGAAAACCACTGAACTATTGCAGTATAATTTGAAGGAGCTTAAGTTTAGTATTAGTCTTAATCAGAGAACTGATCCAAATTTTCATTAATGGTGTACTTTTAAGTAAATTATAAAAGTTGCCTCTTTCATCATCTCAAAATTTTTCTAAAACAGTTTTTTTTTCAAGTATTGAAAGTGTTAAATTATGCGGAGAATCAGTGAATTCTATAATCTTATTACTTAGAAGTTGTTCAAAACAAGCAACACCTAGTTTTAGTTAGAACTTGAGAGCTGACAGTCCTACCAGTGATGTTAGAAAAGTATGTATTTTAAATTGATCTGCCATTCATTTACACCTTAAATGAGCACTCTTTCTAAAATATGAGCATCTGATGTGTTCAATCCTATTGTAACATAAGAAAAAACACAATGATTCTCCTCTCTCACGTTACTTTTAGCTTTAAATTAGTGCGAGGACAATTTCAAAATAAACATTTAAATTCACAAAATACACATTTTGCCCTTCCTTTGAAGTGTGACTCGGTGGATCTTCTCATTCAGATAAGGCAGCTTCTCTCAGAACTTTCTGTACCACGTAGAACTAAAAAGCTATTCAACTACTCGACTGATCTCTTATGTATGCTCTTTCCAGAATTTTCAGTCAGAGAATTGGATGATGCTGCTCACAGGCTGACAAACAGCAGGGTGACATGAAGATGAATTGATAAACAGTGTGAAACAGCAAAGTCAACAGAACTACACACAAAATAAACACATGCATCACCATCATCGTTATTATTATTATTGATGTAGACTGCCATGAATAGATGTTCAAGTTGACAACCAATAAGTTATAAACAAGTGTCCATGTAATAGTATATCTGAAAAGATTTTAGAGAAAGCAAACTAAAGATAGTGCTTCATTTAGATGATTTAACATATTGGGTTTGATGACCTTCAGCAAATACCTCTTGCTGTTTATTCAAGTGTGATTATCCGGGCACAACCCTGAACTTTCTACAACATACCCTCTACATTCCTCTGCTCTTTGGAGAAGGTAATAAAGTACCAGATGAACAGAAAGTCCAATAAATACCCCAATACACTTCAGCTCATCAGTTGTGTAAATTATGTTGACTTACATGCATCATGTTATTTGGATTTATTATTTGTACAGATGAAAAGCTGTAATAAAGGTAGATAAATGGATCCCATTGGCCCATAAATAACTGTGGAACCAAAAGAGCAGTAGAAGAGTAACTTTTTTCTGCCATCTGGTGCATTAGAGAATATTATCAAAGCAACAGTAGGTGGTGGTGGGAAAACATCCGTTTATTTTCCATCCTTGAGAAAACAGAACCATTTGGAAAACACACACATCCTCTTTCCTGAGCCAACTAGCTAAAAGCCACAGAATCTAAAAAGGTTTAATTTTTCTAAAATGTTCCACTTTAAAGATTTTTATTATGCTATAGATAAGAAAGATGTTAGACTTGACATCTAAAATGTTCTATTTTCTTGAATATCTGGAAAAGCAGCATTATAAATGAGGTGGAATTCCAAAGCTAAGATCTACACTAAAAGTTCCTGAGTGACGTATGCATAAATTTTTACATTCTTTGAAGAACAGGAAAAGCACACCCCAAATCTTCATTATATTAACTTCCACATTAAAGTATTTTGCATGAAATATTTAAAAATTACAGGTTAATCCACAGATCAGGATATCTTCTTTCTCTTACAGTCTCTTAATGCCAAACATTTTAGCTTAGCACTTGTGAGTCAGGAGCATTTTAAAATCTCATCAAGGGAGCCAGGGAGATGTCTCAGTGGAATAAGTGCTTGCCAGGCAAGCTCAGGGGCCTGAGTTCAATCCCCCGTTCTGCCAAAACAAACAAACAAACAAACAAAAAATAAATAAAATGCCATCATGTTTATGACACTTTTTCTTGCTCAACAAATCTTACTATTGAAATTGTTCTTTACCATGTGATCAAGTGTACCAAAATCTACAAGTTCACATTTTTCTATTTCATAAACCTTTAGGGATGTATGGTGCCTAAGGAAATCATTATAGTAACAGTCTAACTGGAAGTTTGAGGAGGAGAAGAAAACAAGCTTGCTTATATTTCAAATTAAATCTTGCCACAATTCCATTTGGGAAAGACCCACATCCAATTCTTCCAACTGTGCCCACGTTCTTTTTAATGATAGAGTGACAAGTGCCTTAAACACTGGAAGATACACTAAATGAAATTATCACTAGAAAGACAAAAGATACTAGTCCAGGATCTGATATTAATGATGTGATGTTGGGTGAAGTATTTTTCTTTACTATGTCCAGTTTCTGCATATAAGAAATTCTAAAATAGTGTACAATGCTACAATGAAAAGTATACAGCTTTTTAGAAGAACTCAAACAATTGAATCATAAGAAAACAACCTGATTGAAATGGACAAATATTTAGATATTTCTAGGAAGAACATACATAAAAAACCAATACCTGTATGAAAAAAAGTTCAGTATCACTAATCATCAAAAAAGTATGAATCAAAATTATAAAAAGATAAACTGTTAGGAAGGTTATTATCACAAAAGATAAAATATAAGAAATCTTGACAAGGATGTGAATAAATGAAACCCTTTTACACTGTTAGTGTGAATATAAATCATCAACAGTCATTATGAAAGACAGTATAGAAATTTCTCAAAAAAAAAAAGAAAGAAATTTCTCAAAAAACTACCATATGATCCAGAAAATTTACTCTGGGAATGTATCTAAAGGAAAGGAAATTAATATCTCAAAGATATCCTAATCCAGAGACATATAGATTAGGCAGCTAATAATGGATGTATGAGGAAATCATACACACACACACACACACACACACACACACACACACACACACACGTGAAAACTATTAATCCCTAAAAAAGAAGCAAATCCTGTCATTTGCAACAACACAGTTAAATTTATAAAAAATAATGTTAAATGAAGTGTGTCGAGCACAGAAAAACAAATACTGCATGATCTCCTTATAAGTAGAATTTTTTAAAATGTAGAGCTCAAGGATTCAGGGAATCAAATGATGGTTATCAAGGATGGTGTGTATGTGACATGGGGTATTGGTTAGAGGTACAAAGTTTTGATTTTATAAAATGAATAAGACATAATTAATGGACAGGATAAGTAAATTAATTGTACAATATAACTGAAGTTAATACTGTATAATATATATAGCATAACTAAGTGTTCTAACAAAGTTTAAAAAACTGAGGTCACAAATATGTTAATTATCTTATTTGTACTTATCATTTCATAATGTGTTTATTAGAATGTCACATTATATACCATAAAGACATTTTTACTGTTAAAAAAATATATATATATATATACATAAATAAGAACAAATAAAAATCACCATCATGGCATGAAATCAGAACAAAATCATGAATAGGCATCTTCACTGTAGAGGAAATAAATATAGATGATAAATATATAAGAAATAAGCCCTGTCATTAGTGCGTAAGGAGGTGAGGTGTTAATCAAACAAAAACTTTATAATCATTTTCTTCTCATATTATTGGCAAATATTTTGAAGTTCAAGAGCAACAAGTCCCATGAAAAAGTAAATGTACAGGCATTCTTCTGCCTTGCTGGCACTAGCACCACTCCACCTAGTATATGCACAAAAGAAATTCTCGTACTCAAAAACAGGACACATACATAACACACTTCAGGTTGGTTCTGATCCCATTAGCAGATACTTAAGAACAATCAAGGGCCGCTTGATTGTGGTGAAAGAAAGATCCACGGTATAAGAACGGAGGAATTTTATAAAACTATTATTGACGTGAGCAGAACCTACTTATAAACAGTGAAAGTAAGTTGAAAATGCAATACCATTTGGGTGAAGTTAAAACAAAGTAAAAAAAAAATCAAAATGTTTTCAGGAATACATTTAAATTCACTTAAACAATAACAGAAAGAGAAAGGCCTAATGAGGAGCACAACACTCAGAATAATGAGCATTTTTTAAAAATGTATTTAGTACAGGGTCTCTCTACACAGCTTGGACTCATAGTGATTCTCCTGCTTTCAGCCTCCCCAGTGCTGGGATTACAGGCGTTTGCCAACACACCTGGTCTGGGTGGCCGGATCAGCACACCCAGAAGCGGGGCTGGAGTGGCATGTGGTGCTGGGGATTGAACTCTGGTCCCTGCTCTTGCCTAAGAGGCACTTAGTCCATTGAGCTATCTCACCAGCCCTAATAGGCAATTGTTGTAGGAAAATGTAGGGCAGTGAGTGGATAGTAAAGCTTATGCTTACACATAGATTGTGTAGAGGTATTAGTCTTTGTTTTCAGTGGGAAACTTATAGATATTATCATGTTAAAATGATTAATTAAATAGATAATTAAAAGCAAGCTGTGAACAAATGACAAGTTAGAAAAACAAGCAGAGAAGACTTAAGGGAATACATAGCACGAGGTACAGGCACTACCTCACATAAGGTGAAAGAAAGAGATATAAGTACTATAGTCAGCCTGGTTTTACAGGTAATGTAATAAGGATTTCAAGAGCTACATAATTTGAATAACGTCAAAAAAGGTTTCCAAGTGTGGCCTCACTCTTTTCTCACACAGTTTAGGAGAAACTTTTTAGTTCTCTTTTTCTTTTTTTTTTTTTTTTGGTGGCACCAGGGATTGAACTGAGGACCCTACACCTGCCAGGCGGGCACTTATACTACTGAGCTGTCTCCCCAGTATGACAATTGTGTCCCATTCCTTCTTTGTTGACAACTGTCAAAAACCTTCTTTTTGCCTATATATGACAAGAAATCTAAATTTTTGAAAATTAACTTGTTAATTTATGCACAAATTTCCACCCTTACACAGAGGCTCATAGCCTGTGAACAACCATTCTACTAGATTTTATATTTCCTACCTCAGAAATTACTGTAATTCACCTCACACCAGCATGGTCTTTCATAAACTAGGCCTGTACTTGCAATATTTTTACCAAATAAGTAATTACTAATTTACTAATAAGACACTGGTGTATCATATTTTCACAATTATATATTTATTAGGAACCTAATATGTCCAAACACTACTCTATACTCAACGCAATTCATTTTATTCTATCATCTATCTAGCTATCTGTTTGTATGTATGTTAATCAATAGGTAGATAGTCTAGAATTGTAAGCTGTTGTGATTATTCACAAGTGTACGTTCTGAAACTCTAAGCTCCACCATGACAGTGTGTTTCAATTCTCTTTTAACTCTACTTTCTAACATATAGTTTTTGGTCAGATCAGATCAGTTAAATGCAAGCAAGAATGCAGGAGTGAGGGAATGAGTGCCTGCACTACGCCACTGCTAAGTTATCCCTACCAGGTGTGAGCTTCTCACAATACTGCCTTTTATCTAACAGATCTTTAAAATCCTAGCTCATTTGAAATTATGTAAAGCCTCTACAGAACTTCAGTTCCACACTTGGAAACCTTTTTTGACATTATTCAAATTATGTAGCTCCTGAAATCCTTATTGCATTACCTGTAAAACAAGGCTGACAATAGTACTTATATCTCAGAGATGTAATAATTAAAAAAGATTGATGCAATACAATACATGCATTAAATTGTGTAAACACCTGCTCTTCTGATAAGAATTTGTAGCATTATTTCCCTAAGAAAGAAATAGATCATAGTTATAGATCATAAAGAACTTAGCAATGGGTTGGGAATGCTAGTTGCTATCATATATATGTTCCAGGAAAATGTTTTTAAAGTTTTGTACATAGTGATCTACATAACCCTGACCATATTAACACCAAGAATGTAAGAAAAAGCTGTCTTCTACGTATCTTTTCTAAAAATACTATTCTCTGCATTTTCATTTGCCTGGAGAACTCAAAGTAGTTACTATAGCCTCAAATCAAAACTCATCCACTGGTGACTGGGTTTCCAATAGTTCTCAGCTAAAGTGAATATACTTGTTCATACCTCTTGTAGCCATTTACATGAATTTTTTATTTAGCGAAGTTCACTGGTGAGCTCTTTTATTCCTTGCACATTTTTAGGTTCAGAGACTGTAATCATAGGCATATGGAATCTCTACAATCATGAATGTTTGCATTAGAAAATGATCACAGATTATATTACTACAATTATTAGTTACAAAATTGTTATTCCTAAAGTCTGTAGGGCCATAGATAAACTATAATTCAACTTTGGCCTCACATAGTTCAAAGCCTGTAGGTACCTACCACAAAATATAATATTCAGATGGGCATGTATGGAGCTTTGGCTGGCTATCTAGGAACACTTAAATGTATATGCAAGTAGTATGAACCATAGTCATTAATAGTCAAAGGCCAACTCCTTGAATCTAAGGGCAATAATGCATCATCTGTTTAAATGTGGTTATCTCCAAGACTAAGTGCATGTAGAACTAGGTCACCATGTATTCCATACCATGCAACATATTTTACTTTTAACATGAAGGTGAAAGCATTGTTTTCTGAGATTGTAAGGTGAAAATAAAAAAAGTTCATTATTTGTAACTAATTTACAATATAGAATAATTTAGGATTATTGAAAAACCTGTGCTTTACATTTTGCTCTATTAATTTATAAAATGTGGTGTTAATATTACGATTGCCTGCTCACACCCTTTAGTAAATTATGTCATTTTTATGTCATGATTATCATCTGAATATGGTGCAATGGAATTGGAAAATAGATGACAAAAAAGTGTAAAGCTTCAAAACCACAGGGGAATTGAATGACACCCTCCCTATGATCAGTATCTAACAGATAAAATTAAAAGAGAAATTAGGGCCAGGGATAGAGCTACACAGCATAAGCACCTGCCTTGCAAGCACAAGGTCCTGAGTTCAATCTCTGGTGCCAAAAAACAAAATTTAAAAATAAGTAAATTAAACAATATGTGCAATCAAACAAAAATACAAATACAACTTAGCAGAATCTGTGGAAGGCAATGAGAACAGTTCTCAGAGGGAAATTTACAGCAGTGAACTCTCACATCAGGGAAATAGAACAAGAAGAAATAAAAAACCCCAAAGGCTTCAAGTCAAAGTCCCAGCAAAAGAAAAGCAGATCAAGCCCGAAGCTCAGAAAAAAGAGGAACTTATAAAGAACTTATAAAGATCAAAAATTAATACAATTGAGATGAAGAACACAATACAAAGTAATAATGAATCAAACTGTTGGTTCTTTGAAACTATAAATATAATTGAGAAACCCTCCGGCAATCTTATTACAAAAAGTTAAGAAAAAACTCAAATTCATGCAAAAATAAATGAAAAGAGTGAAATGGAAACAGATCCTGTGGAAATTCAGATTTTCAATAGCTACTTTGAAAAATCTTTATTCTAATAGAATGGAAAACAGGACAAATGCACAGATGCCTAGATAGGTAAGAATGACCAAAACAGAATAAGAAGATATAGAAATACTGAATAACCCAATATCAATTAGTGAAATTGAAAATGTAATTAAAAACTTTAGCAACAAGAAAAGCCCAGGTCCTGAGGAATTTACAGATGAATTCTACAAGATATTTAGAGAAGATGTAATGCCAATATTCCTCAATTCTTCAATGAAATTGAAGCAAAATTCCCTAATTTATTCTGGAGGCAATTATTACCCTAATAGCAAAGCCAGAGAAAGGTATATATACACACACACACACACACACACACACACACACACACACACACAGAACTATAGGTCAATCACTCTAATGAACATACATGTAAGCTTCTTCAATAAGACACTACCAAAGAGAATGCAGTAAGTCTTTAAGGAGATTAAGCAACATGACCAAGTCAGATTCATGACATAGAGGCAGGATTGGTTTAACACACCCAGTAAATTGGTTTAACAAATCAGTAAATGCAATACACCATATCAACAGAGCCAAAGACAGAACCACATGATCATCTCAATGGATGCAGATAAAGTTTCTGACCAATTTCAACACTAGCTCATGATTTAAAGAAAACCTACAGAAAATTGGGATAGATGGACTTTGCCTCAATCTGCTAAAAGCCATTTATGACAAACCAACCACCAACATCATACTAAATGGATAAAACCTGAAAGCTTTCAGGTTTCAAGTATATCCATATTCACCATTCCTTTTCAATATACATCTGGAAAAATTAGCCAGAGCAATTATACAAGAGAGAGAAATAAAAGGAGAGGAAAAAAAAAAGGAGTGGAAAAAGCTAAGTTATCATTATTTGCAGATAATGTGATACTCTACAGAGAAGATACAAAAATCTCCACCAAAAGACTTCTAGAATTTAATATGCAAACTCAGTACCATAGCCGGACACAAAGCCAACAGTCAAAAATCAATGGTGTTTCCATACATAAACAACAAACTTACTGAAAGAGAAATGAAAGAAACTGTACCCATCAAAATAGGATC
>NW_004524853.1:2281685-2284508 GCF_000260255.1 Octodon degus
AAACAAACTTAGGAATCAATATAACAAAGGAAGTAAAAGATCTGTAGGTTGAAAACTATAATACTCTGGAGAAAGAGATTGATGAAGATTTCAGAAAATGGAAAGATACTTCTTAGTCACAGATAAGAAAAGCCAAAATTGTGAAAATGGCCATAGTCCCACAACTGTTATACATATTTAATGCAATTCTGAACAACACACCAATATTGTACCTCACAGGTTTAGGAAAAACATTCCTAAAATTCATATGAATTGGAAGAGCCATAGCAGAGCAAAGGCAGTCCTGGCTAAAAAACGAGAGGCAGGAGGCATCAAAATCCTTGCCTTGAAATTATACTGTAAATCTACCCTGATAAACTCAGCATGGTTCTGGCAAAAATAGAAGAAAAAGAAAGAAAGACAGAAAAAAATCCTGAGAATCAATATACTGAATTAGAAGATTCAGACACAACTACAAACACACACAGCCCCATTATCTTTGACAAAGGTGCTGAACATTTTCACTGGAAGAAAGATAGCCTCTTGATAAAATTGGACTGGAAAATCCGGCTCTCCACATGCTGAAAACTAAAACTAGATTCATGTCTCTCACCATGCACTAAACTAAAGTAAAATATGGAAGTTCTAAGTATTGGAACAGTAGCACTGAATCTACTGGAAGAGAAATTAGGCAGAAACCTTGAAGATACAATGATAAGCAGAGAGTTCATGAGCAAAACCCAAACTGCATGGGAAATACTTTGAAGAATAAACAACTGGGATCTCATCTTTTTTGGAAAGTTTGGAACATCAAAAGAAATTACCAACAGAGTGAAAAGAAAATCCACAAATTGAGAGAAATTTAGACAATCATCCCTCAGACAAAGAACTTATATCTAGACTATATAAATAATTTTTTAAAAATTCAGGCCTCCAAATTTCATAGACCCAATCAAAAAATGAGCATCTGAAATGAATACACACTTCTCAGATGAAGAAATACAAAAGGCAAGTAAATATATGAAAAATGTTTCACATCATTGATCATTTGAGAAATGCAAACTAAAACAAATTGAGATTCCTTCTCACCCAAGAAAGAATGGCTATCCTCAAGAAATCAACTAATAACAAATACTAGTGGGGCTGTGGGGAAACACTAACCCTTCCCCAGTGTGGGTGGTAGTATAGACTGGTTCAACCACTGTGCAAATCAATGTGGAGATTCTTCAGAAAACTAGTAAGAGAGGGAAAATTTAACTATTTTTTTCCCTTCTGGGTATTTTTCCAGAGAACTGAAAACATCATATCACAGTGATGTATGTGCACCCACGTTTATAGCAGCACAATTTGTAATAGAGGAGCCAGCGGGACAGCTCAGTTTCTAAAACGCCTGCTTAGGTAAGCTTACGCAAGTGAACGAGGATTGCAGTTTGATCTCTGGCACCACATGCTATGCTAGTTCAGCCCCCAGGGTGGGCTGAGTCAGCCACACACAGGGATGCACACACACACACACACACACACACACACACATTGTAATAGATAAATTTCGGAAACAACTCAAATGTTCAGTAACCAAGGAATGGATAAAAAAGATTTGGTATTTTTATACAAAGGAGTACTACTTAGCCATAAAGAAAAAAAAAAAAAACCTTGAGACTTTTAAAGGTACATGGGTGCAACTAGAGACCATACTCATAACTGAAATACACCAGACTCACATGTATAAACATAGTGTAAGAAACAGAGTAAATAAGATGCAATAGATATTGTGACAGGAAGAAATTGCTCGAAAGTAAGAACTGGGATGGGGGAAAAAGAAAGGGATAAAAAATATGTGCGTATACTCAAGGTAGTTAACATAATTGTACTACTAATTTCTTTTTTTTGTACTACTAATTTCTACTAGTTTATTGAATGAAACAATTAGTGCTTGCATCATTTGATCAATTTTGTATGCTTGTATCTGGCAATCTGAACAACTACATTGAAGATAAGACAATGGAATATAATAACCATTGTTAATTTCCTATCATCTTGTTAAGAATTCTACATCATTTTTATTGTTTTTTTCCTCTACTTAAAATGAGAAAATAGTACCTTTTCCAAGTACCCTTTGAGCAGGCTGGGGAGATATCTCAGTGGAATAAGTGCCAGGTCCTGAGTTTGATCCCTGGTACCACCAAAATAAAAAATCTATACCAACTACCCCTTGGAGGATTATTACAGATAGAAAACAGTAGGGAAGGAAAGTTCTTTAAATTTCAAGCTAAGTAAAAGATTATGTTGAAATATCAGCACTATAGAGGCAAGAAATTTTATGTTTTGTTTGCTGCTAAGTCCAGAACATCAAAAACAGTATTAGACATAGAGTTGATGCTTAGTAAATACTTGTGGGACATTTTAATTAAATAGTGCTGGCATTGATGTAGCTATGACAGGAATAATAAAGTAATGCAAAAATAATATATTTTTCTCTGCTGCAAATATCTAAACTAAACCTTAAAACTACAGCAGTTTGAAGCATGCTATAATTTTTAAAAGATTTACTGTAGCAGACTAATCCATATGTAAATGTATCATTACACTTGTAAAATCAAAAGGAAACTTTCCTCTATTGAAAACATGGGATGCAGACTAGTTAAACATAAAGCAGTGACTTCTTGATACTTAATTACCTCAGAGAAAGAGCAAGATCAAGAGGGAGAAGAAAGAATAAGAATCAGAGAGAGTGAGACAGACAGACAGACAGACAGACAGAGACAGAGAAACAGAGACACAGAGAGAAAACAGTGAGACAAAGACAGAGAGAGAGAGAGAGAGAGAGAGAGAGAGAGAGAGAGA
>NW_004524853.1:2284608-2312805 GCF_000260255.1 Octodon degus
GAGAGAGAGAGAGAGAGAGAGAGAGAGAGAGAGAGAGAGAGAGAGAGAGAGAGAGAGAGAGAGAGATCCCTGTATCCTGTATGTGTTTTATTCAGCAGCTCAAAAGCAGGATCTCTCAAGTTTCATTTATCAATACCTATTATGCGTAGTGTCAATGTGGAGAATTCAGAGCATCTCAGTGTAATCTTTGTCATAAAATTTTCTTGACCCTTGTTCTTTTCCTATAAGTATTCATTAAGTCAGATCCTCTCTAAACAGATCAAGTCAATGTTAAGCCTGTGCCTTCATTCTGCTAATATAATAATCTCCCTTTTCATTCTCTTAAAACTACCATAGAAAATCCTCAGTTAGCTGCAGTGTAGTGTTAGCTCTATATAAGGGCTTCCAGCTCCATGTACCTTTTAAACAAATCATCCATAATATGATTATTAATCAAGAAATCCATCAAAAAAATACCTTTTGAAAGATTTACCTGTGGCTCTCTACCTGTATCTAAATTTGGGGAAAAAATAGCCTTTACAGAAAATTTTTGCCTCATTAAGATGATAGAAATATATTAAAAACAACAGTTATTAGAATTCCAGTGAATGGAGTGGTGTCAATGTCTCAGAGAAAAACTCTGAATAATATGAAGCATTGTATGAATTATTTATCACTCACAGGATGATATACTTTAGGATGCATTGTCAGGAATAAAACTGCTAAATAGAGGATGTTAGTTTAGAAATGGCCCACTTATTTCTTCAACAAAACTAACCTGGCAAGAGTCCTAATTGCAAGTCAATGATGGAAGAAAAGGACTAGTGTGGATCTTGAGTTCTGAGGTTCAGAAATTTTACTTCAATTTATTCATCTACCCAGAGAAATTAGTACTGCTCTGAATAGAGTAGACTGTGTTCTGATGTCTGTAAAGACATAGCTAGGAAAGGAGGATCTGAGTAAACAGACTTACAGTTTTTAGCTAAAATCTTGACAACTGTTCCCTTTACTGCCACTTCCTGCTTGCTAGTTACTTCAACCAAACACTACAAATTACTTTTTCTGATAACCTGGCTTTTCTGCAGCTCCATGGGCTATAGGATCCTATAAAGGATACCCTCTAGAGCCTGTGACCTATCCTGATCCATTCTCCCCTTGTTGGAACAATATAACAGACACCCACAACTCAAAGCTGGAGAGGTTTCCTTTGGTTCATAGTTTCAGAGGTTTGAGTCTCTAGTTGGCTATAACCAAGCAGAAAGATCACCATGGAAGGCGTGATGGAGGGAAGCTGCTCATGATCCACAGGCAGCAAGAGTGCAGAAAGAATGTTGGGGAGACCTATCCCCTCCAAAGCCACATCATAGTGACCCACTGCCTTTTCAAAGGCCCCACTTTCTAAGAGCACATTCAGTTACAGATATCAGTGCATTTGATGGGTACAGTGCCTTAGTGACACAGTCACCTCTACAGGAGGTGCTTAATTGCATCAAGTTGACATTTAAAATTAACTGTTACAGATTTACCCCTTATCAATAGGATACCACTTTTCTTTAAACAATTAATATACCAATAAATATAATAACAAGGTCAAAATTCTGCCTAACATGAATTAACTGTCCTTTTTAACGAAAAAGTGCAATAACGTCTTTTCTGAAGTCTCAAAAATCCTAGCACTGCTCAAAATTCCATAGCAAAGTCATCTCAGTAAAGAAATGATGCAAGTTAAACATACCCATTCCAAAAGGAAGGGTTAGTGGGATAGAATAGGATAAACACATGACTGAAATTTATCAGGACTACAAGTCTTCGTCATAATTAGTTCTTTGCCAGACTAAAATATGGTTGCCCTCTGGTCCAGTTGTCAATAGAGTCCTCATTCCCTACTGAAACCTCACCAGTCTAGCTTTGCTGTTCTTCTTCCTATTTGCACTCTGGTCTTCCGAGCTCAGATGAGAATTCTTCATCAAAATTTCAGCCCAGCATTTTAGGGTTTCTCTTGTCTTCCTCTTTGCATGTTTCCAAAATTCTCCTAAAAGTCACTTTCAAGAGATGCTAAAACATGTGGGGTCAAGTACTAGCATAACAATGGCTCCACATCTATGGTGTAATTTTCTGTATTGTTCGGCTGCTCCATTTCTGGAAAAAAGACTGAACACCTGCAACTTAAAGATGGAGAGGATTAGAAATGCTTCTATAGGGGCTGGGGAGATAGCTCAGTAGAATAAGTGCTTGCCTGCCAAGCACAGAGTCCTGAGTTTAATCCCTGGTACCAGAAAAAAAAAAAAAGAAAGAAAAAAAGCAAGCAAGCAAGCAAGCAAGCAAGCAAGCAAGCAAGCAAGCAAGCAAGCAAGAAAGAAAGAAAGAAAGAAAGAAAGAAAGAAAGAAAGAGAAAGAGAGAAAGAAAGAAAGGAAAAGGAAATTCTCCTAAGTCGGAAATTTTAGTCCATGGTTGGCTGGCTCCGAGGTCAAACTTATAGCAAAAAGGCAGGTTGGAAGAAGGCTGCTTCACTGATGGCAGCCTGGAGGCAGGCAGTAGGGGAAAGGGAAACACTACCAATGACAGATGTGCCCTCCAAAGTCACACTCCTAGTGGTACACCACCTGCAACCGAGTCAAACCTCTAAGATCACACTCAGCCTTGAACATCAGTGAACAACTCCAGTGCTGATCATGTTACCTCTCTAGGAGTCCTGTGATCCAGCCAAGGATTCCATGGTGCATGATCCTTACCAATAGAACTTCAAGTGGCACAGGAGCCTATGAGTACCCAACAGGTACCTTACCAAATGGAAGATTCACTACAGAAGTCCAGCAGGAGTCGCCACAGGCATTAGAATGTAATCTGTTTTTTTAAACCTCCCACCAAGTAAACATATGGGAAGTATATTCATATGTGAGACACTTTCCTGGAATGTATTTCCTGAAGGAAACAGCTAAAATTATACTATAAGTCCATTTATTTTTTTAAGCTCATTGTGTTTATCTTCACTTTTCAATGAAAGACAATAATGACCTAAGTTAGTTTTGGGGGGAAAAGATGCAATAGATTGGAGCAACTGTAGAAACTACAAACAACCCTTATTCCTTTATTTCCTCTCAAGCATTTAGTGCTTTCCAAATATGTGTACTGGTAGTGTCAGTAAAACAAACCTGAGTCACTCATGTATGGTGAAATCATATACAGCATGTACAGTATGCCCCTAATTTACAAACATTCAGGTAGATATACTGTGTATGATACCCAGTTGTACTATATAAGACTTACTTTGTCACATTACAAAGAACTACAACTTGCATTCTCCTAGAACAAAACTCATTTGTAAATTGGAGACTTACTATATTCATCAAGAAGTAATACCTTTTAGAAATAAGTTTTCTAAATGCTATTCTATTCCTTGTGTTAATTTGTCCCCCTCTAGGGTGGATTTAGTTTCTCAAACAAATATACTATTATGAACCTTATCACATATTCTGATATTCCTGTGGTTAGAAGCTCTTCCAGAGCAAACTTGGGAATGCCATTTGTATTTCCTTGCAGCTAGAAGGCTAATATCATGTGGGAGTCAGGTAAAATGTGCACGCATGAATAAGTTCCTCGTGACTCCTGTGTTTTTAATAATTTAATAAAAATGCAAAGTGAATTTCTTTCTGGGCCAGTGGAGGGAAGGATTTGGAGAGTGAAAACTATTAATAATTTGAACTCACATGATGAAAAGAAAAATTCTAGATGGGTTTTTATGTATCTCAGGACAAGTAATCAGTAGGTTGATTAAATATCTTAAAATTAAGGTGCTAAAGTGTTCAGAAGAACAAAATTTTCTATAAAGTGCTTTACTGAGAAAAAGCATGTGTTAGCTGATACTGTAAAAAATGGACAAATAATGATAAAAACCAAACAATAATTTGTGTTTGTCCTTCATAGGTCTCAGTAGAATTTCTTTTTTTTTTATGGCATTACTTGTTTTTCTTGCTGTCACATTTCCCTGAAAAGCCAGTGAGTGTGGGAAATCCTCTTGCACACTGCTCATCTCTGAAGCTCAGTGCTTCAGAATGAAGTGTTCTCTTACATTTTGTCTGTAACCAAAACAAAGAAACAATGATAATACACTGGTAATAGAAGTATGAAAACTTTATTTCAAAAGTAAAACTAATCGTCTTAAAGTCCATAAAGTGGGCTGGTGAGATGGCTCAGTGGTCTAAAGCACCTACTTAGAACAAGCTTAGCAAAGCACAGGGACCGCGGTTCAATCCCCCAGCACCACAAGCCAGCCAGCCCTGCCCCCTGGTGGGCTGAGCTGGCCACACACACACACACACACACACACACACACACACACACACACATAAATAAATAAATAAATTTTAAAAAAAGAAAAAAAATTGTTTAAAGTCCATAAAGTATTCAGTCTTGGTAGTCAAATCTCAACAGAAAAGATATGAGCAGAATCTTTTTCTAACCTAACTTCTAACTCTCTTTATGGCTTTAAGAAAACCCATGTTTTCTCCATGGTATTGTTTCATTTATTAAGTGTGTAAATACCTAGGATCATCTGTAAAAGGAAAGGAAATAGTTGGATTAAAATTAAAAAATCAGAAAGGATATTGGTCCTATCTACTATAAACAACTGTGCTTTATCAGAACTATAAGTAATTTCTTTCTCTTTTTTATTTATACCATGAATCCAACTCATGATCTCACATTTGCCACGCAGACACTATGCCACCTGACCCCAGTATTTTTATTTCTATAGAAATTAAATCTGTATCAATTTTGTTTGCTACTGTATCTCCAGATGCCTATCCTAACATCTGGACCACAGTAAACACTTTAAAATATTTGTTAATGGGATTACGATAAATAACTGCCAAACTCATTGTTTTCTTATGTAGCTTGCTCATTCATTTTAGAGTTTCTGTTGCTACTTATATTGTCTCAGCCTTCTTAAATGTTCCTGTTTAATAGCATCTGTCATACTAGATTGGTTTTATTCTTCTTTTCATTTATGTCCTCTTCTCAAATTTGTCTCTGTATCTCCATAGGAAAATTTAAACAACTCGCTCCAGTGGTTTCCACTACATGTTACTCAGATACACCCACATATACATTTCCTGTGTGAATATTTCTACCTTCCGAAGCCCAGTTTCACATTTCTAAGAAATTTCTCAATATATCCAATTGTTCATCAATCTTCTTCCAGGCCAAAGGCCATTAAATAAGCTCATTATTCCCCCTTACTGCCAAACCAGCCTTCCTTTGTCTTCTGTGTCCTACCATTTGTGCTCACTTGCATTCCCCTACCATCGCACAAAATTAATCATAACCTCCTGTCAAATCAGTTCTGTGGTATCTGTTATCTATTTATTTTTCCCATGTCACAACTTGGTTCACCTTAATTTCTGCTTGGACTCCAACGGTGGCATTTTCATTGGTATCACATCTTGATGTTCTCCCAGTGGGTCAATAATCACTATAAAGGGGAATAAAAAATGAAATTAACATATTATGTACTAAAATGATAATTGCTAGTGGGAATACAGATATGATGAAGTCTGACTTCAAGTTAGTCTTTAGTGGGAAACAGACATGTATACTAATGACTACAATAAAATATAGCAAGTCAGAGACAAAATCATCCCGGGTTTTATGAGGGAAAAACCTAAATTACAGTAACATTCTCTATACAGATTCAGTCCCCCTCTCCCCCCCACCACTACCACTTAAACTTTCTCCTACCTTGGGGACAGAAGAGCATTTGTTTATTTGTTTGTTTTCTGTATTTTAAGGAAGGGTCTACAGGGTGTTCAGGGTCTCAATTCTAGATCAGATTCATAGTGATTGTCCTGTTTAAGCCTCCCAAGTGCTAGGATTACAGGCATGTGCCACCACTCCCAGTCTCAATTACAGTTTCAGTGCGCCCTGGGGCGGAGCCAGCACAGCAGGCCCAGGAATCGAACCCCTGCGGCCCCTACAGAATTTGTTATCGAGTTAAAGGGTACAATTCAGCTAATGGCTTGTCTAGATTTAGTTTGGCTTATTTATTGGGGGGGCATTGTTTGTTGTTTGTGTGGTTATTTTGTTCTGTTTTGTTTTTGCCATAAAGAAGATGTCAGTGACCTTTCTTAGAGCTGCCTTCATGGAAAAGGAATCAGGAAAACTGAGAGTGCTGAAATGATTTCTAAGCTAGAATGAAAGAAATGGGCACAATGACTATGGTGATGCCGTGTTAATTTACCATATCATCAGAAGGTTCAGTTCAGGTTCTGCCATTCCCTGGGAATGCTGATAGAAGATGTGCCTTGGCTCTCGGGTTTCTTCATGGTTGTCTTATCTGAACAAAAATTGTCTTACTCAGGGTTATGCTTCCTTAATGAGGCTATGTATATGCAATAATTGGGCCAGCAAGATAGCTCAGTGGACAAAGTGCCTGCTTAGGCAAGTGCAGGGATGGGAATTCAATCCCCAGGACCCCGTGCTGCACTGGCCACACCCCTGGGCATGCTGAGCCTGATACCAAGACTGGACATGGTGGCCCACACCTGTTATCACAGTACTGGGGAGGGTGAAAACAAGGGGATTACTATGAGTCCAAGCTATACAGTGAAATCCTGTACCAAATATATGAAATAATTGATAAATGTAAAAGGTATAAATGCCTAGTTTCATGATCTCAATGTGGTCATCCTAGTTCCAGAATAGGAACCCAATTTATAACATCTGATACCAGCATTGGACTAAGAAAAACAAAGAGAATTTTTCAACTGACTATCATAAAAATCAGGAAGAGAGAGCACAGAACACCATTGGAACAGAATACTTAGGCAGTTGTAAAAACTCTCCATGAGTGAACTCAAGTATGGTAATGAAAGAAAGTACAATAGCTGAAACAATATTTTTTGAGGAATATTAGGGAGATAATAAGTCTAAAGATGATGGAATTGGGTGCCCTTGATAAACTCAACTTTTGCTCAAAGAGATTAAAAAATTATATTTATTAGTAGTCTATTAAGAATTAAATGTGAATATCAAAAGATGCTTACATTTTTCAGTAAAAGATGACAACATAATCTTTGTTTGCAGAGAAACAAAGTGAAGAGATGAAACAGTAAAAGTAGGCAAGTACTAGGGAAAAACAATATTCTTGCATAAGATGAAGTATATTGATATGGGAGCATTCTCTTGTGATATAAGATTTAATACCCCTGTAAGTCATTTAGAGATACTACAGGCATGCTGAAAGATTGTTCCTTAAGGGTGAAGAAAGCATTAGATCACACTAAATGCAGCACTAGCATTGTTGTGACTAGGAATAAGGAAATAGGATCTGAAAAACTGGGCAAGTTGAAGTGGGTGCAATAGTTTGGATGTCAAATGCTCCCTAAAGCCCTGCAAGTGAAAGGCTGTCTCCAGAATAACACTGTGAGAAGATGTGGCCTGCTGGGAGGTCATCCACTCAGAAGATCTACAGAGATAGTTAACAGAACAAGATTTGCATTAGACCAAATAATCAGGAAGACATCAACAGTACTACTCAATCTGTACAACCAGACACAATCTGGTTGATGAGAAGACAAAGAGTAATTGCTCCTGAAAGAATATCATAATATTTTTTCCTTTTGTCCAGACCTAAGCCAGATTTTGAGTCCAGTCCCATAACACCAAATTTGCCAGACCTCATAGAGGATGGAACTGCGACCACAAAGTGAAAGTGTATGTCACAATTATAGGTCAGTACTTAAAAGGGACTTTTGACCATTTAGATTGTTAACTTCATATTTGCAAACGCAAAATAATATGTCTTAATATTTCAAGGATACTTGCACTCAAAATATGATGTAAGCACCTGTAGGTATTATACTCTGAGTCATAATCCCACCTCTAGACCAGTGATGTTGAACATTTTTTGAAACCAAGTACACAAATTGCAACACCAAACCCACTTATTTATCTGAAAATGCCAATGCTGCAATTAAACCTGCATACTAAGGTTCAAGTTTCAAAAAAAAAAAAAAAAAACCCTCACATGTTAACATTGCTTGTCTTAGAAGACAAACTCAGTAACAGTGCTTTCAACCATACAAAAATCACAGTGTGGCACGTGTGCTCTAAGTTCACCACCACTGTCTAGAGCATCCACGAAATTAGGATTTGTGTTGGGATGGCATAAAATGTAGCTCATCCTTTCTAATCCTCTTCCCTCCTTGCTTCTGCATATGTTTTTCCTGAGCACCTTCCCTGAATTATGTCCTCCAAGAGTCTATTTGCCAGAAATTCTCATTGCCACAGTGGTTGCCATTTAACCTAGCATCCTGAGAAGAACGCAAATAGAACAGACCGAAAGCACATCTGTCCAAGTAGATTTGTTCTCCTCAGCCCACATGAAATCAACTCACAGATGGTCCATCTATATATTGTAAGCAGAAGTAAAAATGCTTATAAGTTACCAAGTTTGGGGAGATTATATAACCTTATTGAGGAATCAGTGACAAATACAAACTATTTTACTACAGGTTTTACAAATGAAGAAACAGAATCTCAGAAGCAGCTTTTGTACTATTGTATGACTGGCAAGACCAGTGATGATGACCACTGATGACAAAGATCAGTATAAAACCAATTTGATCATGTAACAGTGTGACTTCTTACAAACTTTCCGTGGCTTCCCAACACTATCAATGAAGACTAAAAATTTATAATATGAACAGAAGGATCTTTGGAAAATGATTTTAATTTAACCACTCAGAATTGTGTTGTAGTACACTTTTTCACACTAGAAACACTTTAATCATACTATACTCCTCAGAGCTCCCTTTGTATGTTTTCTGCCTTCAAATCTTTGTTAATTTGTCTAATGTCACAACTGGGCAGAGAAAAAAAATACAGCCATGGCTTCCATGAAAACTTTGAAGAAAAGTTTTGAAGATTGAAGAAAAATGTGATTATTGTAGCTCCACTTTTGAATTATTGTATTCCTTATACTTTGTTGGTGACACACTTCTATACTTGTACCAGCACAGCGCCAGATGTTAAGTTTCCATGAACAGAAGTTCTTTATCTACTCTTCTCGCATTCTATAGAGGGTAACTGCTGTAAATTCTCAATAACTATGTTTCAGATGAGAGATTAGTGGATAACAAAGTATTGTGAGAAAATATGAATGTTGCAAATGAAAGTAAAGTATGATAGTCTTTGTTTTAAATTTTAATGATTTAACTAAATAAATAAGTGAATAGAAATAAGGCTATCAGTTGAAACTCCTGAATGTAAGTCTTTACTTTCTGAGCTTGGCAAGATGTTTACTCTGTCAGAGTCCTAGTGCCATCACTGCCCAATTGAGAATCTCAACCATCCAAGATTTCCTGTACTAAAAGAAATGCATACAAAGGATGATGGTGGTTCAGCAACCACTCAACTAAATATGAAGTGCTTTCCTCTACTTGTTTCATTTTTCCTCTCTGTAAGCCCTTTAGCATGTTATTCAGCTAAAAAGACATAGTTGGAAATATTTGGTTTTTTTCTTCAATAAATCCAAAGTATCATACATCACAATCTACTGTGTTACCTGACACATTTAAATATGTAAATTATTACCATTACTCCATGAATTTGTGCAAATCGTTTAATTTCTTAGTAATCTTTGGTTAAATTTATGAAGTGAAATGTTTACACAAATGATCTATAAGTCCATTTAATAATTTCAGTAAATAAAACTGGGAAGGAAGAAGTGCTTTGTATATTTGATTGTACATGAAAATGTAGATAATTTGCCTCCCTTATCTTCCTTCCCTCCTCCCTCCCCTCCGCTCCGTCCCTCCCTCCCCTCTGTCCCTCCCTTCCTCTCTACCTCCCTTCTTCCCTTCCTCCCTCTCTCCCTCCCTCCTTCTCTCCTTCTTTCCTTCCTTCTTTCCCTCTTTCTTTCATTCTACTTCTCCTTTTTCTTCTTGCCTTCTTTCTCATTTCTAATTAAGAACCCAGAAGGATTCTTTCCGATGCCACCATACTTCACTGCTACTGTGTAAATAATGGGAAAAAAAACTGGTGTCTTATCTCTAGTTATTTTTATGAATTCTGAATCAAAAAATGGCTTATATGGATGAGGTCAAAGAACTGGTTTCCAGTAGTTTATAGTAAAACATATTAAATTACAATGACAGTAAATAATTACTGTTATATTTGAATACATTTTTAGGTCAAATTCTCTAAACAGTTAATCATAAACATAGAAAACCTATCACCTAAAACATGAGGAAGAAAGACTTTCTGTAGCTCTGTCTGTATTTCTTTGAAATAGTTCATTACTTGAGGAAATACCATCTTTAAAAATGCAAAAATGAATTGCACTCTAAAATTTGACTCTCTGACCTATAAAAATATGGAAGGGAAAAACTGATTTTATAAGAAATAAGTAATTAACATAGTCAAATATGAATTTCAAGGCCAGCAAGATAGCTCAGTGGATTAAAGTGCTGCTTAAGCAAGCTTAGGCAAGCACTGAGACCGTGGTACACTCTACAGCACCATATGCTGAGCCAGCCCCATTCCCAGGGTGGGCTGCGCTGGCCACAAAGTCTAGGCATAGTGGCACACACATCTAATCTCAGCGCGGGGGAAGCTGACGACAGAAGGATCACTATGAGTCCGTAACAATCAAATACATTTTTTAAAAAAATGAATTTCACTGAAATTTTCAGTTCAAAAAAACTAAACAGAGGGAATAAATTTGCTGAATTACAATATAAAAATTAGCATTTCTCATTGGCAGTGAATAATGACCTAAAGAAGGAGAAAAGAATGGAATTATAAAATTGTGCATGGCAACATGATAGAATATGAATAATTTATGTAAAAACATAATTCTAAGAAAAATTAATTCTTTATATTAGTTCTCCTTGACATGACTTTTAAAACTGAGACTTTTAAGTAGTATTCTCAAATTTAAAAATTATTAAATTATAAAGAATATTTTGATGAAAAATTAATAGATTAGAAGGAATGTCTAGAATAATACTTAAACTACCATTTCTTGCTCATTCTCTACTCTCCCACAAACCTTCTGACAAATTAGAAAATATCCATTATGTGGAAGTTAGCTGGTCATTTCCTTAGAAGACATTAATGTCTCCCTCTGCAAAAATGCATAAAGGCACTGACATTCTCAAATATTCTGAATGCACAAAATGCTGAAATGCAAATGAATAAAGAAAACACTGCATGGTGCTTCATTTTGGAGCTTAGACTGAAGATGAAAAATGTGCTTCAGTTTGATAGTTTAAAATTAACTTTTGGGAAATTAGATTTAATTGTTTCTCTATTTCCAGCTCAACTGTCAGCATAAAATCTTATGTGAGTTTCTAATCCAATGAGCAGAACATGATCAGTGTAATATCTACATAACCACAGAAAGATTTCAGTCTTTAAAAATTCAATAGCTGATATACTCAGTGTTGGAGACTGAAAACTAAAAATATTAATTATTTTCACTTTCTCTGACATCAAGATTCCATTTATGAAACTAAGCAACCAGGAAAATAAGTTTCCACTTTTTAGTGCTAAAGAACCTCAAAAAAAGAGAAAAAATGCATTTTAAATAAGTAAAGATAAAAGGTAATTTCCTTTTAAAATATAGAATATTAAAATATGTCAGGAAGAGGAAATCAAATACTTTTAGAGATCAAATACATGTTAGAAATTGTTAGCTGGAACTTTCCAATTTTACTGTTGGAGAGAGATGTGTAAATATCTGAGAGCATTAGCCTAAACACAGAGAGCTTTGCTCATCACTGGTGACCTAGGTAAGTGTGCGTGGGTCACTGCACCTCTGCTCCCTAGGTACGTAAGGTGGAAGGCTTCCATGATGGCATTGCTTTTTTCACTATCGAATAATGAAATGCATAGGAAGAGCTTACAATGGTGCCTGGCACATAGGAAGCACTCAGTGAAAGCTGCTTTCTCACTGTGACACTCTTGACAAGAGAGCAAGGGGTCAGCTTGGGCAAATTCTTCATCAGGAACTTTGTCCATCATGTCATGTTCTCCTCCATGCCCTGGAGGTGACATTAAGACTTGTATAACACATGAGCATGAAGCATTTTAGTAATTAAGATACTGAAAAGGATATTTAAATAAGGAAAATTATAGAAATGCAGTAATATAGAAAATAAACAAAAGGGAGGAAGGAAGAATTGATATTAGGAAAATATGGCTCTCAAAGTTCTTCATTTTATTAATCTAAGTGGATACAAACATGGGATAGGTTCAATTATTAATATTTTCTTTTATGTTCAATTTTTGCAGCAGGCAAACACAGGAATCACCTGGAGATTTAGGTGGGAGAAGAAAAGCAAATCTCTTTAGTTCTTATTTTACTTTCTCATTCTCCTTCAAAGAAATAAAGCAATATTCTTAGGAAGAATTTGAAATCCAACCTAGTTGTGCTCTTGAGAGAGTTCATGACTTCTCTTGATGAAAATCCAATATCCTGGAGAATTTGAAAAGCTTTTACATCACTAGAAGATTGTTAGGTTATTAGGACAATATTGTATGCATGGTATGTTGAGAGCAGAGGTTTTAGGGTCAGATAGAAACCAGTTTTGAAAAAGTCTGCCAGTTATGAGATTATATATATATATATATATATATATATGTATTTACTAATGTTACCATTTTCACAAACAACATGTGGTGAACTCAACAAATTAATGTATGAAATAAGCATCATATAGTAAGCAGTACATAAAAGGTATATATATGTTACTAGTTTCCAAATCTGAATCAATGCTAGCTAAATACTAAAACTAACACTACTAATATTAATGTTTAAATTAACTGATGATTTTAAAAAAGTAATAAAAATAGAAAGCATTTTTTTATTTTTCAAGGTTACAACAGTCAAACATGAACCATGATGGCCTTGGAGGAATTTTTAAAGGCAGGAAAAGGGATTTTTTTTTTGGTGGAACCAGGTTTGGAACTCAAGCCCTGTCACTTGCAAGCAGTAGAAGCAATGACCACTATTACCATAAATTTGCACCCAGGACAAGTTGAGGTCCAATAGAGCAAGTTATCACATAAAAGAAGGAGAGAAGAGACATTAGAGATACTTTTTTGGGGAAATGCAAGCATTTTAATACTATTTCACATATGTTACAGTTTGTGTGTAGTTGTCCCCTGATAGCCTCATGCAGTGATTGGGGCACAGTTCTAGAGTGTGTGATTAACTTGGGATCCAAGGCTGGGACTATTGGTCTGAGTACTTCTGGGATTACGGGTGTGAGTGCTACACCCTCCCTAGGGCAGACAACCTGGATTCAGTAAAAGGAAAGGAGAGAGGCTTGCCTCTGCCACTGCTGATGCTGCTCCTCCCTTTTGCCTTTGCTCTTTGCTGTTTTCTGCTGCCATGAACTGCTGCCCTCTGCCATGTGCCACTATACCTTGGAGCCAGCCAAGTGTGGACTGAAACCTCCACAAACCATGCACTAAATAAAACTTTCCTTCCTTAATTTTGGGTGTAGGGTATTTTGTCCCAGCAATGAGAGAAAAATAACCAAGACAACACATAACACTGGGATTTGTGTCTATAAAATCTACAACTAGTTAGAATTCTGTGGAAAAAGGATGGTATTAGAGACATGTGACTTATCAGATGCTACATGTAAACTAATTGCTTGGCAGGGCAGTTTGGAGAGGAGGCTACATCCCTGACCATAGAGAAAATGGTAATGGGGTAGGCAAAGAGGACTTTGGGCTCCCAACAGGCAGCTTAGCTGTAGAACACCACCCCTTAACGACATCCCCCTAAAAGTTCAACTGGTGAAGAAATAGCAATTCAACTCATGCTTCTTCTTAAAGGGAGAAAAAAGATTTTAGTGGAAAATAGATGAGACTAAAACTGACATAGGCAAAGTCTCCACAACAACATAACACTCTGGCAACAATTGTGGGAACAGAATATGAATCACAAGAAGCTTCTTTATCTGAGAATTCAATTGTACTCATCAATACCTATCTGTCAGCATGTGTCATTGTACATAAAGCTCCACATCTCTTTTCCTCTGAGGATCCAAAAAGCTTAATCAATATTTGTGAAAATACAGCTGTTTAAGATGCTTAAAGATAAAAATGCCCTTTTCCATAGTTTAATATTATCTTAAAGATTTCTATGGAGTAGATTAGGTATCATAATGTTAAGCTCTTATTGAAAACAATGATCCTCATATATATTCAGTCCCTTCTAAGTAATTCTTATGATACAGTTAGAAGATGTGATTTACTTCCAAAGATTGGAATCCAATTGGGAGAAATATGTGAACCTCTAACACAGGTCTAGGTAGCTGCTATTTCTGCAGTTAAAAAAGAGTGGGGAGGTAACTGATCAATCCCGAACACTGGTGATAGCCTCAAGGAGGAATAGACCCTTCTAAACCCCATAGAAAGTAAAACATTGCTTGTCTTTTGCTAAAAAGAAATGGAGCTATGGGGCAAATATCACAGCATTCGTACTCCCCAAGAAATTTGTGGACAAATTTGACAGAGACAGCTGCAAAACTTTATAGCTGACAATTAAGAAGCGCTGAGGCACACTGGTGTGAAATTGCATCATTAAGGACCTGGAGCTGCAAAAGCAGCTGTGTTAATCTCTTGGCTCAGCACTTCTTCTTCCAGCCTCCTCCAAGCTAGGAGCAAGAGCCCAAAGGAGAAGCTGGCAAGTATGAAGCAGCAAATCTGGCATTCCTTCTCAACAAAAAAGCCACTGGATGAGGGACTCCATTACTGTATAGATCCATAGGGAAAATGCTGGTATGAATTTTACCCATAAATTTGTTGATAAATTGTATTTGTTATGTTATCCATAAAATATCCCTAAATGAGAACAAAAGAAAGTCATTTCAAGTAAGTTAAAAATGAAGAAAAAAATTTTTTGAGTCATTTGATCTGAGTTCAAAATAACAGTTTAGCCACTCACTATTTCAAATGTGAAACTCTTATGTTACCTCTTTTAGAATGCTAAGTCTATGTAATGCACTTTCATGAAAATCAGCCAAGTAGCAAATGGACTCCTAACATGTGGAAATCTTGAAATAATAAAAGTACATTACTTTAATGCACTAGGCTTAGGGTGATTTTTTGCCTAGTAATAGAAAATGGAGTATTATCTCAGATTTCCTTAATGAAGTTCCTTGAGTTTTGCTGACTCAGCTATTCCCTAGGTTGCTAAGATACTAAAGATGCTGGTCTCTAGAAGACTAGGATAGTTTGTACTTCAAACCTATTTCCGAATTCTAAGGAAATACTAGTGAAATCCTAGTCCAAATGCCAATGAAATCCTCATTTCCACCTTTAAGTGAGTCTGGCCTTTACTGCCTTCATTCCTGTCAGCATCTGTTCTTCTGAACTCTGACCATCTCCCTCTTCAACCTTAGTTTATTGCCTTACAAGACATCTCTAGTTCATAACTCGAAAACTTTTCCAACTCCTCCCATAGAGTGGTCCCAAACTCCATGATCAGATACATTCACAGAAATAACCTCACTTCTCCAACACCTACAATTCAAAGAAGAGGTTTAACATAAATCACACTTTCAGTGGACTTAATGTATGGTCCAGATCCTCCAACAAAGAAACAACATAGTGGAATATCATGAAGGAACACACGGAAGCAGAGGAGCAGCCCCAGAGAGGAAGCAATGAGGAACCACATAGAGATCCCAAGGTTTTATTTATATAACCCAACAAGGCAAACCAGGAAGTATATTCTACCAATCTCATGGGCAGCTCTCAAGTAAACCAAGTACACAAATAATCTTAATTGTCTCAACTATCAATTGTTTTTTTTTTTTTTTTTTGTATTTTAGGAAAGGGTCTACTGGTGTTCAGGGTCTCATTACTAGATCAGACTCATAGTGATCCACCTGTTTACAGCTTCCCAAGTGCTAGAATTACAGGTGCGTGCCACCACACTAAGTCTCAATTGCTGTCTCAGCATGCCTTCAGGGTTGGGGCTGGCAAGGCAGGCTCAAGGATCGAACCCCTGGCCCCTGGGCCTGCTTGCAGGTGCTTTAATACGCTGAGTTATTTGGCCGGCCCACAACTATCAATTCTAAACCTCCATTCCTAGTCCACTCACACAATGAATAGTGTTCTATAGTTGGATTTAACATTAACATTAATCTTATAATCCAGATTAACAAAGAATTTTACCTGTATGGTAGATTTTCCCAAAATCAACTTATATAGACCCCAAAGGTGCATGATACAATAAATGTGGGAAAATTTAGAGTAATAAATTTGTTTACCTGAAAACAGGCCTCTGGTGAGAATCATTGCTTATGCAGTTCCACAAGGATTTTATTTTTTTAGTTATTAAAAGCAGTTAAATGAATTTTGCACAAAAAAATTACAAATGGTTTCTGCACTAAAGAATAACAACTAACAGTTTTTCTCATCGAATTAAGAACTAGTCACAATTCTAAAGTGATGTTTCACCTTTAGTACACTATATTTTCTACATCTAAATATATAATCTATTAGGACACTTTTTGGTAATCTTTGCACTGATGGCCAAAAAACTTAAAGTAATTAATGAGAATATAGGTTTTAAATATGTCAGTCATCCAGTAATACTATATCATATCTTACAAGATCCCAGAAACAGGAATGGGGTATTTTTTTTTGATATCCCTATAAAACTTTATTTTACAATTGGCCTTCAGGACATAATTAGCTGAATCTATTTCTAAAGTTTAATTTATTTACATTTATTATAATAACTATTACATTGTTACTTGCTTTTTTAAGCTTTTTTTCATAATTTTATTGAGAAACAAATAGCAATGAGACAGTTTCAAATCAAATTGGTAGGACAGTTTCAATAATTAACACATTGCATACATTCTTCCCAGTGGTTAATTGCTGTACAAGATGTGGACATGATATCCTATTTACAAACACCATTAGAACAAATCCCTCTATTCATTAACAGAATGTAACTACATATCTATCCTAACCACTTTGAATACACAGATACAAAATGGACATTCATCTGTATCCCATTTTTTGTTAAGTTCCATCATTTAAATATTATAGGTGTGTAAACTCAGCAAAATATTCTAAAAGAGTCCAGTAGCCCATAATACTATTGGGTCTTCTGGTATTGATTTTTTCAGATAATCTTGTTTTTTACTAAAAACATTGTATTCCTTATATAAGTCTTCACTAGAAAAAGAAAAATGTGTAAGAGGGTACCAAAATTTTGATATTTCCACTCTTCATTGTGTCTTATTCATATTTAATTCAAAGTGTTGCATGAATAAAATGCCTCCTAGCTTTTAAATAAATAAATATAAATGAATAAAATATGTTTTGATACCCACAGAGGATTAGATCCTCGCCACTCTTCTTTTTGTCGAAAACACTATATTCCAGTCATGCTCCAATCCCTTGTAATGGATGTCATAATATTTCTATATAAACTTTCACCTCTCCAATATATGTACCATAAATCATCTCATAATTACCTATAATAAATAATGCAATATGAACACTATACAAACAGTTGTTTTACTGCATTAAGGATTGACAAGAAGGAAATCTGCACATGTTCAATACAAATGTAATGGATTTCTTTTTCTGAATACTTTCAGTAAACTGAATCTGTAGATGAGGAACTCATATGTATATACATACATATAAATATTCACACTTACTTATGTGTATCTTTGTGTGTGTGTGTGTGTGTGTGTTTGTGTTTGTGTGTGTGCCTGCTTGTGGTATTAAAGTCTCAATGTTCTCTAGATATTAATATGTATTTCAAGTGCCAGTTTGTGTATCAAATGGAAGATTGGTGATTGATAAAATCTTATTTTGATTTGATTTTCCATTCTGGTCTGATTTAACATAAAACAAAGTAATGGAAGTTTCAAAGAGGAGAGGGTTTTGTTTATTTTATCTGATATATCTCAAATGATGGATTAGGTCTTGGACATGATAGATACATGTTCGGCTCCAAGGTGTAATGGTTTGCACTCTGGACCCTGATAGATACATATTGAATAAGTATGATTTTATTAGTAAAATTTAATCTAAAATTTAATATTGTCCACATATGCAAACTGAGAATGCACAGAACATATTTGAGAGAGTTAGCAACTGCTACTATGATATGGCTTGGTTGTGTTTTCCAAGGATTCATGTGTTGGTAGTTATTTCTCATTGTGAAGTATTAAGGAGAGTGAATCTTAACCCGACTGTGGCTTAGGAAGTGAGACCTTTTGGAAATGATTGAGATTAAATAAGATCATCATGTGGGGCCCCAGAGATTGAACACTAGGTTCTTGATAAAGACAGAGATGAGGGTACATATGCTTTCTCCCTACCCCTTACCAGGTATCACCCTGTGCCACCTTTATAAAGTAAAGCAGCCTCAAGAATTTCATCACAGTAATTTAAAAGCAGATGAATATAACAACACATCCTATCTTACAATAAAACAAAGTTAAGTTTGTGAGATTTTCTTCTTTTCCATTAAGGCTTAACCCACTTGTTTTTATTTCAGCTGGAAGGATTATAGGATAGAATGATCATAGAGTACAGTATATCTTTCTTAAAGGTGGGAAATGGAATCATTTCAGTGTCATTGGGAAAATTTTAAACAGCAGCTGAAGGATAGGTGAATAACAGACATTTTCTAAAAATTTCCTCCTTGGGGGCAGGGAGATGGAATAAGCGCATCCCTGGCAAGCGCAAGGGCCTGAGTTCAATCCCCAGTTCCACCAAACAAACAAACAAACAAACAAACAAATAAATAAATAAATAAATAAAAATTTCCTCCTTAAATCGTTTTAAAATTAAAGCTATCATTCAGTATGGGTGCTTTTACAAGCATTGTCTACTTCAAATATATAAAATATTACATATATATCACGAGTAGCTATCATAACATGAAAGACATACTGGTATAATTAAGCAAGTATAAACCTAATAACTAAACAAGAATTGTAAAAGAGTGGGAAAATATCTTGAGACACATTCTCCTCCCTCTATCTCAAGAAAGGTGTTGAAAATTCCTCCCTATGACTTCTATTAATTCATTGAATAATGTACTAAAACCTACTTATTCTTACGTATTACTACAGAATTAGTAGCACTCAATTTTATATTTATTTTTTTTAATTTTTATTTATTTGAGAGAGAGAGAGAGAGAGAGAGAGAGGTGTTTGTGTGTGTGTGTGGCCAGCTCAGCCCACCAGGGGGCGGGGCTGGCTGGCATGTGGTGCTGGGGGATTGAACCGCGGTCCCTGATGCCTTGCCAAGCTTGTTCTAAGTAGGTGCTTTAGACCACTGAGCCATCTCTCCAGCCCTCAATTTTATATTTAAAAATAGAAATTAACTTAAAAATTTCCACAATGCCTGGCCAGGAAGATAGGTCAGCTGTCAAAGTACCAGACTGGCAAGCACAAGGACAGGGCTTGAATCTGCAGTACCATGTGCCATGTTACCCTCAGGCACTGAACCAGCCACAGAGACCAGGGGTGGTAGTGCACACCTATAATCCCAGGGCTGGTAAGGCTGAAACAGGAGGCTCACTATGACTCTGAGCTATGTAGCAAGACCCTGTACCAAATAAATAAATAAATAAATAAATAAATAAAGCATTTATTATTAACTACAGAAATTATTTTAATTTTTTTTCAAATGTAGCTGTCTTTATAGATTTTCTGGGTATTATAAATGTCATTTGAATTTGATGTTGGACATTCAAATGTAAGTTATTGGCTTTTAGGTTAACAAATATTTTTACAGAAAAAAACCAAAACAAATATAGCTGTGTTGAATTCATTAAGGTAGAATGGTTCGCTGGTTAAAGCAGCTTCATTTGAAAATCAGGAAATTTCTTTTACTATAGTAAGAAAATGAATCCCATACAACTATATTAGTAGTCAATGTCCACCCACTCTGGCTAATTTATCTAATGGGGGCAGTAAGGCCTGATGAATCAGAGGAATGAGTCACAACTGGGAGGAAGTATGTGGTGGTGGAATCCTGAAAAGAATTATTTTATTTCTAGGCGTCATTTAGATAAACAATGCATAATGTTATAACCCAGCATGAGGTTCAATATTTTGACTTAGAAACAGCTTTGCTCTTTCTTACAGGATAATTAATGTCTGGTTAGTTGCTGTTGTAAATGATGAATTGTTTCTTAAAGTGTTGTGTGATTTCTTTTTGCCTTTTCCCTTTGGCACTGTGTTGCACATATTTATGAACTCCTGAGTGCCTAGCTGGTAGTGGAGTTGCTGTCAACCATCATCAGAAATCACCTTGGGACATGAGCTTGCAGCCTGACTTTTACTGTAGTTAAATAGGCATCTTACAGAAAAGAGGGAAAGAGCAAATTTGTCTTTGAAGCTTAATAATATCACTTATGGTATTTTACTGAGACTACTTCTTGATTGCAAAGAAATTTTCTTTACATACATTTCCTTGCAGTTTGTGTACTTCCTTACATATACCCTTGTTATTGCTAAGGCTTCAAATTCTTGTGTATGAAGAGCCACATAAAAATGTACTATCTGTCAACCCAGGTGCTGTGGGAAAATGCTCACACAAACCTTTATCCTATGAAAAGAATTATAGTAGCTTCAGCTCCAGGGGAATTCCCAATCTTTACAGTAAATCATAAGATTCCTAGCTCAGACCTCCACAAAATTCTTTCTACTGATAACTTATACTGTACAGTTAGTCTGCATTGTCCTTCCCAAGTTGCTGATATGAAGACGCTATAAATTCTGAGAAGTGGACTTGTCTGGAGTAGCTCTAAATAAACTGTGAAAAATATCAGAAGGACCACAACTCTAGATCCAGAAATAATTACCTACACTGTTGGTTAATTAAAGGGAGTATAGTGGATATTACATAAATAAAATGTTAACAATGGGTAATCAAACATAAATTATTCAGAATTTGCATTTCTGAATAACATGTAAAACTAAATTATATATCTTTCAACTGAACACAGCTCCTGGCTTTTGCTCTTGGACTTCATTCAGAAGTATAAATCTCACTTTAATGGTCAAACAGGATAATTTGATCTGTGTAGGTAATTTCCTCAACTCAGCAATTCCCCCAGTGTTGAAATACTGAACTAATAAGTAAACTGAGGAAAACTACACTTGACTGAAATCTACAAAGTACAAAGGTTTTCATTCCAATGACCAAACACTTTGTAAAACAAAGCGCTGAATGTGATGTGGGCTCAGGAATGCATGGAATCACATTTTCTTTTAGTATTTTCCTTTTTTTTTTTTTTTTTTTTTTTTTGTGGAACCGGGGATTGAACTCAGACCCTTGTGCTTGCCAGGCAAGCGCTTATTCTACTGAGCCATGTCCCTGGCTCCCTTCTTTCTTTCTTTCTTTCTTTCTTTCTTTCTTTCTTTCTTTCTTTCTTTCTTTCTTTCTTTCTTCTTTCTTTCTTTCTTTCTTTCTTTCTTTCTTTTTTTTTTTTTTGAGTATTTTCCTTTACTTCAATAGCAGAAAGTGACTAGAGGCATCTATACAACATACATGTATTTGTTACTTGGTGAGTTATAGTAGAGATTGAATTCAGGGCTCTTGCACTAATCTACATTCCTGGCCATTTCTTAAATTAAATTTATTGTTTTTCAAAATTTTGAGACAGGTTCTTGCTAAATCCCTAAATTGCTCAAGCAAGGCTCAAATTTGAAATCTTCCTCCCTTAGCCTCCTAGAGTGTTAGGATTGTAGGGCTTGGCAGGACTTTGTTTAGAGAGAAAGTAGGAGTAAAAACTCAAGGAGAGTTAAACATGAAACTATAATTTCTTGACTTTTTGTTCCCAAATTTTCCCACCATTGTCTTATTTCAGATCTAAATATTGTACTAGGTGCTCTCTTAATTACTTTTCTCTTTGCAGAAACAAAATATTGAACACTTACAAATTACATGAGGAAAGGTTTCTTTCAACTCGCAGTTTCTAGTGGTTTCAGTCCTTAGTTAGCTGTCTCTGAGGCAGGGTGGCATTAGCAAAGGAGCATCGGAGAGAAGAAACAGGTCATGGCATGGCAGGCAGAAGGCAAGGCTCAACAATAGCAAGAAGTGCTACTGCCCTTCCCTTTTCTTCCATCCAAGTTATTAGCCTTTTAAGTAGTGCCACCCAGAACTATGCTAATTCTAATCAGTGGACTAATTTAGTACCACACACCATACTCCTAGTATCACACACTCTAGATCCAACCAACTCTGAACAGCCCCACCCATGGACACAGGTGATTTGGGGGTCATCTAGACACAAGCCATAAAAGGTACAAACTACTGCTCATTCATGTGTAGGCTGCCTTGATCTTCTTCTCTCATGTGCAATATATTGAGTCTGAAGGTGTTTCAAAAAATACTGTAAGTATGTTTTCAAAATAAGATTGTGTTTCCCTAGAGAATAAACAGTCAGAGAGTATGAACTCAGGCACATGTATATTATTCATTTTCCTGAAGAAGAACTGGTTATGTAGTTTCCTGCTCAAGAACAGATAGACACCATGATATAGTTATCCATTTACTAAAATATTGGCATATTCATTCCAGAGAGAATTTCTATTTATAAATCTGCATGCTGCTAGAAAAGAAGGGAAGTCATACCCTATTCCTATCTCCTTCTTATAGCTGGAGAGACATGTAGAATCTTTCGTGGGGTTGTAGAGCTTCAAGCAATCCTTAGGGTAAAAAATGACTTCTTGTGAAATAACTTATTCTGAAAGTTGCTGAATCTTTCCTGCTGGAATAGTCTATTACTGTGCTAAATGGCTTTCCTAGTGTTGCTGTTTTATCCTATATACGAAACTGGAATGGAAAGTTTAATCACAGTTCACCAGGGTTTATGATAGTTGGAAGCTATTAATGATTTAAATAGAGTGCAGGTACTTTAAACCCTCTAGCATATTAACAGCAACCAGTTATTAACTAGGGCCATGCCCTACATACTCAGTAGTACATGGTAATTTCTATTCTCAAAAATTCCTGACTTAAAGAGAAATGAAGAAAGTCAAAGGGTCTCTTTCTGGTATCTGTCTGCCGCTAGTAACATAAGTCAAAATGAACATCATATCAACTATTTTTAATGGCTTGACAATTTTCACTTAAATACTAAGACTATCAGCTTTGGAGTACAAATGCTTGAATAAGAAACATCTTTATAAGTTGTTACCTGTTTGAACTTAGAATAATTCTTTTATCTTAATATACCACATATTAGTTTCTTTATTCATAAAATGAGGATCATTGAAGTAATTAATCTTTAATATTATTGTCTGCAAAATGAAGATAATATAGGGATAAGGTTTAGCATAGTACCTAACATATATTAACATTCAACAAATTTCCACAATATAATTTTTGTTTGTGTCATCTTTGGTAGTGACTTACTCTCATACTAAAATCAAAATAAAAGATATATTAAAAAGAATATAAAATTCAATACAAAAAGTAAAACTTTAAAAATGATGACATATGCAATATACATTATGGATTTATTCAGTATTAAAATGTATCAATATATGTATTAATCTCTAAGGCTTCTAAGAAAGCTTTGTAGCTTTTTTTTTTATTTATTATTTGAGAGAGAGAGAGAGAGAGAGAGAGAGAGAGTGTGGTGTGTGTGTGGCCAGCTCAGCCCACCAGGGGGCGGGGCCGGCTGGCATGTGGTGCTGGGGGATTGAACCGCGGTCCCTGATGCCTTGCCAAGCTTGTTCTAAGTAGGTGCTTTAGACCACTGAGCCATCTCTCCAGCCCCGCTTTGTAGCTTTTATCTATTAACTTTACACTTCTGATTCAACTGTCCAGTTTGATTAAGGTTTCCTTCAATCATGTTTATGATTAGTCATTGGGTTGTATACACATTTTTCATGGTGACAAATAGTTAACATAAGAATAAAATTCACCATGAAACAATGATATACTCAACTATGGTTTCCTTATACTATATGATTTTGCAGGTTCCCTTTAGAAAGGAGCCAGTCCTACAAGTTAATAATTTTCTATCATCATACAGCATTAAATAGTAAGTGACTTTCAAAAAAAAGACGCTTACCATTTTGAGGTCTACATTTTGGTATTATTTGTTATCTGCAAGTACGTCCTTACTGAATACCTAGAACATATAGCTTTGTATAACTTTATAAAGTGCCAGAGACTCTTGAGCTTTAATGGTGCCTCTTTCTCTGAAGCTCAAGCCAGGAGTGTAAAATACCTATAAGGTAAAGGGAATTGCCACCAGAGAAAATGAGCAGTCTCAGTGAATTATACATGAACCAAGTATATTTCATATCCCAGACATATTTGTGTTCCTCAATGCTAGTAACTATTTGAAAACCACAGATTTATTTGATTTTCTTTGTGGTCAGAAAGACTCTGATTACTTGCTATACAACCTGGGAACTTATGAGAATATGGAAAGAGGACTTGGGAAATGTGGGGGAAAACTGACAAAGGGGCATAAACTTCAATGCCAATTATTTGCAAGGGACTTGTTAATGCTGATAGAACCATTGATTAATTATCTTGTGGATAGCAGACTGAAGGGGTTGAACTTAATGAATCGTGTCATTCATTTGCTCTTGCAATTTCAGATTTAAAGGTCGCCATTTCATCATGTATAGCGGGATCCTTTAGACCAGAAAGCACTCAATGATAAACCACTCTACCTGAGGCCCAAAAAGGGGAGGTAAAAGAAAGAGTCATGAGGGAGGAGGGTATTTAAAGATGAAGCAATTGTGAAAGTACAGTAAAAATAAAGCAAAATTAGTCCAGAAGAATATATAAGAAGAATAGGGTCACCTGGGGTCACCTCTCACTGCCAAGGATGAGCTGAATTGAGAAAGGACAATCCACAGAAGTCCTTTGGAGCAAAAGACATTATGTTGCTTATGTTTGATTCAGAAATAAGGTCCAATCCTAAATTAAAGATTGTTTAATATATATGGTCTTTAGTCTTTATGAGGAGACATATGTAAAACTATGATCAAGATATTATGAACAGTGTGCAGTAGGGCTGAGAAAAAGATGCTTGTTTAGCCTTTAGAAACAGAGAAGATAGACCTGAAAGGAAAACTCTCTTATTAAAGTGCTCTTATGTGTCAAAATCATTTTTTTAAAAGACTAACAATTCTAAAGCTCTATCACTATTCAGACTAAATGCCCCTTGATGAAGTATCTTCTAATATTTAGATATTGACAATATGTTGTTTACATATCTCCTATGGAAATTAGCAATTGTTACATAATAAGAAGGACTCTTATCAACAAATGGAAGACACTCAGCTCCTCTTTTTTTTTTTTTTTTTTTTTACCAGGAATCAAACTCAGGACCTTGCGCTTGCCATGTAAGTGTGTATGCTGCTGAGCAATCTCCCCAGCCTCTTCAACTCATCCTTATTTCAGAAAATGAGGTCGTGTGCAGATCACAACCCCAGGTACATGCTTCCTGCAGGCCTGGCTGTGTCTGAGAGCTCAACTTATATGTGAAGGGGACCTTATGCCTCTCCCTCTTGCTGTCACTGGTTATCATGCTTCTTCCCTCTCTCATGTCTTCTCTCTCCTTATCCCACATTTTTCTTTCTCTTTCTTCCTCCTGTCTTCCCTATTTCTAGGCACTATTGCCTTCTGCTTTATTTCATTCATAAACAACCTGAATCTCTACTGTGACTCCTAGAACTCTGAGATTTACATTGATGAAATTAAACTAAAGACCTTATACACAGAGATCTTCTCCAATCAAATAACTCAACAACAATTATAGTATTTTCTCTCAATAGATAATTGTTATTTGATCTGCTCATGGTGGCCAGATGCTCTGGTTGGTCAGCTCTGGAGCAGCCTCTGCCTCATGAACTGTAGCCACAGAAGCACATAAAGGCTAAACCTCACTTGAACCACATGGACTGAGTTAGGTGTGATCCTCCAAAGAAAAATTGTGGTGATATCAGTATCAGTACATATGACTTCAGCAGCACAACAATGAATGAGGTGACAATTTTGTGTACCACTCTAAGAGTTTTATTCATAAGAGCCTAGTACCTTTGGAAGAATTTACTTTGATGTTCTTCTGACTTAATTTTTCCTTAATTCTCTGATTTAAGGTATCTTTTCTTCAATACACATGCCATTCCTACTCCTAAATGAGAAGATATTTTCTTTTGACCAGTGTTCTATTAATTTACTTCATCTCATCTATCTCAACATAATCTTTTAAATTTTAACAGTCTAGGGAGTTGTAAATCAGGATGTTAATCCATGAAGCTCACTTTAGGGAGAGAAAGCAATTCCAGTTCTCATGTGTTAAGACAAGAGTCTGCCCCAAGAGTATCACTTTCATCGACCTTGAACTAGATAAAGGCAATTCAGAGTTTCTCTTTCAGGATGGGAAATTCTCACACATGACAAGACCAAGTTTGGAACTCCCTAGAGTTCTTCAGAAGTTAAGTGATAGATACATTGGTCGTTCCTATCCACACTATTGTGGAAGAGACCTCAAGTGCCACTCAATACTTAAAATACACAAAGAACTCTAGCTTTGTTTTTTTCTCATTTTTCTTCAAACAAAATACTAATTTAAGAGAAACAGCCTACACCTAACCAAAAGGTGAGTGATAATGTAGATACATTTTCAAAAGGGCCATGAATTCAATTTTTTAGTGAAAGTAGTACATTTTAAATGCTAAGATTTTACATCATTATCAAATTCAATGAATCTTATTAATAGTACTTTAAGGAGAAGAAATATAAATATAAAATGGACAAAGTAGGAATATGATTTATACTTCATGTGTAGCTCTGAAAAAGACAAAAAATTGATGGTAATAAAATAAAAATTTTGAAGCAGTAAAATAAAAATAGACAAACAGTTTAAAATAGTTCATACTTTAAACTGCTATAGAATTAAATTTACTGTATATATACATATATTCCTAGTAGATATTTTTATATTTATTTATGTTTCAAAAATAATAAGCAGGGGCTACCCTGTGCCAGTGGGACCTACTGATCCCAGCCCAGGAGCACCATGGGTGAGACCCTCTTCCACATCTTGGAATGACGCCCAGCACTCCACAGCACATCCCCCACCGTGCCTGCTGAGTAGAAATTTCTGATGCATTCCCGGAACACCCATATCCAGTCCTAGCCCAGGCAAGGTGAGAGTGTGGGAGAGCTTCCAGCTACCCCTGTGCTGGTGTGGCTAACGGGTCCCAGCCCAGGTGCAGTGTGAGTGACACCCTCTTTCACCCTCTTGGGAGGCCCCCATCACTCCATAGTATTCCCCAACATCCTGACCACAGAGTAGAAATTTCTGCCTATTTCCAGGAACCCCCAGATCCAGACCTAGTCCAGGCCCAGTAAGTGTGTGGGAGAGCTGCCTCTCCCCTCTACTCCACCTTGTCTTCTCCAGACTCAGCTCAAGCCTGGCATACAGGCCTGGGGTGAAACCCTGAAGCTGCAATCCCTGCAGAGAGTGTAGAGAAGAGGTCACCCAGCCAGTCCAGGAGCAGAACATCTTGTCAGAGGGGCACAACAGGTTCATCCGCAAGGGCAGCAGCAGGACAGAGCTGAGCACAGCAGCCAGACCCAAGTGAGGCAGCAGCTGGATAAATCGAAACTTTGTAGATCTGCACCTGAACTTCAGTAGGTGCTAAGGTTATAACTATAAGAAAGATCTACAACAAAGGTCAGAAGACAGTGCTACACAAAATTCCAATGAGAAGGAGCAAAATGCAATCTCAGAACCCAAAGTCACCCATAACAAGAGCAGAGGACACTAACACAGAACAAATTTGGAATCACAAGGCTGAAAGAAATGAATCAACAGTTTTGAAATAAAGAAACAGCTGTAGAAAGGTATAGAGGAACTCAGATTGGAAATGAAAAAAGAAATCCCTGAATTAATAACATCCGTAGTAAAGAATCAAATGCAGAAATATATGGAGGAAATCCAATGCCTGACAAGAATAAGTGCAAAGGACACTAGCTCAGCTCAAATGGATGAATTAATAGCTTTGATAGTAAATACACAAGAGAAGAAAGTCATAGAGGAACTCAGAGTGGAATTCTTTTCTACTACCTCAGCTCAAATGTATGAATTAATAGTGTTGATAGTAAATAAGCAACAGCAGAAAGTTATAGAGGAACTCAGAGTGAAATTCTTTTCTGAAATTAAAAAAAAA
>NW_004524853.1:2313281-2316188 GCF_000260255.1 Octodon degus
GTAACCTCAACCCAATGAAAAACACACCGAGACATATAATAGTCAAGATCCCAGAAATTCAGCATAAGAATAATATACTGAAAGCTGCTGGAGAAAAGAAGCAGATCACATTGAAAGGAAAACCCATCAGAATTACTGCTGAGTTCTCTTCACATAAAATGAAGGCAAGAAGAGCATGGAGCAGAGTATTTCCAGTCCTCTATGAAAACATACTTCAGCCCAGACTACTAAACTCTGCAAAACTCTCTTTCCAGTTTGATGGAGAAGTGAAATACTTTCACGACAAAGCACAGTTAAAGAATTTCATGATGAAAAAGCCAACCCTACACAGGCTACTGAAAGATGTTCTAGAGAGGGACCAAAATGATCAGACTCCACGAATGAGATCAGAAGCAACCAACTAAATAGGGATAGCAATTAAACACAGAAGAAAAAGGAGTAAATGACAACAGGTAAATAACATGTCAATCGTAAGTCAATACATCCCGATTACAACCATCAATGTAAATTGACTCAATTCACCAATTAAGAGAAATAGACTGGCACAGTGGATTAGGAAACAAAATCCAACAATATGCTGTATAAGAGAAAAACATTTAACTAATAAAGACATTCATAGGCTGAAAGTCAAAGGATGGAACACAATACTACATACCCCATCACCTCAGAAAAAAGCAGGGGTAGCAATCCTATTCTCAGACAGTCTCAACCTCAAACTAACAATGACCAAGAGAAATAAAGAAGGCCACTGTATTCTGGTTAGGGGAAGAATTCAAGAGGAAGACGTAACACTCATAAATATCTATGCACCAAACATGGGACAACCAAACTATATAAAGCAAATCTTATTGGACACGAAAAATCTAATATCCAATATCACAATCTTAACAGGAGACCTTAACATACCCTTATCTCCAAAAGATAGGTCAACCAGACAAAAACTTAGTAAAGAAATAACAGAACTGAACCAGTGCTTGAAACAAATGGACTTGATGGACATATGCAGAGTTTTCCACCCAAACACAGCTGAATACACATTTTTCTCAGCTGCACATGGGACACTTTCTAAAATAGAACACATACTGGTCCATAGGTCATGTTTAAGTATATGTAAGAAAATAGAAATTATCCCATGCACATTATCTAATCATGGTGCAATGAAATTGGAAATAAATGACAAAAGAAACCAGAAAAAAAACTTAAATACATGGAAATTAAATGGCACCCTACTCAGCAACCAATGGGTCACAGATGAAATTAAACAAGAAATTCAACAATGTCTGCAATTCAATGAAAACTCAAGCACAACTTATCGGAATATGGGGGATACGATGAAAGAAGTTCTCAGAGGGAAATTCATACCTGTGAACTCACACATTACAAAAACAGAATGAGAAAAAATAAATTTCCTAATGCTGCACCTTCAACAACTAGAAAAGAAAGAGCAAACCAAAACCAGAGGCCAAAGACGGGAAGAAATCATAAATATTAGAGCAGAAATTAATTCAATTGAAATGAAGAAAACAATTAAAAGAATTAAAAAAGCAAAAAGATGGTTCTTTGAAAGATTAAACAAAATCAAAAAGGCCCTAGCTAGCCTCATCAAAAAGAAGAAAGAAATAATTCAAATACAAGCAATAAGAAATGAAAAGGGTGTGATAACCACAGATCCAGTGGAAATTCAGATGATTATCAATAATTACTTTGAGAATCTTTACTCTCACAGAATAGAATACACAGAAAAAATGGACAGATTCCTAAAAAGGTAGAAATTACCACAACTGAATAATCAATATATAACCACTCTCAATAGCCCAGTGACAGCCAATGAAATATGAGATGTAATTAAAAACCTACCGACAAAGAAAAGTCCAGGTCTGGATGGATTTACAGCTGAATTCTACAAGAAATTTACAGAAGATGTAGTCCCTATACTCCTCAAACTCTTCTGTGAAATTAAAAAGGAAGCAATCATCCCAAAATTATTCCTGGAGGCAAGTGTTATACTGATACAAAAACCAGGGAAAGAGACAACTAAGAAAGAGAACTACAGGCTGATCTCCCTCACAAACATAGATGCCAAAATCCTCAATAAAATCCTAGCAAATAAAATTCAGAAAATCATGAAGAAGATCATACTCCATGACAAGGTAGGATTCATCCCAGGGATGCAAGGATGGTTCAATATTTGAAAATCTATAATTGTAATACACTATATCAATAGAGCTAAAACTAAAAACCACAAGATCATCTCAATTAATGCAGAAAAGGCTTTTGACAAAGTCCAACATCATTGATGTTCAAAGTCCTACACAAAATTAGAATAGATGGCCTCTACTTCAAACTGGTAAGAGCCATTTATGAAAACCCTATAGCTAACAAAATCCTAAATGAGGAAAAACTGGAAATCTTTTACTCTTAGATCTGGTACAAGACAAGGATGTCCTCAATCACCACTCCTATTCAATATAGTTCTGGAATCATTAGCTACAGCCATTAGACAAGAGAAAGAAATAAAAGGAATAAAAATAGGCAAAGAAGAAGTTAAATCATCTTTATTTGCAGAAGGCATGATACTTTCCTTGGAAGACCCAAAAAACTCCACCAAGAAGCTACTAGAATTAAGACAGAAATTCAGTAGCACAGCATATTATAAAGTCAAAAGTCAACAGCATTCCTCTACACAAAAAACAAAAACACTGAGAGGTATATTATAGAAAAAATACCTTTTACAATAGCACTGAGGAAAGTGAAATACCTTGGAATTAATCTAGCTAACAAAGTCAAAGATCTTTTCAAGGAAAATTACAGTACTCTGAAAAAAGAGATCATAAAGGATTTCAGAAAATGGAGAAATATCCCATGCTCCTGGATAGGAAGAACCAACATTTTGAAGATGGCGATACT
>NW_004524853.1:2317373-2322636 GCF_000260255.1 Octodon degus
TATATATATATATATATATATATATGCAGTACCAGTGACTGAACTCAGGGCCTTGCACTTGCCAGGGAAGCACTTATTTCACTGAGCCATTTTCCCGGCAAGCATCACAATTTTTGATAGCCAAATCTTGGAAACAACCAATATGCCCATCACCTGAAGAATGGTTGAAAAAGATGTGACATTTTTACACAATGGAGTATTATTCAGCTGTTAAGAATGAGAAACTTAAAAAAAAGAATGATAAACTTGAAGTCTTTATATTAAAGTGGATGCCACTTGAAGATATACTCATAAGTGAAAAAAACCAGACACATATGTGTAAATATCATATACTTTCTCTAGTATAAGAACTCAAAAGAAGAAATGCAAATAGAAAAGTATAATACAAGTAAAAGGAAAGCAGGATCTTGAGGACTAACTAATCAGGGGGAAAGGAGAAGAAATAGAAAACATGACAATGTCAAGCTATACAGTTATATGTAGATGAAAAAGGCATTGATCCTGAGAATCTCCAGATTTTTGAATCTAGCAGTTAATTGGAATGATTCTCACCCTCACTATCTATATATACTGCTAACTGTGAAATAAGCAACTGCACTGCAGATGGTAATCGGTGGTAGTAATTTCATGCTTGGAGTGCCTGTCATTCTGGTCTTCTGAATACGGGCTGTTTGTCATGACATGCCAGTTGCTGCTATGCTATCTCTCTGTTAGATGGTTTGTTCAAAAAGAAGGGATTGGTTAACGAAAGCAAGAGACAGGAAAAGTAATATTGTGGAACTGTCCTACTTCATGGTTGTATATGGTTAGATTTTTGGACTTACATGTAAACATAAAAAGTATATAATTCTTTATGCCTATTTTTTAAAATGTATTCTAATTTTTAATTGTTTTTATAGTATTCTGTAGGTAGTTAAAGTTCAACATATCAATACTTCATGAAAAATACATATTCCATGTTTTACCTAAGATGTTTGATATTCAGACAGATAGTGAGGTTAAGCTTAACAGCCCAAGGTGTATGGTAATAACTATAAACTTGTCTTCTGGATGGTCAACTACCTAAGTGTGCACACCAAAAGTAGAGAAAAAGGAGGGCAGCAAGTAAAGCCAACATTTTGACCCTAGCTTTCCAAGGTCAATTAAGACTCAGGACATATAAGAATTATACTTCTATGTCATGTAACTCAGTACTGTCCCAAATTTTCTGATCAATGAGATTATGGGGCCAAAGAGGAAAATGATCGATGATGTAAAGCGTGCCTAAGGAGAGTCACATGGACAGAAAACACTCTCTCAGGCTTTCACAGAGAGCACATTGGCCAAGCAATGTCCGTGACTCATCCACATGGCTGACACTGACAAAGGTTCTACAATCTGAGGTACAGGATCTCAGGATAAATCCTGAGGGGATTTCACTGACCCTATCAGACCCAAAAGGTACAATTCTTGTTTCATACATCCTGCTCTACCTTGGTCTTAGCCATCCAGCAGAAAAGTATAAAAGAGAAATATAAGAAGTAAAGCCATGCTGTTATGTTGAGTTGTAGGGGATTCAGGTTAACAATTTCTGACATTGCCAGTCCAGCAGAAGACCCAATACTATTATGGGCTACTGGACTCTTCTAGAATATTTTGCAGAGTTTACACACCTGTAATATTAAAAAAATATTCAAATAATGGAACTTAACAAAAAAAGGGGATACAGATGGATATCTCTGTGTATTCAATGTGGTTAGGATAGATATATAGTCACATTCTCTTAATGAATATAGGGATTTGTTCTAATGGTGTTTGTAAATAGGATATCATGTCTGCATCTTCTACAGCAGTTAACCACTAGGAAGAATGTATGCAATGTGTTAAATATTGAAACTGTCCTACCAATTTGATTTGAAACTGTCTCATTGCTATTTGTTTCTCAATAAAATTATGGAAAATAATAACAGCAGGAATACCTAAAATTTAAATCTAGAGATGAATAATAGACTAATATTTAGGTATAGCAAATATGGTTAAACAATCTCAATGCTTGACCTTTAAAAACCATACAAGGTTTTCTTTCTTCAGATGAATATTCTGTCATAGTATTCTCTTAATTTTTCTGTCTCTTCTGTCCTCACTGTCGCATTACTTCACTTGTTTTATTTCTTCATTTCTAAACACAATTCAAGAAGCTATTTGTAAAACTTTCTCATGTGCTACTTGTTCTTCTAATTGACATCAATTTACATAAACGGACATTTAGAATTCATTTGTCAATTTCCTTGTCATTGGTGTGTCATTTTCATTCATCCCTGAGTATGTCGATATAAAATAAATAAGCTTATCTAAGAAAAATGAAAACATAGGGCCTCGTACTCTCTTACATTTTATTCTCAGGAATAATTTATTGTTTTGTGCAACAATTTTTTGACTTCAGTGTTTGGGAAATATACATATGATTATTACCTATAAAAATGCCAGCTTCTCTAAGCTATTATTTTTGGGAAAATTATGATAGGTTGTCAGTGAGTGTCAAACAATTCATAGTAGTTTCCAATTTTAGAGATGGAAAAACTGAGGAATTACTGTCCATTTTAAATTTTGGATTAATTGTGTTTGAAAAAAGAAAATCTGATTAATTTAGATCTTTGCATAATTAAGTAAAAAGACTTCTAAAGGTACTATCAGTGAATTTTATGTAGCCAGGGAAAACTGGATATTGGAAATCCTTAATGAGACCTTCAGCAAAGAATTAAATAGATTACCACAATGACTATAACTAAAATTCAGACAAGAAAATCATGTAATCAGAATATTTTTTAACCAAATGGGTCAAAAGGACATCAGTTGTAGGGAAAACAAACATACACAATTTTTGAAAGGCAAGTTAGGAAAAAGCATGTGATACTACCAATATAAAGCTAAAACCAGTGATTAAAATACATGGGTTTCCAGCTCAGTTGCAGTGAAACCTGAAAACATAATTTGTCTTCCCCAGGAATCGCAATCAGCACAAAGCCAGGCCCCTGGTCAGGCCACCCAGGACCCACAAAGCCTAATGAGAAGCCAGGAAGTCAGGAGAAAGATCCCACAGAATGGCAACACTCGAAACAAAGAGCAGCTGGCTAGAAATATCTGGAGTGTGCTGCCTGTTCAGAATACTGTCAAGCCACACAAATAAAAGATTAAAAAGTATGTAAAGTTCCAGGGAAGAGATAATAAAATTACTTAAGATAGAATACCTTTGAAAGTTTATGCATTCATAATTGTGTTCAATGTTCTTATTTATTACACCCTTTAGTCTTAGAAATAATTGTTGTCAAACTAATTGCAGGCACACGGCATAGATCCATAGAGGCAGAAGCAGCACTGTAGTTATCAGGAGTCATCATGCCTATTGCTATTCACTTGTCCTTGGGAGGTAGATGTATCAAATGAAGAAGAAAGGTGTATGTGCAAAGAGAGAAGTGTGGGGCTTACATATGGAGTCCCTGCAAAGTGCTAGATTTTTATATACCTTAGTATAATTCAATTTAAAATAACTGTGAGAAATAACTTCAGCATTTAAATTGATAGAAGAGAATGTTAAGATTTTTGCCTTTCACCTCAAGTTATTTTCTTTTTGCCTTACTTTTGCATTTTCTTCCTTTTGTCTTTTCTTTCCTCATTTATTTATTGGCTAACTGCATCCTACCAGGGAGTCAGAAAATAGCTGGATACATTACACAAACAAATATAATTCTAAATGTATTAAATGTCATTATGCACAGACATCCATGTTTGCACAGCACATGTACTTGTATTGTATGTCTGCTGGATGTATCACCTTAAAGAACAGAAGACAGTGAGATATATTAAAATCAAGATTTCAGTGAAGAAAGCAAGCATGCCATACATTCAGGGGAAGAGAACTGCAGTTAGTTCTGGCTCTGAACTTTCTTACATCCATCACAAAGAAATAAAGGCAATTATGTGTTGGTGGCTATGTGTGTATGATAAAAACAAAAGGTGATAAATATACTTTTCTTTGTTCTTGAAACTGTACCAAAAAGAGGGCAGAGTAAAATATTCTATTCCTTCTCTCAAAATTCACCTCACCAAACATCATTCATCTTCAGTAAAACCAGTAGGTACTGTTTACTCTGGAGAATTATATTAAAAAAAAAAAAGTAAAGTAAATAATACAGGAAAAAGAAACACACGGCAAAGATAAAATTCAAAATGAAAAAATAAAAAAAGGTCTTTGAATTTTCCTGTAAAATCCAAGGAATGTTTAGGAATTAGGAGGACATGTTACGTTGAAAGAAAACGACGAGCCTCTATGCCTGGACTCGGGCTGGCTCAGCCTGCCCTGGGGGTGGGGCTGGCATGGCGTGTGGTGCCGGGAATCAAGCTGTGGTCCTGGGCTTACCTAAGCTTGCTTAAGCAGGTGCTTTAGTCCCCTGAGGTATCTCGCTGGCCCACAGGCATTTGTTTTATAAATTAGGAGACTAAAGGACTCTTTCATGAAAAATTATGTATATATGTAAGTAGGATGGTTTGAACAACTGTACCGTGCATTTCTACTGGGCTATAGAAAGAAGCAGTTAAAGTTTTAATGTGTTTCATCTCCTATTTTTCAATTATTTCTCCTTTTTGTCTTCTTAATCTCATGCATTTATTCCTTTTTTTCTTTCTAATTCTAATTTTACATGTGTATATCTGGTAATATGAATGACTGGTTGGAAGACATCATTATGTATTATAACAAATACTGTGAAAAACATATTACATTGTTAAGTGAAAATCTTATCACTTGTAATTTTTTCTATTTTAATTTTAATTTGCACTCCTGTTTAAATAAATTTTAAAAAAGAAAAATTAGATAACTGCAGAAAAGAATTCTATATGTTCTAGGAGATGGGAAAATTTAATAACATCATAGTGAAATTATAGTGAAATTTCTTTATAGGATATAAAAATAAAGATTCAGAATCTTACTCTTCAGATGACCAAACATTTGAACATGAAAGATAAAAACATAAAATATGAAAACGACATTTTATGCCCTGTGATATAGTTGAATGGTCTAGAGTGCCTGCTTAGGCAAGCTTAGGCAAAGTGCAGGAACCATGGTTCGATCCCCTTCACACGCCACACCACGTGCTGGCCAGACCCATCCCAGAAGGGCAGAGCTGGCTACAAAAAAAAAAAGAAAAAAAAGAAAGAAAGAAAAAAGCAAATATTTTAAAATACGCAGATGAGATATAATGTAGGTTAAAACAGGAATATTTTTCCT
>NW_004524853.1:2322736-2326365 GCF_000260255.1 Octodon degus
GTGTGACAAATCACTCCAAAGCTTTGTGGCTCAAATTGTGAACACTGATCACCTCACTGTTGGCAGGCAACTACAATTTAGGAGCTGCTGGGTGGGTTGTGTGATTCACTCTGATGCTTTACAAATGACATTAGGTCACTGGACATCATCCTGGGGCTGATGGTCTCCTCCGCAGACAGCTCACTGTCACGCTGTGGGCAGGATGCCTCAGCTCCTGGCTGGCACTTTTGCCTTGTGGGCTTTTCACCGCATCTCTAGCTTATCCTCTTGGTGTGGGGGCTGGTTCCCCCAGAGGGAGCTGGCCAAGGACCCGTGCAGAAGACAACTTCTTCTTATAACCTAGTCTTGGTAGTTGTATATTCACCAAGGGTCCATCACTAGTCCCGGGAGAGCATCGAACGTGCTTCCAGGGTCTGCTTCTTAATGAGGGAAGTAATGAAAAAATGTGTCTGGCAAATTTGTGCGCATAATCTCCACCGAAGCCATCAGAGCTAATCTATAGATGAGTAGATTAGGTGACGGTCTCTACATCACTTATATAGGTCTAAATGTCTCGTTGCTCTTGTTATGAGGTTACTTTTAATGACCACAAAATAAGCCAAGATTGCCAGACTGTCCTACATCTCTTCTCCTCTGATACTATTGTTTATATTTTTTTTTGTCTCTGCTTACTGACCATAGTGGTTGACAGATTTATATATTTTATATATATTTATAAAATTTTATTATTATAAAATATTACATGTCATAGTAGAGATACAAGACAAAAATCAAAATTAAGAAATAATATTCAAAAAAGAAAATATCTCCAGGATTTTTTTTAAAAGAAGGTTAATATCTATTTCAACAGAATGGGCAACACAGCTTGGAAAAACTAATGGTTTACTCTTCAGTATATTTATGTACTAACAAAAGAGGAAATAGAATACAATTTGAAGCTCAATCCAAGAGGCTCAACAATTCAATTTAGGAAAGAGAACACTGAAAATATTTTGGGGGAAGATGTAAAGCTAGCTTCTCTAATCCAGATAGACATGGTTCTAGAAGACAGCCCAAGAAATGCAGAAGTTTCATGCTGAGATTGTTCCTGAATATGAAAATAGTCTAATAGTTTCTGGAGAATGTAATCGTGTCATGTACAAGAGTGGGACACAAGAATCATGGAAGGTTTCTCAAGAAAATAGAGGAAAACTTCCTTCCATCTTCAAGGAAAGAAAGTTTCATCTAAAGTTTTACATACACCTATACTGTTAATCAAATATGTGAAGTTAATTATATTTTAAAAATTTCAAATCTTTGAAAAGTTACTGTCTCTATGTAATTTCTTAGGAAATGGCTACATTAGGATATCCTGTAGCAACAATGAGTAAATAGACTAATAGGACTCTTCAAAGTGGAGCAGTAGGGAAAGTCTCCAGTGGAAGCTCTGTAAAACAAAACAGTTCTGAGTGAGAGGGCAACTGGAGGACTCCAAGTGATACTTTTTCAGACATAAGTAAAAACTTATATGAAAGGTTGTATCATGTGGGAAATTAAAAGGGTAGATATTTTACAGACTTCTTGCGGTGTGTAATAAGACTGTGTTCAATAAAAATTTCAAAATAAGGAAAAAAAAACTCTTAGGGAAAAAGAAGTCAAGAAAAGATTATCATTTAATATAAGGTTTTTTTCAGTCCTTAAATTATTCAGTCCTAATAAAAGCACTATTTTTTATATTCTTACACAAAATAAAAATTCTTATATTATAGGTTAGGTATTCTCTATTGAAAATGCTTAGGACCACATTTCTGATTTAAGAATATTTGTACTTACAAAATAAAATATCTTTACATTGGGGCTCAATTTTAAATACAATATTTATTTGAGTTTAATATACATCTTATATTTATAGGTTGAAGATAATTTTATAGCATACTTTAAATCTTTTGGCGCATACAAAAAGGTTTGTAGCATAGAATTTTCTATTAGTGACATTATTTTGGCTTTCAAAAGTTTGCTGAGTTTGGAAAACTTTAGACTTCAGATATCTGAATTAGGGACGCCCAAACTGGATGTACAATAATCAGTCATACCTGTAAATTCAGTTTGTATACAAGTAGTTCTCGGTTGCTTACGCAAATCAAGCTTTTTAATCTTGTTAAATCTCATCAACAGGGGCTGGTGAGATGGCTCAGTGGTCTAAAGCACCTACTCAGAACAAGCTTAGCAAAGCACAGGGACCGCGGTTCAATTCTCCAGCACCACGTGCCAGCCAGCCCCGCCCACCTGGTGGGCTGAGCTGGACACAGACACACACACACACACACACATAAATAAAATAAAAAAAACTAAACGTTTGAATCTCATCAACATAGAACATGATGTGGGAAACACTTTTTTGCATTAATTATCATCATTATTAATATTGACAGTTTCTTTAGGCAAGAGTCAAAAAGTCTCATGATGGGATGAATCAAGCTATTTTCCTGGATTCTTTGTATTTATCAAAAGTCATTTTTTTTTCCTCTAATCTGGGAGCACATATTCAGTCACTTCTCCACTTAATACTGCTTTGTCATTTTCCATAAATGCTAGCAGACATCAGTTTTTGCTTAGGGCTGTTTTGTCAGCAGCTTGTATTTTTTTTTTTCCTCAAGTGATTTTTAAGCATCTCCATGAGCCTAGTGTTGGGCGATAGATTTTGTTTTGAGAAGCCTGTAGTATCTGGGTCACTGCTCTCCTCTTGACCATATGCTTTGAGAGCATTTCACACAAGCCCTGCACAGTAGGGAACACTTGCACTGGATGATGCCGTTGCATTGATTGTGCAGACAAAAAATATCAAGCAGTTTTACTTTCATTTAAGTTACTTCCCCTTCTCGGTTGTGCTCAGATCTATTTCCTTAAAGACATGGAATATGGGGTTAAATATAATAAAATTCAAAACAAAAACTACTTCAAATGAGAATTAACTTTCTTTTACATCCTAGAAATTATTTTCCAGTGTGTACTTCTGTATTATAACTTGCATCTTCATGTCATTTAAAATTATTTATATGTCATTGGGTTTTTATTTTTAATTCATTTAAAATATATAAAGGCTAATCTGGTATATAGAAATTGAAAACATAGAGTTACTGTCTTACAGAAACTTTATGAATGACTTTATGATGTCATTTCCAAGCAACTTATTTTAGTGTACCCATGAAAGACTGAGGTCATCTGAATTCATACCAACTGGTCCACATCCCTGGGTGACTGATGTTTAATCCGTAGCTGAATCATTTTATTCACATTAGGCTGAAAATTTGGTCTAAAAAATTCTCACTAATGCTTATTATAATTTTCTTATAATTCTTGTTAAGGTCTCACAAAAATAATATAAGAAAATAAGATAACAATTTACTTCCACTTTGAGAAATATTTCAAAAGTGCTGCATAACAAAAGCCAAAAAAAATGCAAGTTTCTTTTTCACTTAGTCATTCAAATATTTCCCTTAGTGGACATCTTTTCTCCTGTATATATTCTTCACTCAGAGAGAAGTAAATACTGAGGTCAGAAGTAACAGCAGCCACCCCAAGCACAGATGCACCTTAGGTAACCAAGCTATTTACCAGTGGTGAAGTCCATGAGCTAAGAATATATATAT
>NW_004524853.1:2326538-2330524 GCF_000260255.1 Octodon degus
ATTGAAACCCATCATTTTTTCCCCCAGAACTGGGGATTGAACTCAGGCACTTGTGCTTGCCAGGGAAGCACTTATTCTACTGAGCCACCTCCTTGGCCCTCAAGCCCATCTTAAAGAACAAAGGAAACTCAACAACTGCACAATTTAGCTTTTTGAAGTAGATCATTGGAATCAAAAGTAATTTGCATGCTGTTGGTTAAATAACTAGCTTTATCTTTCACTTGAAATGCAATCTATGGTATTTCCCCTGAAAAGAAATAAAACCCTTAAGCATTGTTAGAAACAGTCAAACATCCTTCAAATACACTCTCAAGGGCTGGCCAGATAGCTCAGTGGACTAAAGCACCTGCATAGGCAGGGCATGGTCTCCAGTGAGCAGTGCCAGCCCTGCCCCCAGAGGTGCACTGAGACAGTGAATGTGTCTGGGCATGATGGTGTGTGCCTGTAATCCCAGCACTTGGGAGGCTGAAAGCAGAAGAATCACTATGAGTCTGATCTACATAGTGAGACCCTGTAGTACCTGTATTAAATACATTAAAAATAGATAGATAGATAGATAGATAGATAGATAGATAGATAGAGATAAACAGATAATAGATTAATTCTCAAAATCTACCCTTCCTAATAATAGACTTTCCCTTCTCATAAATAAAGTATTTCTCTGCCTTATAATTTAACACTATCGGCACAAATTGACATTTGGCAAGACCTTCTGAAGAGAAATAAGGCTACCTTATTATCACAAGGATCATTCTCCATATCAAAACACACTCCTGGGGAAAAAAATAAAACAATCCTAATGTGTAGGAAGATGTTTCATCCTAATTTACTTTGTGAAAACTTAGTTTCCAACCATATTTCATATGGAAGATTGATTAGGCAATATCATTGGGTGCTTGAAATTCATTTTGCCTATTTTTTGTTCAGATCCAACAAGACTTAAAATGACTTTTGAACCCTGGGATTATCTCTGAAATATTTGTCTGTGACGAATGCTGTACACAGCAGACAACTCCACATTACTCACAAAAGGTCTAGTTTCGACATATGGTTCTCTGCGTGAGTTCCACTGCTGGCTGACTCCCAATCCGAGAGCTTCCCTGCCAGCTAGAATCAATATCAGTTTGTAACAGAGACACAGCCATCATTATTTTGTAGAAACAGACATTAGTCTCTTGTTTCCCAAGCCATCCGCAGTCGCCCCACACACTGGATACTTAATCAAACAACATACTGCATTCAGTTCCATGTTTGCTTAGTGGGTTTCCCATAGGAATTCACTAAATTCAGGGACTGCATTTTATAGTTTTGAAACAGTCGGAGTTTTCCAATACTGCCAGATATGGTAGTTCTTCTTTAATGATGAGATTAAAAAAAGTATGCGAACATTCACTTCTAAATACATTTCATATTATTACTATAGTTTAACAGAAGGTCTTATTATAGGATAGGAGTTAATACAGGATTGAAAATACTACTTTCCTTTAATGTACTAAGTCTGTGTAAAGCAATAGGGAATGGTAGTAATGGTTTAGCCATGCCATGGGTTCAAGCCAAGTTATGTCAAAGATAAAAGTACATTGTTGTCAATTTTTGATCCACCTATATGATGTAGTTAATAGGTGATAAAAATAGAAGAGTCTCAGAGAATGTAAATTTTTGTATTTAGTGGATTTATTGTAATCTAGAGGCTCTTATATGGCAAACACACTTAAAACATAGGCAAGCACATGTAAATAGTCTATTGCCCTCATGAAGCAGAAAATACCATGACACAGTTGGTGATCTCAGATATGATCCAAACAGTTCCTAAGCAACAGGAAAATGAAAACCAGAACATCACAGCAGAAAAGTGCTGTTCTTACTTGAATAAATTATTTTTAAGCAATTATTTTAGCTATTTAATTAATAATAGAATTTTCACTTAATTGAATAAAATTTGTGATATTTTGAGAATAATCACAAAAATTCCAACTGAAAGCAGCTTCAAGATATAATAGTAGATCTATCACAAAATGACTGCAGCAAAAATTCCATTGTTAGAGTTGGAAAGTGATGGGCAGTGTGCTCAAGGTGACTGCTGAAGATTCTTTCCACTTTTCTTTCTTTAGCTGTTTGATTTTCTCTATAATGAGAGATTGTACACTCCTACACCCTGCTGAAAATGAAACTATTTATATGTAAATCTCATTGTCTTTATAGAGGCTTTTAAGATTTCCTCTTTACCCAATATATTCTAAAATTTTACAATGATAATAGTATGGTTTCAGTACTCACTGGGCTCAGAAATTTGTTCTCACTGGGCTCACATATTTTCTATCTAATTTTTCTTATTTTCTGTCCTAGATTATTTTTTAGAATTATTTTTTGACAATTGTCTTTCTTTTATTTTGTCACTTTCTTTCTGGATATTCCTTTGATTGTTTTTTAATACATCTCTCTTTCCTTTTCTTTTTCTGATTCTTTATTGTTCTTTTTGGTGATTTTCTCCACTTTATTTTCAGAATTCTCTGTGAAATTCTCATTTCTGCAATCATATTGACTTTTAAACTTCCAAGATCATTTTCTTGTTCCTCAACTCTCTGTTATAATTTCCACTTCTTGTCTCATTTTCATAACACCTCCTCTAATCTTTTTCAAAGTATTGTTACTTTTTTTTTCTTTCTGATGTCTGTTTTAGTTTCTAATGTCTCTTTCCATATAATTCATCTGTCTTACATTCTTACATTCACAGATTTCTGTTCCTATGTAAGAATAAAGCATGAAAGACTCCCTGGAACTTGTGTGCTCATGCTGAGGGAGAATCAGAGAGTTAATGTTAGGCTTCATTAAAAACCCTACTACAGAGCTATGATGTCCATATCCCAGGCCTTAATCTGCCCATTTTTTCCAGAAAAAAACCTCACACTCTTTTTCCCTAGACTGATGCTACAGATGTATGCATCAGGTATTAAAAGGGGAAAGGCTCAATTGGCACCCAGAGTTCAAATCTAACCAATCCTATTATCTTTTTCTACACCAACTCACACCTTCAGCTCCCCTTGGGACCTGGAAAACAAAGGTTACCTGGTTGTACTCTCCACCAGGTAAAATTCTCACTTCCATAGAGTGCGAGTAATTTTTCCTTTCCTTGCAGCCATCCTCCTGGACTTCTTGATCTCTGCATATGGATGTCACAAAAGCGACCTCTAGCAGAACTAGGACATGTGCATTTATCACTTCCTGTTCATTTTCTTACCAAGTTATTTACTTACTTCTCTCACATAACACTTTAAAATTTTATTTAATAATAGTTTCCCTGTCCTGATATGAAAACTTCCAGTTACACTATGGCTGCCTTCAGTCTCATGGTTCCCTTTAACTCAAAAACTCAACCTCAGTGTCCAGACCTCCTCTAGATAACAAAACCAACAGATGCTCAGTCCCTTACAAAACATGATGTAGTGTTTGCAAGGGATTTATTCTCACCCTTTGTATATTTTAAAGCATCTCTAGATTATTTATCATACTTAATATAATACAAATTTTATATGAATAGTTGTTATACTCTATTATTGAAATAGTGAAATGATGGCAAACAAAAAAGCCCATATACCTTCAGTACTTGTGACTTCTCAAATATTTTCAATCCATGGTTGGTTGAATCCACAAATATTGAACCACGAATATGGATTGCTAACTATAATTTCAGGTTCAACCATCAGCAGTCTGTAGCCCTACATTTAATTTAACTGTAAATTTTGTCCCTTTCTCCACACTGGTAATTTTGGCAAACAAAATCTTACTAAAAAAAATAGAAAAACTTCACCCTGTGTTTTCATTTTCTCTCCAGTCTGCTTGCACAAGTTCATCTTGACTTTCTATTTTTATTAATTTTGTTGAGAAACAAATAGTAATGAGACAGTTGCAAAACAGGATAGTAGGACACTTACAATAATTAATACATTGCATATAGTTGTCTTCATAGTAGTTAAAGTACAAGATAT
>NW_004524853.1:2330679-2331853 GCF_000260255.1 Octodon degus
TCTAACTTATATATATATATATATGGTCCTTCATTTATATCCCCCTTTTTTGTATTGTTTTGTCAGAGATGGGTGTTCCAATGACATTCAAATACTACAGGTGTGTGAATTAAGGAAAATAACCCAATATATAACCCAATATACTCCAATAGTCCATAATAGTAGTGGGTTATCAGCAGAACTGGCAATGTCAGAGTTGTTGACTTGGGTCTTTTACAGGTCAGTATATTAATATGGCTTTACTATTTCTATCTCATGTTTATACCTTTCTGCTGGATGGTTAAGACCAAGATAAAGCAAAATCTATGCAACAAAAATGTAACTTTTGTATCTAACAAAGTCAGTCACATCACCTCAGGATTTACCCTGAAACCCTGTCCAGCAGTTTATAGATCTTTTGTCAGTGTCAGCCATCTGGATGATTCATGGCCATTACTTGACCAATTTGCTCTCGGTAAACCCCTGACAGAATGTTTTCTCTCTAGGTGACTCCCTTAGGTGCACTATACATAATCAATCACTTTCCCCTGTGGCCTCATAATCTCTTTGATCAGAAATTTTGAGATACCACTAGTTACAGGATGTTACAGTACATGTTCTCTTATGTCCTGAGTCCTCACTGACTTTGAATGGCTAGGGCCAAAGTATTGACTATGCTTGTAGCCCTTCTTTTTCTCTAAGTTTTAAGTCTTAACTTAAGTTGTTAATCATCCAGAAGAAAAGTGTAATGATATTGCTACTCTATAACATAGGCAGTTGAGTTTAACATCACTATCTGAATAACAAACGCAATACACAAAGCATGAAACAGGTATTTTCCAACAGTCATTGATATTCTAAACTTTAAATCCATATAGAATATGAAAAAAATTCCATATTTTAACACAGAATTTTATAAATCTAATCACGTACAACATTATATTTCAGCAAAGAGTTGCGCTCTGATTTCCTCTATATCTTTCTGCTCTTGCTTATTTACTATCAAAGCTCTTAATTCATGCATTTGAGCCGAGCTAGTGTCCTCCGCACTTGTTCTAGGTGGGCACTGGGTTTCCTCCATATGTTTCTGCATTTGATTCTTTACTGCAGATGTCATTAATTCAGGGATTTCTTTTTTTATTTCCAATCTGAGTTCCTCTATATCTTTCTGCAGCTGTTTTTTTTATTTCAGAAG
>NW_004524853.1:2332397-2333638 GCF_000260255.1 Octodon degus
CTGGGCTAGGACTGGGTCTGGGTGTTCCTGGACGTGGCTGAAGTTCCTACTCGGCGGGCAGGGTGGGGGAGGTCCTGCAGAATGGTGGTGGGTGTCCTAAGGGGGTGGAAGATGGTCTCACACATGCTGCGCCTGGGCTGGGACCCGGAGTTGGTCCCACTGGCGCAGGGTAGCCGGAAGCTCTCTGTACAACATTATAGCAGGGCAATCCTATGATACTTTTTTCTGGACTCTTTTTTCCATTTTATTACAATTTTTTAAACAAACATTTACTTGATGGAGAGTATAGCAATAATTGATATGATATTATAAGCAGTACACTTTTAGAAGCCCAGAATGATAGGCAATCCAAGCATGGTTTCAGTATTACACGTTGCTATCCCAAGTGCCATTGTTAGTTCACAGATATCAGTATATATAATTAGTCAGGGTGCAAATCTTACCAATTAACTGCTAGTTTCAAAAACTTGAGGGAGATTACTGGGACCAAGACCTTAACCATCCTGTTTATATAAATGCATGGTTTGGCCCTTGCAATGTGTCCTAACTTTTTTCTTTGCTCTGTCTCCATTGCTAAATCCTAAAGTACTCCATTTCCAATTGACTTTGTTATACTTTTCAATTTTTTTTGTCTTTTGAGATTTTACACTAGGGAGACAATATATTTATATATGTGGGTCTCAATTATTTCACTTATGAGTCTATCTTCAAGTGCATCCAATTATATATGAAGGCTTTGAGTTTGTTATTTTTCAAAGCTGAATAATATTCCAATGCATAAAAACACCACATCTTTTTCATCTATTTCTCAGGTGACAGACATATTGGTTGTTTCCAAGATTTAGCTATTACAAATTGTGCTGCTATAAACATAGGTGCACATCTATCACTATGATATGATGTCTTCAGTTCTTTTAGGAAAATTCCCAGAAGGGCGATTGTGTGGGATTTCTAGTATTAGTCTTTTAAGGAGTCTCCACACTGATTTCCATAATAGTTGAACCAATCTATATTTCCACCAGCAGTGGAGAAGAGTTCCTTTTTCCCACAACTTCCTCAAAGTTTGTTATTGGTTGGTTTCTTCATGATAGTCATTCTTTCTGGGGTGAGATGGTAGCTAAGTGTTTTAATTTGCATTTTACAAATGGCTAGTGATGTGCAGCATTTTTTCATGTATTTACTAGCTTCTAGAATTTCTTCCTCTAAGAAATGTGTGTTCATCTCAGATGCCCATTTCTGGA
>NW_004524853.1:2334028-2338747 GCF_000260255.1 Octodon degus
GATAGACGTGGATGAATTTTTAGTATTTGGTATGCAAAGAACCAGTTTTTCCAGTATTTGTTAAATAGGCAGCTCCCCTACACATGTGTTCCCTCTCCAGACCAGCCCAGTCCTGCCACGTGAATGGGACCTTCCTCCTCACTCTCTGGATTCTTCAACCTCTACTGAGCAAGCTCAAGTCCACCAAGTGAGTGAGAACTTCCACAGTGCTCTTGATACCCCTCGGGACCTACCACAGCCCCAGTCCCTGCAAGTGTGTGGGAGAATTTCCATGGTCTCCAGTGTCCCCTGGAACTCTCTGGACCATGCCAAGGCCCACCGTGTGAGTGATACTCTGTACGATGCTTTAAGGAACCCACCACCACACCAGAATCAGTCCAAGGCAGCAGCGTGAATGAGAACTTTATCTACTCTGTCAAGACTCCTCCAGACCCAGGGCAACCCCAGGCCTTGTGAGTGTGGGAGAGAGCTTCCATGCATCCCTGCACCCCATGAACCCCTCCCTACCCAGCCCAGGCCTGGCATACAGGTCTGGGGTGAAACTTTTCAGCTGAACTCCCTAGAGACTATGGGACAGAACCATCCAACAGCTCAAGGAGGAGAACATCTTGTCAGAGGAGCGCAACAGGTTCACTTCCAAGGGCTGCAGCAGGTAGGAGTTGAGCGCAGCAGCAAGGCCCAAGCCAGACACAACTGTATGAAATCAAACTTAAAAGGTTTGCACCCAAATTTCAATAGGTGCTAAGATCATAACTACACCAAAATCTTCACCAAAGGTCAGAGGACAATTCTATACAAAATATCAAAGACAAGGAGCAAAATGCAATCTCAGGCCCCAAACCCACCAGAACAAGTGTAGAGGACACTAACACAGAAGAAATTGGGAATCACTCAACTAAAAGGTCTGAATCAATAGTGTCTGAAATAAAGAAACAACTGCAGAAAGGTATAGAAGAACTCAGATCAGAAATAACCCTGAACTAAAGAAATCTCTGAATTAAAAGCATCTGAAGTAAACAATCAAATGCAGAAGCAAAAGGAGGAAATCAGACAAGAATAAACTCTGTACTAAAAGAATTAATAACTGCTTCTCAAGAAGACACTGATAAAAAATAGAGGAGATTAGAAAAATGATGTATTCCTTGAAGGAGCAATAGAGGAAGGAAATAAATTACATGAAGCAGAGTCAAAGAGATACAGAGGAACTTAAAATCTCAATCATAAGCTTGCAAAATTGTTAGCGTGAAAGTGAACATAGAGTTTCAGATCTTTAAGACACTATTGCAGCTAGTGAAAAGGTAAGAAAAGATCTCTAAGAACAACTAGGAGGAAGGAAAAAATAATTCATCACCTGAAACATGATGGAAAGATGAAAAACATGAGATTAATAAGCATCAATGAGAAAGAAGTCAATACAAATGATATAAAAAGAATATTGGCAGAAATAATAGCAGAAAATTTACCAGATATGAGCAAACAATCTGAAATTCACATAACCAAAACATACAGAACTCCAAATAACTTCAAAACTATTTAAAAAAACACCAAGACATATAATAATCAAGATCACAAAAATCCAGCACAAGAACAATGTACTGAAAGCTACTAGAGAAAAGAAACAGATCACATTCAAAGGAAAATCCATCAGAAGAATGACAGACTTCTTCGCACAAACCATGAAGGCAAGAAGAACATGGAGCAGAGTATTTAAAGTCCTCTATGAAAAAATTTCCAGGCAAGACTACCATACCCTTCAAAACTCTCTAGTTTGCTGAAGAAGTGAAATAATTCCATGACAAAACAGAACTAAAGAATTTCATGATACAAAGCCAACTATGCAGACTACTGAAAGATGTTCTAGAGAGGGACCAACATGATCAGAACTCCACAAACAGAAACAAAAGGAACCCACTAAATATGACAAACAATTAAACACAGGAGAAAGAGGAGTAAACAACATCAGGTAAAAACATCGATCATAAGTCAATACGTCTCAATTGTAACCATCAATGTAAATGGACTCAATTCACCAATTAGAGAAATAGGTTGGCACAGTGGATTAGAAAACACAATCCAACAATATGCTGTATACAAGAAACACTTGTAACTCATAAAGAAATTCATAGGCTGAAAGTCAAAGGATAAAAAACAATACTATGTACCCCAACACCTCAGAAAAAAGGAAGGGTAGCAATACTGTTCTTAGACAATCTCAACTTCAAACCAAGAATGATCAAATAAAATGAAGGCCACTATATAATGGTTAGGCAAAAAATTCAAGAGGAAGAGGTAACAGTCATAAATATGTACATATCAAACACAGTAGAACCCAACTATATAAGACAAATCTTAATGGATATAGAAAAACTAATATCCAATACCACAATCGTAACAGGAAACTTTAACACCCCCTTATCCCCAAAACATAGGTCAACCAGACAAAAATTAGCAAAGAAGTAGGAGGGCAAAACCATAGCTTGGAATAAATGGACTTCATAGACATATACAGAGTGTTCCACCCAACAAAGTAGAATACACATTATTTTGAGCTGCACATGGGTCACTTTATAAAGTACATCACGTACTAGTCCATAGGTTATGCTTAAGTATATGCAAGAACACTGAAATTATCCCATAAATACTGTCTGACCACAATTCAATGAAATTGGAAATAAATGTCAAAAGAAACTTTAACCCCCCCAAAAAAAATATGGAAATGAAAAAATACTCTGATCAGCAACAAATGGGTCTCAGATGAAATTAAACAAGAAATTCCACAATATCTACAATTCAATAAAAATTCAAGCATAACTTATCCATCTTTATGGGATGCAATGAGAGCAGTTCTTAAAGGAAAATTTATAGCTGTGAACTCACACAATAGGAAAACAGAAAGAGAACAAATAAACACCCTTGTTTTACCTCCAACATCTAGACAAGGAAGAGCAAACCAAATCAAAAGCCCAAAGACAGGAGAAATTATAAAGATTAGAGCAGAAATGAATTCAATTGAGATGAAGAAAACAGTTCAAAGAATTAATGAATCAAAAAGTTATTTCATTGAAGATTAAATAAAATTGATAAGTTTTATATTGATACCTAGCTAACCTCATCAAAAAGAGGAAAGAAGGGGCAGGGGAGATGGCTCAATGAAATAAGCCCTTCCCTGGGAAGCCTCAAGGGATGGAGTTCAAACCCTGGTTCCCGGGAGGTGGGGGTGGGGGGAAGAAAAAATTCAAATACAAGTAATAAGGAATGAAAATGTTGTAAGAACCATGAACCCAGTAGAAATTCAAAGGATTATCAATACCTACTCTGAAAATCTATACTCTCATAGAATAAAAGACACAGATGAAATTTTCAGATTCCTAGAAAGGTACAAATTACCAAAACTGAATCAACAAGATATAAAAGCCCTCAATAAGCCAATAACACCCAATAAAATATGAAATGTAATAAAAAAACATACAGACAAAGAAAAGTCCAGGTCCTAATGGATTCACAGCTGAATTGTACAATAAATTATGTAATAAATAAATCCTCTACTCAAACTCTTTGGTGAAATTGAAAAGGAAGCAATCCCCCAAACATCATTCTTGGAGGCAAGTTTTACACTGATACCAAAACCAGGGAATGACGCAAATAAAAAACAAAGCTACAGGCCAATCTCCCTCTTGAACATACACTAAAAAATCCTCAATAAAATACAAATATAATAAAGCAAATCATCAAGAAGATTATACACCATGCACAGGTAGGCCAGGGATGGAAGGATGGTGCACTATACGCAAATCAATAAGTATAATACAATATATCAATAGAGCGAAAACTAAAAACCACATGATCATCTCAATTGATGCAGAAAAGGCTTTTGACAAAATCCAACACTCATTCATTGTCAAAGTCCTACAGAAAATTGGAATAGGTGGCCTCTATTTAAATCTGATAAAAGCCATCCTTGACAACCCAATGGCTAGTGTAATTCTAAATGATGAAAAACTGAAATTGTTTACTCTCAGATCTGGTACAGGAAAGGATGTCCTCTATCACCACTCTTATTCAGTATAATTCTGGAATCATTAGCTAGAGCCATTGGACAAGAGAGAGAAATAAAATGAATAAGAATAGATAAAGAAGAAGATAAATTATCATTATTTGCAGATGACATACTTCACTTGGAAGACCCAAAAACACCACCAAGAAGCTACTAGAGTTGATACAAAAATTTAGCAATTAGCAAGATACAAAATTAACACCCAAGAGTCAATAGCACTTATCTACACAGATAAAAAACACAGAGAGGGAAATTAGAGAAACAATATCTTTTAAAATAACACCACAGAAAATGAAAAACCTTGGAATTAATCTCACTAAAGATGTCAAAGATCTTTTCAATGAAAGATACAGTATTCTGAAAAAAGAGAGAGTACAGGATTTCAAAAAATGGAAAGATATTCACCGCTCCTACACAGGAAGAATCAACATTGTGAAGATGGCCATACTCCCAAAATTGCTGTACAGATTTAATGCAATCCATATCAAACTACAAAAAATGCCTCACGTACCAAGAGAAATCGTCTCTAAAATTTATTTGGAACCACAAAAAATCTAGAATATGAAAGGCCATCCTGATCAACAAAGACAAGGCAGGAGGCATTACGAATCCTGGCATGAAATTATACTACAAAAGTTCTGTGATTAAATCAGCATGGTATGGGT
>NW_004524853.1:2338847-2344286 GCF_000260255.1 Octodon degus
GAAATTCCACAATATCTACAATTCAATAAAAATTCAAGCATAACTTATCCATCTTTATGGGATGCAATGAGAGCAGTTCTTAAAGGAAAATTTATAGCTGTGAACTCACACAATAGGAAAACAGAAAGAGAACAAATAAACACCCTTGTTTTACCTCCAACATCTAGACAAGGAAGAGCAAACCAAATCAAAAGCCCAAAGACAGGAGAAATTATAAAGATTAGAGCAGAAATGAATTCAATTGAGATGAAGAAAACAGTTCAAAGAATTAATGAATCAAAAAGTTATTTCATTGAAGATTAAATAAAATTGATAAGTTTTATATTGATACCTAGCTAACCTCATCAAAAAGAGGAAAGAAGGGGCAGGGGAGATGGCTCAATGAAATAAGCCCTTCCCTGGGAAGCCTCAAGGGATGGAGTTCAAACCCTGGTTCCCGGGAGGTGGGGGTGGGGGGAAGAAAAAATTCAAATACAAGTAATAAGGAATGAAAATGTTGTAAGAACCATGAACCCAGTAGAAATTCAAAGGATTATCAATACCTACTCTGAAAATCTATACTCTCATAGAATAAAAGACACAGATGAAATTTTCAGATTCCTAGAAAGGTACAAATTACCAAAACTGAATCAACAAGATATAAAAGCCCTCAATAAGCCAATAACACCCAATAAAATATGAAATGTAATAAAAAAACATACAGACAAAGAAAAGTCCAGGTCCTAATGGATTCACAGCTGAATTGTACAATAAATTATGTAATAAATAAATCCTCTACTCAAACTCTTTGGTGAAATTGAAAAGGAAGCAATCCCCCAAACATCATTCTTGGAGGCAAGTTTTACACTGATACCAAAACCAGGGAATGACGCAAATAAAAAACAAAGCTACAGGCCAATCTCCCTCTTGAACATACACTAAAAAATCCTCAATAAAATACAAATATAATAAAGCAAATCATCAAGAAGATTATACACCATGCACAGGTAGGCCAGGGATGGAAGGATGGTGCACTATACGCAAATCAATAAGTATAATACAATATATCAATAGAGCGAAAACTAAAAACCACATGATCATCTCAATTGATGCAGAAAAGGCTTTTGACAAAATCCAACACTCATTCATTGTCAAAGTCCTACAGAAAATTGGAATAGGTGGCCTCTATTTAAATCTGATAAAAGCCATCCTTGACAACCCAATGGCTAGTGTAATTCTAAATGATGAAAAACTGAAATTGTTTACTCTCAGATCTGGTACAGGAAAGGATGTCCTCTATCACCACTCTTATTCAGTATAATTCTGGAATCATTAGCTAGAGCCATTGGACAAGAGAGAGAAATAAAATGAATAAGAATAGATAAAGAAGAAGATAAATTATCATTATTTGCAGATGACATACTTCACTTGGAAGACCCAAAAACACCACCAAGAAGCTACTAGAGTTGATACAAAAATTTAGCAATTAGCAAGATACAAAATTAACACCCAAGAGTCAATAGCACTTATCTACACAGATAAAAAACACAGAGAGGGAAATTAGAGAAACAATATCTTTTAAAATAACACCACAGAAAATGAAAAACCTTGGAATTAATCTCACTAAAGATGTCAAAGATCTTTTCAATGAAAGATACAGTATTCTGAAAAAAGAGAGAGTACAGGATTTCAAAAAATGGAAAGATATTCACCGCTCCTACACAGGAAGAATCAACATTGTGAAGATGGCCATACTCCCAAAATTGCTGTACAGATTTAATGCAATCCATATCAAACTACAAAAAATGCCTCACGTACCAAGAGAAATCGTCTCTAAAATTTATTTGGAACCACAAAAGATCTAGAATATGAAAGGCCATCCTGATCAACAAAGACAAGGCAGGAGGCATTACGAATCCTGGCATGAAATTATACTACAAAAGTTCTGTGATTAAATCAGCATGGTATGGGTAAGAAAATAGATCTGAGAATCAATGGACTAGATTAGAAGATGCAGAAGCCTCTATGAACACTCTCAGCCACCTATCTTTGACAAAGGGGCCAAACATGTTTACTGGAAGAAAGACAGCCTCTTTAGCAAATTGTGCTGAAACACTGGCTGTCTACATGCCAAAAATTAAAACTTGACCCAGGACAATAACCATGCAGTAAGCTAAATTCAAAACAGATTAAAGACCTAAACATTAAAACAGAAGCACTAAATCTCCTGGAAGAGAAAATAGGAGGAACTCATATTTTCTAGGAATCTAAAAAGACATAGGGGTAAGCAAAGAGTTCATGAACAAAAATCAAATTTCATGGATAATACTTGAAAGAATTAACACCTGGGACCTCCTCTTATGGAGAAGGTTTTGCATGTCAAAAGAAATTTTCAATAAAGCGAAAAAAACCCTCATAAATTTCAAAAAAATCTTGACTAATAAGCACTCAGTCAAAGGTCTGCTTTCTAGAATTTATAGAGAACTATAAAACATTATGGTCCCAATACTTAAAGACCCAATGCAGAAATGAGCATCCAAGATGAACACACATTTCTCAGGATGAAATTAAAGAAGCAAACAAATATATGAAAAAAATGCTGCACATCACTAGCTATCTGTGAAATGCAAATTAAAACAACATTGAGATATTATCTCACCCCACAAAAAAATGTCTACCATAAAGAAATCAACCAAAAACAAATGTTGGACAGGCAGTGGGGGAAAAGGGACACTTCTCCACTGATGATGAGAATGTAGACCACTGCAATTATCATGGAAATCATTGTGGAGTCTCCTTCAAAAACTAGTATTAAAATGCCATTCAAGCCAGCTACCCCCCTCCTGGGAATTTTCTGGAGTAACTTTAAACATCATATCATAGTGATATATGATTATCTATGCTTATAGAAGCACAATTCATGACAGCAAAATGTTCACCACATAAGGAATGGATGAAATAGTTGTGGTATTTTTATATAATGGAGTATTACTCAGCTACAAAAAAATGATAAACTGAAAGCCTTCATATTTAAGTTGATGCCACTTGAAGATATTCTCATAAGTGAAATAAACCAGACCTACATGTGTAAATATAATAGAGTCTCCCTAGCATAAGTACTCAAAAGAAGAAATAAAAATAGAAAATTATCACACAATTAAAAAGAAAGTGAGAACATGAGAGTTAGACGATAAAGAGAGGGTAAGGAGAAAATCTAGGGAAAACGAAAGGGGTAAAGCCATACATTTATATGCACAAGACGGGTAAGGCAATGATCTTGAGACTCTTCAGAATGTTTTTGAAACTATCAGTTAATTGGTGGGATTCTCACCCTAAATGACTATATATGCTGATACTTGTGGACTAAGCAACTGTACTGAAGTTAGCAATGTGTAATGGTTGGGTCATGTTTGGAATACCAGGCATTCTGGTCTTCTAAATACATACTGTTTTCATGAGACACAAATTAGAGTCATATTGTCTCTCGAGTGAATGTTTGTTTTTTTAAAAAAAGGTAATAAATAAAAACTCAGACAAGAAAAAAAATTGCATGGTACTATCATGCTATACTGCTGTATACAGTTAAATTTCTAAATTTCTGTGGAAAAATATGTAACTATTCCTATTTTAAATTTTTTATATCTTTTTAAATTTTTTTTCTTCATATTCTGTAGGAACTTAAAGTTTAGCATATCAATACTCAATGAAAAATACCTGTTCCATGTTATGCCTAAAATGTTTGAAATTCAGACAGATAGTTAGGTTAAGCTGAAATGCCTACGTTGCAGGGTTATAATAATTAGCTTCTTTTCTTGAGGGTAAACAACCTAAGTTCCAGACCAAAAATTAGAGAAAAAAGAGGGCTGCAAGGACAGCCAACATTTTGGCCCTAGCCTTCCAAGGTCAATTAAGACTCAAGACATATGAGATCTTGTACTGTAACGTCATGTAACTTGGTACTGTCCCAAATTTTCTGATCAAGGAGATTATGGGGCCAAAGAGGAAAGTGATTGACAATGTAAAGTGTGCCTAAGGAGAGTCATATGGAGAGAAAATATTCTCTCAGGCTTTTACGGGGAGCACACTGGCTAAGCAAAGGCCGTGACTCATCCAAGAACATAGGAGAATCTGTATTTTAACATCATGTAACTCAGTTGTGTCCCTGGCTTTCACAGAAAGCAAATTGTTCAAGCAATGGCCGTAGCTCATCCACATGCTGACACTGACAAAGTATCTACAAACTGTGGCACATTGTTCCAGGATAAATACTGAGGTGATTTGTCTGACCTTATCAGATACAAAAGTTACATTTCTTGTTATAAAGGTCTTGCTTTATCTTGGTCTTAATGATCCAGCAGAAAAGTATAAAAATGAAGTGTAAAAAGTAAAGCCATATTAATATGCTGAGCTGTAAACGGCTCAAGTCAACAACTTCTGACATTGCCAAATGGAAATCACACTACTATTATGGACTACTAGACTGTATTTGAATATATTGCTGAAATCCCACATTTAGAACATTGAAATGATAATGGAATATCCTTCTCTGACAAAACTAAACAAAAGAGAAGGATAAAAATGAACAATCATTTTGTAACTGTATATCCAAAATTGTTAGGATAGATATACAGCTGCATTCTCTTAATGCAATGAATAGAGAGATTTGTGCTAATAGTGTATGTGGACGAGATATCATGTCTGCATCTTGTACAATGCATAACCACTAAGATAACAATATGCAAAGTATTAATTATTTAAACTATGCTCATAATCACTTTTAACCTGTCTCCTTGCTATTTGTTTCTCAATAAAATTATTAAGAAAAGTAGAGTCTATCTTTTATTTTTTAAAATTTTTTTAATGAATCAGAAATGCAAGTTTAATAAACTGTATACAATGACATTTCGGTTTTCAGACACAATTTGTTCCAAATTCATGTTCAAACACCAAAAAGATAAGGATCTCAACATGCTTGCCACAAGACATAATAGAAAATATTTTCAAATCAACAGTTTTCAAAGATTTAAAATGATATTTCACAGTTTAGCTGGACTAAAAATTTGCAATTCCTTCCTCCTACTGAAATATTGACTTTTTAGGAACAATACACTGTTTTTAGAGGAACTGTTAAAGTATTACAAGTTTGTTGTTATGCATTCCTTCTTCTTCATAATTTTATTGAGAAACAAATAGCAATGAGACAGTTTCAAATCAAATTGGCAGGAGAGTTTCAATAATTAACACATTGCTTATATTCTTCCTAGTGGTTAATTGTTGTACAAGATGTGGACATGATATACTATTTACAAACACCATTAGAACAAATCCTTCCATTCATTAACAGAATGTACTATATAACTATCCTAACCACTTTGAATATACAGAAACAAATGGATATTCATCTGTATCCCCTTTCTCTGTTAAGTACCATTGTTTGAATATAATAGATGTGCAAACTCA
>NW_004524853.1:2346192-2347184 GCF_000260255.1 Octodon degus
TTTGTTGTTGGGTGATTTCTTTATGATAGCCATTCTTTCTGGGTTGAGATATCTCAATGTTGTTTTAGTTTGCATTTCATAAAAGGCTAGTGATGTGGAGCATTTTTTAATATATTTATTCACTTCTTTAATTTCATCCTCTGAGAACCGTGTGTTCATCTCAGATGCCCATTTGTGGATTGGGTCTTTTAATTTTGGGGCCCTAGTGTTTTTTAGTTCTTTATAAATTCTAGAAGGCAGTCCTTTGTCTGAGTACTTATTTGTCATGTTTTTTTCCAAATTTGTGCCTTTTCATTCTGTTGGTAATTTCTTTTGATGTGAAAAAGCTTCTCAGTAGGAGCAGTTTCCCTTTGTTAATACTTTCTACTGTTTTCCATTTGATTTGATTTCTGTTCATGAAGTCTTTGCCTACTCCTAGGTCTTCAAGAGTTCCTGCTACTTTCTCTTCCAGGAGATTTAGTGTCTCTGCTTTAATGTTTAGATCTTTAATCCATTTGTACTTTAGTTTACTGCATGGTGATAGACCTGGGGCAAATTTTAATATTCTGCATGTAGAGAGCCAGTATTTCCAGCACCATTTGTTAAAGAGGCTTTCTTCCAGTGAGTATGTTTGGCACCTTTGTCAAAGATAAGGTGGCTGAGTGCATTCATACGGGCTTCAGCGTCTTCTAATCTATTCCATTTATCCTCAGGTTTATTTTGTTGCCAGTAACATGCTGATTTTATCACAGTAGCCTTGTAGTATAATTTCAAGTCAGGAATTGTAATGCCTCATGCCTTGTCTTTATTACCTAGGATTGTCTTTGCTATTCTAGGTCATTTTTGGTTCCAGATAAACTTTAGGAATGATTTCTCTAGGTCTGTGAGATATGTTGGTGGTAGTCTGATAGGGATTGCATTAAATCTGTACAGCAATTTTGGGAGTATGGCCATCTTCATAATGTTGGTTCTTCCTATCCAGGACCATGGAATATCTTTCCATTTTCTGAAAT
>NW_004524853.1:2348751-2350216 GCF_000260255.1 Octodon degus
CTATGAATGTCTTTATTAGTTAAATGTATTTCTTTTTATACAGCATATTGTTGGATTTTATTTCCTAATCCACTGTTCCAGTCTATGTCTCTTAATTGGTGAATTGAGTCAATTTACATTGATGGTTAGCATTGAAATGTATTGACTTATGATTGACGTTATTTACCTGTTGTCATTTACTCCCTTTTCCCCTGTGTTTAATTGCTTGCCTTATTTAGTTGGTGGCTTCTGATCTCATTCGTGGAGTTCCGATCATTTTTGTCCCTCGCTAGAACATCTTTCAGTAGCCTGTGTAGGGTTGGCTTTGTCATAATGAAATTCTTTAGCTGTTCTTTGTCATGAAAGTATTTTACTTCTCCAATAAACTTGAAAGAAAATTTTGCAGTTTATACTAGTCTGGGCTGGAAATTTTTTTAATAGAGGATTTGAAGTACTGTGCTCCATGTTCTTCTTGCCTTCATGGTTTGTGAAGAGAAGTCAGCTGTAATTCTGATAGGTTTTCCTTTGAATGTGACCTGTTTCTTTTCTCTAGTGGCTTTCATTATATTATTCTTGTGTTGAATTTCTAGGATCTTGACTATTATATGTCTCGGTGTGTTTTTCATTGGGTTAAGGTTACTTGGCGTTGTATATGCTTCGCATACCTGAATGTCAGATTGTTTCCTCATTTTGGGGAAGTTTTCTGCTATTACCTATGCCCATATTTTTTTTAATGTCATTTGTATTGATTCCTTCTTTCTCACTGATACCTATTAGTCTCACATTGTTCATCTTTGCATCATCTTGCAGGTGATGGATTATTCTTTCCTGCATCCTAGCAGTTTTTAAGAGATTCTTTCTCACCTTTTCACTAGCTGCACCAGTGTCTTCAAGATCTGAAACTCTGTCTTCACTTTCACTTAAATGGTTTTGCAAGCTTGTGGTTGAGATTTTAATTTCCTCTATATCTCTTTGACTCTGCTTCATGCGATCTATTTCTTTCCTGTATTTCTCATTCAAGGAATCCGTCATTTTTCTAATCTCCTCTATTTTGTTTTCTCAATATCTTCTTTAGAAGCAGTTATAAATTCTTTTACTGCAGTGTTTTTATCAAATTGGGTTTCCTCCCTATGTTTCTGTAATTGACTCTTTATTTCAGATGCTATGAGATCTGAGAATTCTCTTTTTATTTCAGAAAATAATTTCTCTCTGAGTTCCTCTATAACTTTGTGCTGTTGCTTATTTACTATCGACTCTTTATTTCATACATTTGAACTGAGTTAGTAGAAACGAATTCCACTCTGACATCCTCTATGTCTTTCTCCTGTTGCTGTTTTACTATTGACACTATTAATTCATACATTTGATCTGAGGTATTGTCTTCTGCACTCTGTGGGTGGGCATTGGGTTTCCTCCATATGTTTCTGCAGTTGATTCTTTACTGCAGATGTCACTAATTCAGGGATTTCTTTTTTATTTCCAATCT
>NW_004524853.1:2350874-2352917 GCF_000260255.1 Octodon degus
CCTGGGCTAGGACTGGATCTGGGGGTTTTTGTAATGCAGCAGAAATTCCTACTCTGCATGTGGTATGGGGGAGGTGCTGTGGAGTGTTAGGTGTGCATCTCAAGTAGGTGGAAGAGGGTCTCACCCACGCTGCTCCTGGGCTGGGACCAGTAGGTCCCGCTGGCGCAGGGTAGCTAGAAGCTCTCCCATACACTCACTGGTCCTGGGCTAGGATTGGGTCTGGGGGTTCCCGGAACATGGCAGAAATTCCTACTCGGTGAGCAGGGTGGAGGAGGTGCTGTGGATAGGTCAGGGGCATCCGAAGGCCGTGGAAGAGGGTCTCACCCACGCTGTGCCTGGGTTTGGGACCAATAGGTCCTGCCAGTGCAGGGTAGCTGGAAGCTGTCCAACACACTCTCCAGGCCTGGGGTGGGACTGTTTCTACGGGTTCCTGGAACGTGGCTGAAATCTATCTTACTTTAGTAGGCATATTTGGCTCCTTTGTTGAAGATAATGGGGTTGAATGAGTTTGTAGTTACTTCAGCGTCTTTTAATGTATTTTGTCAATCCTCATGTCTATTTTTTGTCATGATGATTTTGTCACAGTTCTTTGTAGTATAATTTCAAGTAAGGAATTTCAATGCACCTTGTCTTGTCTTTATTGCCCTGGATTGCCTTGGCCATTCTAGGCCTTTTCTGGTTCCAAATAAATTGTAGAAATGATTTCTCTATGCCTTTGAGGCATGTTGGCAATCTTTTGATAAGGATGGCATTAAATCTGAATAAGAATTTTGGAACTATGACCATCTTCACAATGTTGGTTCTTTCTATACAGGAAAAAGTAATATCTTCCCATTTTCTGAAATTTTCTAAGATCTCTTTTTTCAGAATACTGTATCTTCCTTGAATATTTATTTGACTTACTTAGATAGATTAATTCCTAATATTTCATTTTCCATATTGCTATTGTAAAAGATATTGCTTCTCTAATTTCCCTCTCAGTGTGTTTGTTATCTCTGTAGAGGAAGGATATTGACTTTTGGGCATTAACTTTGCAATCTGCTATGCTACTGAATTTGTGTTTTACTTCTAGTAGCTTCTTGGTAGAGTTTTTTGGGTCTTCCCAGTAGAGTATCATATCATCTGCAAATAATGTTAGTTTAACATCTTGTTTACCTATTCTAATTTCTTTTCTCTCTCTTGGCTAATGTCTGACCTAATGTTTCTTTTCTCTCTCTTGGCTAATGTCTGACCTAACGATTTCAGAACTGTATTAAATAGGAGTGGTGATAGAGAACATCCTTGTCTTGTACCTGATCTGAGAGTAAAAGATTTCAGTTTTTCCCCATTTAGAATTATATTAGCCATTGGATTGTCATAGATGGATTTTATTAGATTAAGTAAGTCATCTATTCCAATTTTCTGTAGGACTTTGAACATTAATAAGTGTTGGACTTTGTCAAAAGGCATTTCTGCATCAATTTAGATGATCAGTGGATTTTGGATTTGCCTCTATTGATATAGTGTATTACATCTATGGCTTTACATATGTTGGACCATCCTTGCATCCCTGGGATGTATCCTACCTTGTAATGGTGTACAATCTTCTTGATGATTTGCTGTATTCTATTTAGTAGGATTTTATTGAGGAGTTTGCATCTATGTTCATGAAGGATTTTGGCCTGCAGTTCTCTTTTTTAGTTTCATCTTTCTCTGGTTTGGGTATCAGTGTAAAACTTGCCTCCAGGAGTGTTTTTGGGAGCATTGTTTCCTTTTCAATTTCTTTGAAGAGTTTTAGGTGTACCGGGATTATATTTTCTGTAAATTTCTTGCAGAATCCAGCTGTGGATCCATCAGTACATGGGCTTTTCTTTCTCAGTTTTTTAAAATTACATTTTGTTTCTCATTGGCTATTATTGTGTTTTTGAGTGTTCTTATATCTTTTTAATTCAGTTTTGGTAATGTGTACCTTTCTAGAAATCTGTCCATTTCTTCTGTGTCTTCTATTCTGTGAGAGCAAAGATTCTCAAAGTAGCTATTGATAATCTTCTGAATTTCCACTGA
>NW_004524853.1:2354387-2357327 GCF_000260255.1 Octodon degus
TAAATTGGTGAATTGAATCTATTTACATTGATGATTATAATTGAGATGTATTGACTTATGATCGACATGTTATTTACCTGCTGCTGATTACTCCTTTTTCTCCTGCATCTAATTATTTGCCATATTTAGTGGTTCCCTTTTGTTTTTGTTTGTGGAGTTCTGATCATGTTGGTCCCTCTCTAGAACATTTTTCAAGAGCCTGTGTAGGGTTGGCTTTGTATCATGAAATTCTTTAGTTGTTATTTGTCATGGAAGTATTTCACTTCTCCATCAAACTTGAGTTTTGCAAGGTACCGTAGTCTGGGCTGGAATTTTTTTTTTTTCATAGAGGATTTGAAGTATCTACTCTGTGCTCTTCTTGTCCTCATGGTTTGTGCAGAGAAGTCTGTTGTCCTTCTGATGGATTTTCCTTTGAATGTGATCTGTTTCTTTTCTCTAGCAGCTTTCAGTATATTGTTCTTGTGCTGGATTTCTGGGATCTTGACTATTATATGTCTCTGTGTGTTTCTAAAAGGTTTGAGGTTATTTTGAGTTCTGTATGTTTAGGTTACCTGAATGTCAGATTTTTTCCTCATATTTGGGATTTTTTCTGCTATTACTTCTGCCCATATTCTTTTTATATCATTTTTCTTGACTCCTTCTTTCTCACTGATTCCTAGTAGTCTCACGTTCTTCTTTGCATCGTCTTGCAGATGTTGAATTTTTTTTTCTGCATCCCCGTTGTTTTTAACAGATCTTTTCTTACCTTTTCACTAGCTGCAATGGTGTCTTCAAGATCTGAAGCTCTTCACTTTCATTGAATATGTTTTGCCAGCTTGTGAATGAGATTTTAATTTCCTGCATATCTCTTTGAATCTACTTCCTGAATTCTACTTGTTTCCTATATTGCTCATTCAAAGATTCTGTCATTTTTCTAATCTCTATTTTTTTAATCATTGTCTTCTTTAGAAGTACTAAGTAATTCTTTCAATACGGTTATCATTTCTTGTTTTACTTCAGAGATTATTGCTGAGCTGAGTTCCTCTATACTTTTCTGCAGTTGATTCTTTACTTCAGACGCTATTAATTCTTGCATTTCAGCTGTGTTTTTTCCAATTTCTTCTATGCTAGTGCCTCCTGTATTTGTTCTGGGTGAGCTAAGTACCTGAGCCAGCACCTTGTTCCTTCTCTTTGTTATTTTGTTTAGCATTGTCCTCTTACCTTTGGTGTAGAGCATTGCTGTATATAACCTTAGTACCTACCGAAATTCTTACCCAAGAGAAATTATGTGCTTAAGGCAGTTGCAGTTTTGTATTTAAAGACCTACAATTAGGAACACTAATAATGGGTAGTGATATTTAGCAGTTGACAAACTTTTTTAACTAATGAATTTGTATTTTATTCAGTAAGAGCAAACATTATGTCTGTGTAGCTAAGCAGATGTTAAATTGGGGATTTGTATTTAGTTACCCTAAGTTCTGTCTCATCACCTCCTCTTGATGTACCTGGGTGTCTTCCAGGCAGACTAGTTCTCCCAGTTACCTGATGCCCCTTCTGCAGATCAAGAGTAAAAGAGATAGGTCACTCTCAGATCTGGGTCTATCAAAATGTTTCAGCTTACTGGGTCTAGATCTACCAAGTTTAAACTCATCCAAATATTCCTGGCTTTGGTCTGGATGCTGTGCTAAGCTTCTTCCTGCTGTAGCCCATGGAAGGGAACCCACTTTGCCCCTATGGAAGATTTTCTGCTCCTGGATTAGCTAGGTGCTTCTGGCCCCTATCTTCTCTGCAGGACTTCAGCTGCAGAGTTTCATACCAGACCTGTCTGATGGAGGAGGTTCCGGTGAGTGTTCGGATGGTCCCACACATATGCTGGGCCTAGGATGGGGCTGGAGAGGTCCTGTAAGTAGGGCAGAAGATCTCACCACCCACCGGGCCTGGCTGTGTCAGAAGGGGTTGGAATTTGTATTGTCATAAGTTCACAAGTGACTCTATTGTAAGCAGTTCACGGATCACATTCCAAAGACAATTACTTTGATGTCCTAATTGAACTCAGCATTTCCTCTCCTTAGTCTTTGGTAAAGTTATTTTTATTCCATTTTACTAAACTGAGAATAACTGAACTCTAGCCTAGGTGCCTAATCCTGGGGACACTATACAAACTACAGAGCACATGAATAATGCAGACAGCAAACTTCAGGGATTTTAAAATACATTTAGGTAGTATAATCAACAAGAGAGAAATGAGATCCAGCTTATTGACCCTGCTATACAGAGTTTATTGCCCCATAATTTAATGTACAAAATGAACAAATTCATACCAAGATTTTAACAATTTATGGTACCTTGATATACTATTCTCCCTCACTTGCAAAACATTTTATATCTTAACTGAAGATTCTGAAGAAATAAATCTGTAGATGTAGAAATTTAGGCTCTCTCAAAAGTGGAGAAAATAATATTTTAGGCTGGCATAAGCTATTACGACAAAAGTGAAGCATAATGTAGAAGTGCCCAGATGACAGACCAGGCAGACAACTTAATTCTAGGGGGAAAAAAATCACCACTGGCATACTACAGTTGAATGCTACTCTATCAGCATGGATAATTTTTTATACTAACTATTTTTATACTAAATATTCTGGGGATTGAAATAATTGCAAATGTTGAAGGAAAATGTATGATCAGCTCAGGCCCCTAGCAGAGTCCTCATTAATCCCTAACATTCAATTTCCAAATTTGAAACCACAGAGGGGTAGGAAATATGGCCTTATGTTAATCATACGAATGTTTTCTGCTATGATTAAGAAAGACTGCTCTGGAATCTTGAAAAGACAACATTGATATATTACTATACACCAAAAAGAAAAAAAATGCTAAGAGAATGCTAACTAAAATTGGTTTCTGTGTGCTTCGGCAGTTTGTGCACCTATTTCTCAAGAACATATGTACAGAGATCAT
>NW_004524853.1:2357717-2359346 GCF_000260255.1 Octodon degus
CTTCATATATATAGTTCATAATACTGTTTCATATGCACTATCTTAAATGAATTTTCACAGCAAATTTTGAAGGAAATTTAGGTTTATTGTGCCTAATAAAGTCCATTTTAGGTATAAGAAAACTGAACTGTAGAAGGTTAGCTCCAGAATATGTATCCCTCTGGCAACAGGCCCCAGCCCCAGAATACCAGGCCTGCATTTTGGCAAGATGCCAAGGGACCTTTCTTCACAAATCTCACATTTTATGTAGCAATTAGGTGAGGAGCATTGCTCTGGGATATCTTTCTTGTTTATTTCATCCTATGATTTTCTTTTCCTCATTTCCATCCTTGTCTCCTTCCTTCTTCCTGATACATCTTCCGAGTAAAAAAGGAGGCCAATAATGCAAGTTTTTCTCATTCCTCCCAACAAGAATTTCTTCCAGTTCCTTGTCCCTCCTCCCCCTCCCCATTTCTTTCTTTTCAGTTATCTGTGGAATCTGTATGTTTTCTTGATGTTCAAATGTAACAGTGCTGCTGGCCCATTCCTGTAAGTCTGAGTTTTTGGCTGGCATTGGTGCTGGCTAGGACATAAAACATCCATACCCAGAAATATAGTGTCTACTTAGATGGCGTATCATGGTCTGAAGATACCATGAAGATAGCTCAGATTCCTCTCCTGGTTTCTACCCCGTGTGAGACTTGGCATAGAGGATGCATGTTGGAGTTCCCTGCTCAGCAGTTACTGTGGCTCCACCTTTTCCCTATCTACTCCATTCTGTCCTGATCAAGGCTCTCAAATGAGGCATCATGGACTGAACTCTGCATCAGCCAGTTTGTTTTATTTTGCTTTGTTCTGCTCTTCTCTGTTTCCCACTCACCTTAATTCCTTCATCTTTTTCTTTGTCCTTTTCTACTTTCTTCTTCCTCTCAATTTTCTTCTCCTTTAGGGAAGTCACCTCATCTGTACTTTGCCACCACTTTTTCTTTCTTCAGTATCTTCCATCAGACCAGCTTCACTTATCTACTTGACATTTGTGCTTCTGAGAACATTTGAGTTTGCCATTCCCAACAGAGCTAGGAGCATGAACTTGATTTTCTATGATCATTTCCTCTGTACCTCATGATCTCCCCAGGACCCCAAACACCACTCCCCTACCTCTAATGTCCACCTTAAGCCTTGGATAGTTGGCATGATTCACGTCCTTACATACCAGTCTCATGTTCACCACCAACTTTATAGTAAATAATATTAATTTTAAAAGAATTCTATGGATGACAGGTTATGGATGATAGTTAATTATGGATAGTGATATATAGTATTTCTTTCAGTAGTCTATTTTTTACACCTTAAAACATTTCCCAGGTAAATATGAACCCAAATTTTGTTTTTATTTTTTAATGTATTTAGTACAGGGTCTCACTACACAGATCAGAGTCTGATATAGTCTAACCTCTATTGGAAGTGGCAAACTCAAATGTTCTCAGAAGCTCAAATGTCAAGCAGATGAGAGAAGCTGGTCTGATGGAAGACAGTGAGGAAAGAGACTGGTGGTGAAGTATAGATGAGATGACTTCCCTAGAGAAGAAGAAAATAGGGAAGAAGAAGGCAGATTAGGACAAGGGAAAAAAGAGGAGAGATTTTTTTTTT
>NW_004524853.1:2368202-2369372 GCF_000260255.1 Octodon degus
ATCAGTCTGCATACTTAATTTCCTCACCTTTTTCCTGTGCTGAGACTCTAAATGAAAGCATCCAGGGACATAATGACAAAAGGATGACTGTGACTTACAATTATTAATAACTGAAGGTTTGTGTGGCAGAAGACTCAGTGCCTGTCCTGCAGCTGAAGAAAACATTTAATTCTAAGTAACAGCTGTCTAATAAATCAGGCCTACAACAAAGTTAATTAACTGGAAAGCACATGACTTGAAAAACCCCATTAAACCTTGCCTAGATTAAATGCTGATGAGAGGCTGGACCAATACCTATGTTTAATCTCTGACTTTGTGTTCAATACTCTGGAACAGGGGAAGTTGGCCACTGCTGGAACCATCTGGGTACACAGTGATAAGGAATATGTTAAAACAGCTTCTGTGACAAATAGTTTATAAGCACATGCCTTCATTTTGTTTCAAATGAGCTCACAGGAGAAGGTTCGTAAGCAGAAGTCAGTTCAATTATTTCTATTCAGTAGAACCAGTTCATAGAATAGATATAAAAAAGGAGGAGGTATCAGATAAAGGTGTTTACAAAATACAGAATAGATCATTGCATCTACAGGTAAAGTTTATTATGCCCAACAAACTTAAAGTTTATGACTAACACAAGGTTGTAAGCAAAGGTCTTAATGTCCTTAAAACTTGACAGAATTTTCTTCGAACATTTTGTCATGCAATTTAATTTTCAGAAGACCCTGTGATTTATATCATAGAACATATCCATATGTAAGATGATATATAAACTGTATATAGAGCTAGGAACCTATAAATGTAAATATATGAGTCAATCTGTCTGTAGACCAGTAGAATTCTCTCTGCCTTTAGCAAAGTTGCAGCCCTAAACAACTTCTCCTACCAACATGAATGAAATAAAGTTGGGCTCAGGTTAAATATTGTTGACTACTAAAAAATACCTTACTCAGTGAATAAATATAAATTTAATGGTCTAATGAAGGAACATGTTGAATTAATTCTCTGTTTTAAATAATGTGCATTTCCTAAGCAGCAAAGGCCAAAACAGCAGGCCTGTCCTGTCTTTTCCTCCTACCTCCAGAGAACAACAGCAGGCATTACCAGAAAAAGCTAGAGGGGAACAAGATCCTTAATGCTTTAACCTAGCTTCCTTGCTCCAGAAATGTATTT
>NW_004524853.1:2370967-2378722 GCF_000260255.1 Octodon degus
TAAACTCACAAATGAACTTTGGTGTGACAACTGCAAAGTGGGAGACTGTCTGCACTGTTACAAACACCAGATGTTAATATTATAAATGATAATTTGTGTGCATATAAGGGAGATGTTTTTTTCAAAGTAAATGTAAACTGCATTCATCTATTTAAAATTACCGCATGAATAAATCCATTTTTTTCCTCAGAGGCCAATAGAATGACTTTTAAATCTGTATAATAGCATCAAAATTTGTTTCTTTGAAATACATTTTCCTAGTCTGTAAAGCTAGCATCTGTCAAGTGAGCCAATATGATGGCATGGTTATCAAAGTGATAAAGAATTATAGAAGGCACCAACCACCAGATTCGATGAGTCATCGATCATTTAAAGTATATCAAGCTTTGTTTTGACTGGCAGGGCCTTTGCAGTAAAGGGAGAAATGAATGTTGTTTCCTATTACACTTCACAAATTGAAGATAGTTCTTGATCTTATCTTTTAACTGGAAACTCTCTCCCCTTATACTACTGAGAAACCACATCTACTCCAAGTTGCCAAAAACCATTATGTATTACTAACTTATGACACCCTCTGCCCCATCTGAGAACCTGAGTGTTCTCTCTTCCTATCTTTGTGTGGAGGATTGGCTTAAACAGGGGTCTTCCCAAAAGCCATCCAAAAAGGTTCCCAAGTGGAAATTCACCTTGGCATTGAAGGTGACACCTCAATCTCTTTACCAGTGCGGATTGTGGCCAGATCCTTGCATTCCCTCCAGAAATGTGTGAATGCTGCAGTGTGTTGAGCATCACCAGGCAGACATTTGAGATAAAAAAAAGGAGTAAAGTCTGACAACATGCTGTCAAGGAGAAAGAAATATAATTGGAAATCCAAATTATAGTACATCTGGATTCAGTTACTGCTTTATTACATCTTACTTTAAAGTAGATAGCAGTTTAATAATATACACAACTTAAAGAAAGTTAAAATAGCTCTCTTCTCCACAGGGAACCATTTTTTGTGTATCCTACAAGAACCATTCAATGAGTGCACAGTGAAGTGTGTGTGTGTGTGTGTGTGTGTGTGTGTCTGTTTTCAAAATTTTAAAGGTAATATAAAAAATAAAGCAAGATTTTAAAGCATGCTTTTCTTCTTATTTCTCATAGCTTGTCACTTGATCAGTGAATAAAGAACCTTCTCATTTGTTTTTAATGTTGGCTAGATGAATATGATAAAATATTATCTGACATTAAATTTCAAAAAATATTACATTAAAAATACCTTCCTGTTAATCCCTCTCAACATAATCCACCTTGTTCTGAACACACTCACTCCATGACTCTTGGCACTTGCAGAAGCAGTTCTTGAAGTCCTTCTTCATGTACCAATGATTGTGCCCTAAGCTGCCTTGAAGTCCTGAACTGATTCGAACTGTTTATCTGTCATAAACATTTTGATTTTGGGAATAAACCAGAAGTTGTGCAGAGTTAGATCCAATAAATAACATGAATATGGACAAAATCTGGTGGTCTTCTGACTATATTTTTCATTTGGATGGCACTCAGTGTTGAGCTCACTACATTTTTTATCACATACCTAACGATACTCATGATTAAGACCTTCCAGGAATGCTTCAAGATAGGGCAGAAATGATGGTGTAAGTGTGTTCAAAGTGAGAAGCTAGTATTCAAAGGAGTAAGCAACATTTTAAGGAGGTTCAAAGCAGTGTGTCTTTTACTATAATAAATTTTTAAAACTTAAAGCTCTACCATATATTGTTATAATCCTTTGCATATTGTTTTATTTCAGATATATACTACAATTTATGTAACCAAACATCAACTGAAACTATTTTGATAATTTCTAATCTCTTTCATTACAATGTTTAGGTCTATAAAATTACGTATACACCATAGTTGTGTGCATTGATGTAAAATTTTCTAGTTTGTATTGCTGTGAAAAGTGTAAAAATGCCTGCTACTTGTGGTACACACTCTCATCACAGCATTCTTGGAGACTGAAACAGCAGGATTGCAAGTTTGAGCCCAGCTTGGGCAACTTAGTAAGTCAGCAAAGGCCCTGTCTCAAAATTAAAAAAATAAAAATGATAATACTACTTTGAAAGTTCTAGGTTCAATCCTTCATATTGTGTATTTTCTCATACCTTTAGCAAAATAGTTTAGTTATCAAACTTTTGATCATTGCTAATGTGTTTTGGTTAAAAAATAAGATCTTGATTTAAAGTGCAATTTTTATTATGAATGAGATAGAACTTCTTTATATTCTTTTTAAATTTTTCATTTGACATATAGTATGTACACATTTTATAGGGTACAATATTATATTTGACAAATGGTTTTTATTTTATTTTCTTTGAATTTTCTGGACATATCTATGGTTGCATAGTATGCTGTTATTGTTTTACTGATTTGAGTAGCTCTATAAATCAAGAAAATTAGCCTTCTGTAAAATGAGTTGCATATTTTCTCTAAGTTTATAATTTGTGCTTTGAATTTGCCTTGCAGAAATTGGAGAGTTTTATGAAACTAAGTTTATCAACCTCAGAATAAGTAAGATATTTCAAATCAAAATATAAAACACAGATGCCATAACTGAAAGGGAAAAGAAAGTATAACTGTCTTTTCACATAGAGAAGAAAAAAAGAAATTATGGCTGTTTTGTCAGTTTGTTTTTATTTCTGTTTTCCACACTATATCAATACTGAAACATGTACTGAAACAAATTGGACAACGCTAAGAAGCAGCCAGCTAAGTCCACTGTGGTCAAGCTCACCTGTGAACCCAGCACTCACGAGACTGCAGAATGAGAATCATGAGTTTCAGGCCAGCCTAGGTGACAGAGTGAGTTCAAGGCCACCTGGTGAGACCCTCCTTAAAAAATAGGTTGCAAAAAAATTATTCCATAAATCAATGCATAAGTCATCAATTTAAATTGCATTCAGATTTGGCACATAAAATATGCAAGAAGAGCATAGGAGTAGTGGATTGTTCCTGCTCTGTGAAGTTTGAGGCCTTCCAAGTCTCAAAGCTAGAGGCCATAATTACAGTATTATGAAAGCTGACTCACATAGGTGGCATTGGCAGTAGACAGAGACATTCACTTACATCTCTACTAGCCTGCATCTCTGCGGAGATGTGCACAATCCTGAGCATAAGTATCACAGAGAGTCAGAGTGAAAAGCTGTGTGGTAAGGTGTGCAGTCACTTCAGCTGAACTCCACCCAGCTGAAGAAGAGCCTGACCAGGTTCAAAGTGAGAGCAAAGTGCCTCATAGCTTAATGGGGAAGACTAGGTTCTGGCAGAGGCTATGATCCTGGAAATGTGGCTCTGGTCTTTTGAGAAACAGTCTCACCTTCCTGGACAGGAACTGGCCATATGGGTCCTTGTTTCAAAGAAGGTATCAGTATACAGTTGGTCTCACCCAGGGATCCCACTGAATTAAAAATTATATGACCCATTTCAAGCTATAGGATATGTTTCTGAGCCACATCTATTGAATTTCCTTTGCTCATCTCCTTGAGTGACACTGACTGTTAGAAACAATACTTATCTATGAACTTTTTCTCTTCTACTTTTGATGGTGATTTCACAAAACTAACTTTTTTAATCAAATAATAGTGAATAGTGAATGAAAAAAAAATATTGACAGTCCTTTTGATTATGCCACTTACCACACTGGTAGCATTAGTAATTGGTTCAAAAATAAATATAAATAAAATATACCTTTTATCAAAGTTGAAGTATGTGAAATACCCCTGCATTTCAATACTTATACTTGTTTCTTTTGCTCTGATTAGCATCTGTGATTGTTAATTGTGATATTAACCGGAATAAGAAATGCATAGGTGATTGGTTTAGTGCAGATTTTTTTGCATCCAATAGATTTACTGAAGATGGGAAATCTACCCTGAATATAGATGGCACCAACCAATAGGCTAGTGGCTTGGAGAGGATAAAAAGGGAAAGAAAAAAGTCTTGATTCTGCTCCTTCAGAGGAGCCCAAGTCTTCACTGTTGGCTTTGGTCATCTGTCTCCATGCTTCCAGGGATGACTCTTCAGCTTTACAGCTCAGACTCTGGCTTCCTCATAGGGACTCCCAGTTGACTCTGCAGTGGGTCAAGCCTTTGACTTTTAACCGGATGCTCTGACTCTCCATGGAGAAGAAGGCCTTTTTGCTTTCTTTTTATACTTCACTCTTCAGGCAGTCAAAGGCTACCTTTCATATTATTGCATATATTTTATATTATACCCATATATGCATTTTATATTCTATTGCTCTAATGAATCATAATTAATGCAACATAATTTTTGACTAATCTCAGTTTTAAATATAATTGTCTGTAAAAACTCAATTATTTCAGAAGGCACTTATTCTAATGAAACTAATAAACAAATGCAGAGGTTCCTCAAACTAAAATCTCCTGAGATGCTTTAATTAGAAAACGATCACAAAAGAAAGCTGTTGACTTAAGGCTATGACTTAGCTCATCACAACTCAGTAGCAAATTAAATATGAAATTAATTAAATATGAAATTAAAATCTAAATCTGGAGCAAAAAATGTTCCCCCTGCCCAGCCAGTATACTTCAGTTTGCTATGTGTCCAGGTAATTATTCCAGTTCCACATTTGGTTACTCTTGTCTCTTAGAAATGGCTGGTCATTGTGACATATATCTGATCACTATGACACACATTCTGTAAATCACTCCCCAATTGAGAAGCCATTCTGACTCTACTTCCTATTTGCTTATGCAATATAAGCCCTAGACCACCAGCGACCAGGGCCTGATATTCTGGGAATGATCCTGAGCAGTAATAGTCAATGTAAAGAAATCTGCCTCCACATCCTGGGTGTCATTTTGGTGTTTCAGCTTGCCATTACAAATTGATTAACTAAGGAATAAAGTCTATTTGGCTTTTTACCATTCTAGGTAAAAGTAGAAAGTAAAATAATGTAGAGGGTCAAACAAGGAGGTACCAAGGAAAATTATTTTAACTACAAAAAGGGGCATCTAGAGAACACACAAAAACTATTCCTATAGAATGCCAGTAGTTTTAGAATTTGAGTAAGAGAAGTCACCTGATGGGGCTGGCCAACTAGAAATTTGAAAAAGAAAATCATGACAATCATTTTAGATAATTCTTACAATGCAACAGGCAGCAAAGGATTAAAAGAAGTAAGCCTCTTATCTTAAAGGATAACTGACAACTTTTAGCCAGCTCTGCCAAAGCAGTATCAGTAACATAAACTCTTTGGTCTATTTTGCACTTGAGAAGTAATAGTGTTAAGCGGCAAGCACCTAGGAAAAGGTAGATGTAATCATTGAAGAATCTGTCACTGAGCTTAGAGGGTGAATTTATTAAATTATCTGAGGTAAATTCATGAAATCTTCCTGGGTCATACATAAGGAGGAGGAGGCTCAAGGTGGAAATTCACTAATCTAAGAACATGTGTGGAATCACAGACTTCAAGCCCTAAATGAATGATTTAATTTCAAGTCCTCCTACATTATTTTAAAAAGGTGATATTTTCCCATTAATTTCTACCTCACTCCTTTTTAGATTTGCATAAAAAACTTGGAATAATCTAAATCGGTCTAAGGAGGAGAAAGAATTCAAGAGAAACTACAAAAAGAACATGAAGATGAAGCAGAGGCAGACAGTACGTAACACAAAGCATGGTCTTGACATGAATTGCACCGCTTGTTTCCCATCCAATACCTATCACTACCGTTAAGTCCTCTGCCACCATTAAACTCTTCTTGAATTGTTTCCATATCTCAGGGATTTTTGGAAGGGCAGGTAGAATGTGGCTCTGTGACAGAACTGTCACTTTGGACATTGCAAGTAGCCACCCCATCATCTCTCACTGCAGCTTCCTGGTAATGGAGGAGGATAATTGGATACTGTCTGCTGAGCTTGAAGAGGGTGCTTGACATATGATTGTCCATTTTGTGCCCTTTTCATAACAAAAAAGACCATTACCAAATCCTTCAGGCTGCCCTGATCATGTTTTAAATCTGCTGCAAAACTTAACTAAATTACAGCTTTTTACCCTGATCTGTACCCTATGTGATCCAAATCAATTCAAATGTTTCAGTTTGCTTTAAGATTAATGTTCAGCTCTGATCTTTGGTATTATATCATTCCACAGTCTCAGTACTTTTTCCCTACTGCAAGAGAGGTGCTGACAATTTCAAGTTACTTTCTTATGTAGGCTGGAAGACAAGAAGGGAAATTTTATATTGTTTCTGCATATAACACTTTGATGCACCCAACATCTTTCTGGTCTTCATACTACATTTTACATAACAAGGACACATATCCCTGGAGGAATTACCAGACACTGAAATTTTCATGCATGTCATATTTTATAGGTCATTTAAAGATTATCTTATATACCTATTAAATATTACAGATTTTATGTGCAATATCTCATTTAGGTCACATAACAGAGTCACAAACTGTAAGTCATACAATGAGTTTTTTAAATTTTTTCATGCTGCAAAAAAGACATGAAGAGTAGGAATTTCTGCCACTTTCTGAGAACACACAGATCCAGTCCTAGCCCAGGTCCAGTGAATGTGTGGGAGAGCTTTCGACTACCATGCGCCTGTGAGACCTAATCCTGGTACCAGCCCAGGTGCAGCGTAGGTGAGACCGTCTTGCACCCCCTTGGAACGCCCCACCACCACTCCGCAGCAACTCCCCTACCCCACCAGCCGAGTAGGAAATTCTGCCTCCTTCCAGGAACACCCAGATCCAGTCAGCCCAGGTCCGGTGAGTGTGTGGGACAGCTTCCTTTTACCCTGCGCTGGCAAAACAGACTCTGGTCCCAGCCCAAGCACAGTGCGGGTGAAACCGTCTTCCACCCCCTTGGGACGTCACCCACCACTTTGCAGCACCTCCCCCACCCTGCTCTCAGAGTAGGAATTTCTGCCTTTTTTCCCGGAACACCCAGACCCAGTCCTAGCCCATACCCAATGAGTGTGTGGGAGAGTTGCCTCTCCCACATACTCCATCTTGTCCCATCCAGACTCAGCTCAGGCTTGGCATACAGGACTGGGTTGTAACCCTGCAGCTGCAATCCCTACAGAGAGGGTAGAGGATATAACCACCCAGCTAGTTCAGGAGCAGAACATCTTGCCACAAGGGCACAACAGGTTCACACTCAAGGGCAGCAGAAGGAAGGAGCTGAACACAGCAACCAGACCCAAGCCAGGCACAGCTGGATAAATCCAGACGCTGTAGATCTATACCTGAATTTCAGTACGTGCTAAGGTTATAACTACAATGAAGATCTACAACAAAGGTCAGAAGACAGTTATACAAAAAATGATGAGAAGGAACAAAATGTAACCTCAGAAAACAACCCCACCTGAAAAAAGTGCAGAGGCACTAACACAGAAAAAATTGGTAATCACACACCTGAAAGCAATGAATCAACAGATTTAGAAATAAAGAAACAGCTGCATAAAGGTATAGAGGAACTCAGATTGGAAATAAAAAAAGAAATCCCTGAATTAATAACATCTGCAGTAAACAAGCAAATGCAAAAAAAAAATATGGAGAAAACCCAGTACCCACACAGAACAAGTGTAGAGGACACTAGCTCGGCTCAAATGCATGAATTAATAGCGTCGATAGTAAATAAGCAACAGCTGAAAGATATAGAGGAAATCAGAGCACAACTCTTTTCTGAAATAAAAAAAAAGAATTCTCAAAACTCATAGCATCTGAAGTAAAGAAGCAACT